>NC_079397.1:7433417-8033417 GCF_029220125.1 Pseudoliparis swirei | reverse complement strand
TTGACCGGTCACTGACACAATGTTGTTTGATCAAGGAGTTGTGTATGAAAGTTAATTGTAACATTTTGGTCGCCTAAAATGTCTTATTCAGCATTTGGTTCTACTTAAAGCCAAGATGGCGACGGATAAAAAGGCTAAACTGAGGCCTGCTAAAGGGTTATCAAGAAAACAATGGGTGACGTTGCTGTGACCACGCCCACTTTTATTTTACGGGCTAAATGTGCCTCTGTGTTCACCAGCTAATGGCTACAAAAACAACACAATGAAAGTGAACCAGAACAGTTATTGAGCGGAAATCCAAAGCAAAGAGCTGAAAAATGCACCCAAAGTATTTATTTTACGATACTAATACATTATTATGTTTTAAACATGTAAGCAGAATTGTAATATTGTCCCTGAGCGGCACAACTTAATATACAGTCAGGTTGTTTGATCTTCAGTTTTGATATGAATATGCTGCTGCGGCATATTTTGTCACCGTCATTGGTTTTGTAGGTAAAATCTCAAAGTAACTGTAAATCAAAAGTTCAATATTCCCCTCAGATGTTGTGACGTGTTAGTAGAAAGTTGAATAAATGGCAAATACGAAAAGTACAAGTACCTCTAAACTGTGCACAAGAGGTTGTGTTTTCCCTGGGTCACAACTTTAAAAACTACTGGTACAAACAACCAATGAATGCATGTTCAGCAGCATCTTCTACTGAAGGCAGTGGCTTAGCGGTATCTTTCCATCACAATGTGTTTTCAGTCAACATGCAACCACAGAGCGCTTTGCAATGTACAACAAGGTGATCGGTGTTAAGTCTCCATCCTGGCTTCTGCAGCTCAAGCCACAGAATATATCTTTAGAAATCAAGCGGCGACATTACCGTTCACAATCACGTCACACAGGCCAGTACACCTCATCTGTCACGGAGAAAGGCGGGGAACAGTTCTCACTTTCCATTGCCAGGAGGTTTAACCTGCCTGACTTGGTAAACGTCCCACGTTCCGGAGTTTAATTCCGCCGTTGTTACAACCATAACATTGCAAAAGCACACGTTTGGCAGCGTGCTGCGGAGGCCCCAACCCCCGATGTGGTATGAGATCTGTGGAGCTGAAACCGACTGCAGTTCACACCTACAAGTAGTGGTGTGTATATGACATCTGGAGTGGGTCCATTTACATTGAATTGAACCCTCCCAAAACCACTAGAGAATAAAAACAGTTTGACTTTTTGCATACCGGACACAAATCCACAAAAATGCAAATGAAACAGCTACGTGACAAATGAGACTGCAAAGGCGAGGGATCGATATGCTAATACTGTATTCAGACGAGCGTATGTCTGAGAACCTCTGAAGATTGTCGCGAACGCCCGGTTCTCACGGTGTCCTCAGAGGGTCTTGGGATGCCTCCCCACTTGTGTTTACAGCTGTTCCTTTTAACGCTAGGTGTGGGCCGGGCCACACACTGGCCAACACACGCGCGCACGCACACGCACACAAAGATTCTGCAACCTTCTCACGATCGCACAATATATTTCTTCAATTGCCTCGCAGTAGATCGCCTTCGCTATGATATTCTTTTGAGTCACTTTGTTTTCAGTTCGTCAAACATGCCGTTGCTGACTGTAAAGCCGAAGCAAACATGACGGTACGCGCCTGGTGACTTGTGAAATCAGAAGAACAGGAAAAACAGGAGCAAATCAACCAAAACCACCAGTAATCGCACTTCCTGTTGTTCGCAGCTTCACGGAGTAATCTAAAGAATAAAACAACAGCAGGAAACCAGTCAACATGCTTCAGGCCGGAAGATCACACACATTCCTTTAGTTTCAGGGTGGTAGGACCAAATATTCAGTGAATTCTGAAAAGGCAAATAAACAGCATGACTGATTTGATCTAAATTTCCAAACTTAAAAATAAAAACTTTCTTCACGAAGAAGAAACATTAGATAACTTCCTCCAACCAAAAGGTCAATTATCCTCCACCCAAACAAACTCTTGAATCAGCCACCACCTGAAAGAACATTTCCTTCCAGCATTGCACACTGCAGTAACTTTGGTCTACTTCTCTGTAACAGTCGGCGCCAATGCGTGTTACTCAAACACACCCTGCTGCAGCTACAGAAGTCAAGAAAAGGCTTTTGCTCCACCAAAAATAGCAAAGATAATTTTTTGCCCCTAAAGACTACTGTCAGGTTGTTGAACTTATTTTCATTCACAGTATGAATCACATTTTTCAAGCAGAGCCGGCATACTCACTTAATCAAAAGTTCCTTAAAAGAGGTTCCTGGTTTGTTTCTTTTATATATTTTTGAAATCAATTTATTCTCAAGAGAGTTGATAAAAAGTGAATGGGCAAGGAGCTGCAGATTTGTTGTATCTCAGGTGAGAAAGTAGGCTTTTAAAATGGAGAAGGGAGGCCCTGTGTTGACCAATGAGGACAATCAGAGTTTACCCAGGCCCCTCCTCCTCCGTGCACCCTCATAACTCCCCCATACAGCCACAAACACACCGCCCTGTACTTCTATCTTCGTGAGGACATTTACGAACATGATACATTCCTTTGCACCCCTTACCACAATCTAACCTTCCCTGAACCCTAAATCCAAACATGAACCCTTGAATTGGCCTTTAAACGTGTCTTCCAGGAGGACTGGACAAAATGTCCGTACTTTCTAAAAATGTCCTCAATATGAGGGTCTAAAACTTTAAGCGGTCCTCATAAAGATAGCTGTACAAGTACAAAAGAACACACACATGTGTCTGCCTCAACCGCAATGAGCATTTACACTCATTGATCGACAGACTGACAAACAGACAGAGACAGAGAGCACCAACGCCGTTAAATACCCAAAGTTGATTCAAGACGTGATCACCTGACATGCCACATGACTACCCAGTTTCAGACTGGTTCAAAATCCCACCGGCCCAATCCCAGATGAGTGGAGTGACAAGGCCGAGGTCACAAAGAGCTGCTGGCGACCATAGGTGACCTGGTGAACTTATCTCACGCACGCACTCACACACACACACAAGCACAGACTTTAAAAAAACTGATTCTGTCGGCACTGTACTGTCTCAGTTGTACCCCCCCCCCCCCCCCCCACACACACACACACCCACACGCAGTTGCACAGACTGGGTAGGCTGTGCCGCCGTCCGACCAATCGGGGCACAGCGTTGGGGATGTCGCCATGCCCAAGGTCATGTTCATGTCAGGGATGAGTTTTTATCTCTGTCCACTTTGAAATGCCGTCCAACAGGAGGAAGAGTGTACACACGCGCATGCTCATGTGAGCGAACAAACTGCAACACAGCAGTTAGAAACTTTTACATCAATATCTTGAACACTCTTGTCATCATCAACATTAACATGAATAAAGACAGAGTCCTTTAATTGGGTTTAAAACCTGAAAACCCCAGTCGATGTGGTTGAATACAAAAAACTCAAGATTTAATTGTTCCTGTAACATGCTGCAAATGAGACTTCCCGTCACCAACAGCCTCAAAACAATGAAGGACAATCGTAACACACTGTCAAAGACAATATTTAATATATGATTGCATCAAGTTGGTTGATGTTGAAATAATTAAATATGTTTCACTGCATACCTCAACACCAAGGCAGGATTATTGTCCATGAAAGCTCAGTAATGTGGTAATAATAAACCAAACAGGCATTAAGCTCTGGATTTGGACTAATACATCACTTCCCTGTTATGGAGTCTTTAAAGCACGACTATTTAACTTTGATTGAACAGCAGCCACTGTGTCTAGAAGTAAGGAACACGGCTAAATGCTAACTCTTACTGGAGCTGTAGCATAAATGAAAAATAAGTAATATTCACCCTAAAGTTTGCTAACATAAGTGAACATAAACACACGCAACTGGTTGTATCCAGAGCAATACCCCTTTTCCCACCAGAAATAGCTCATTAACACATACAAAAATAGACTTCTTTCATGTTGCCAATAAACAAGTAGCCTTTCTGTTTTTTTCTTCTTCTGGTGTGTCAAGTTACGAATAAGGCATAAACAGGCTAGTAAACAATGAACATGTTATGGTGGTTACTTGTGTTACTTATCCGGTCACTCATTCAAACTCTCAAACCAGAGTTGGCTATCACAGGATCAGTGGAAAGATTAACAAACACCGTTTTGATGAGTTTTATTTAGTTTGTCGAATTTAAATTAAATGATTTACGTTGACTGGCGAGGTAAAATGAGGAGAGCATATTCATTTAATGTTTTGTGCAATTAAACATTGTATTAATTATCGAAATCCTTGTTAATTTAATTGACTTCAACGCACATGTTTCTGGCGATCGGAGCTGCAGCTGATAAATACCTGAGACTACTGCAGAGTTCTATATGTGCCTGGAATGAGTGACGATTATAGCATTTCCCACTAACGACAAAAGCCAGATGTTAGTGGGTGTTAGTGGGTTTTATGTCCAGTGGGAAAGCGGCTCAAGAAAGGCTGTAGCTGTAAAACTCCTGAGTGTACTGAACAGAGAAAAGGTGTTTTTTCTTGCTTGTTAGTAGACAATGTTACAACCCAAATAAACAAGGAGTCTGTTTGAGTTGTTAATTTTCAACTGACTCCAGGCCATCAGTTATCACGATAGAAAAACAACGTTTTTAGCTTTGTGAAAGTCAAAATTCCCACAAAAAGTAAAATTTGCCACCACGATCCTCACCACAGCTGCAGGGACATTCCTTAAATGGCATCACAGTTCTTCACACACACACACACACACACACACACACACACACACACACACACACACACACACACACACACACACACACACACACACACACACACACACACACACACACACACACACACACACACACATTGGTTGTAAATTGTAATAGTTTATTTTGATAACATCTGCAGAGGTCTTATGTTTTAAATTAATACATATAGAAAGATATTATAATAGAAAATATTAGGGAGAATATTGATATTGTTATTAATGTATTATGAAGCATAGGGGTAATGTTTACTCTATGCAAATGTAAATGGCAAGAATTAATGTATGTTGCATGAGAGTGACTGTATGTTAGTATTATAGATTGACGAAGCCGGTTGAATTCCGTGAAGTGACTGACAATAACAAGACGGGATTCTTATTGTGAAAATACTTGTTTAGCGACTTGACCGGAAATGACGTTTTGACCGGGTTTAGTGACATTCGACCCCTCCATTGTTCTAGCGGAACTTTGAACCAATCACTAGGTGTTAAAGGCTGGATTCACCTTTGAGAGTGAGGATTGGCTGATTTTGAGTCTAAGACTCTGGGGATTAGAGATAGCGGGGCTCTTCCCCAGGTATCTCGACACCGGAAGGAGGGCGGAGGAGCCAATGAAGATCACGATCGTGAGGCCTTGAATGTTTGTTTTACACTTCCTGCCATTAAATGTTGATAACTTAATTCACGCGTGTCCGGAAGCCTGTTTTCCATCATTTGCAAAGTGCCCAGTTTCAGAACATCCTTACAGCACACACACGCACACCCTCAGCCAATCACCTATGAATACAAAGTTCTCTCTGAGCCAATGCAACAACATACCAAACAGGGAGGGGTTTAGCTTGGGGGGTTGGGGATGTAGTAGAGCAGAGCAGTGACTGAGCTCAGTGTTCGAGGTCAAACATATCATATCATTGGTTAAAGTATTTTGTTGCTGTGTTGGAAACTAACAGTATCTCATTACTATATTGTGTTTGTTATTTAGTCTTCGAAATTGTCTGTTAAAGTGGGGACATGGAGTTTAAAGATGGACATTTACCAGACACCGTCTGGGTGCAAATTACTATATGTTGTGTGTATATCCTGCATAAGCGTATTTCTCTAGATAATACTGTTTTAGAGTCAACAATGTACATATTAGTTAATGTTTTTTTCTCTCCGTAATATCAAATGTAGAGCTGAAAGGAATCAATGATCAGAAGATATCCCAAACATATTCACTTCACTGTCTATTTATTATTTATTTATTGTCTATAAACCATACGATTATTTGAGAAAATATTAGTGAGATGTATATGTGTATATATATTAGGGCTGTCAATCGATTAAAAAAAATTAACTAATTAATCGCACATTTTGAAATTGCGATTAATTAATCGCGATTAATCGCGCTTAAAAGTGTTTTCCTTCTTTTTAAGGACAAAACTTCACACAGAGCTGTGTTTTCAAAGAGGCTCCTACATATACAGTGCCAGCGAGGTATTTAATATCGTGGATGATAAATTGTTTCTTCAGTGAAACATCAGATTAGTAAAAAAAAAAAGTATATTGAGACCCCATTGGTCCTGTCATCTTTAACATTGAACAGCAGCAGAACCAGTGGCCTTGGTAACTGACTGACATTCAAATATGTCACGTTAACCCTCTGGAGGCTGGGGGCATTTTATACATTTTACAAAATAAATTAAATTCACCGTTTAAAGTCTTTTGCATGTGACACACCCCCACGTGTTATACATCAAACATTCCAGAACAATCTCAGCTCTGAAATGAGGCTCATTGTCCTCGCGCCGTGTTCTCTGACTGACAGGCTGCTAAATGAGCCTAACCTGTGAGGTGGGAGGTCCTTTGTGATTTACTGAGTTTTCATTGGTTGTTTTTTTACCGAAATGTTGACAGACAAACGGATTGACAAATCACGTTGAAGGTTTCGTGTGACGAGTTCTTTCCGCGCCGCGTCCCCCGACACGTCGCCCCTCCGTTCCTCTGTGTATCAGAGGGGGAGACGGGAGGAAGGAGGAGCAGGAGGAAACCCGACTGATTCATCCACGAGTTAAACTGATTTCTGCTCCTTATTTTCGCGGAGAAATAATTGTTTTAAAAACTGAAACAGTGTCAAACCGTACTGCCGCGGTTTTAAAAAAAAAGAAAAAAGTTGCGTTAAAATATTTTAGTGCGTTAACGCGGCCAAATTAATCGCAGATTAACGCGTTAACGCTGACAGCCCTAATATATATATATATCCCAGGAATGTGTTGGAGGAGTCATGCATAACAATTATAGAATTTAGCTTTTTTTTAAAGTGTGATTTGTTATTTGCAGTCTGTATTTTAGTTTTTTGACCCTTTGAAATAAATAGGTTGAGTTTGGTTCAATTAGGACCCGATGAATTGTCTAGTGCAGCGGTCCCCAACCTTTTTTGAGCCACGGACCGGTTCCGTGTCAGAAATTATTTTCACAGACCGGCAATATAAATGACATTATAAATATGACGTCATACAATTATACGAAGGGCATAAAGTGCCAAAACTACAACTCATCATTACGCCAAATTAGTGTGAGCCGTGCGCTTGTTTACCTGCAACGAGCCGCTAATGGAGACGGCGACACAGACGTGTGTTTGGTCCGCTGCTCCTAACCGAGTTCTGATCGCTGTCATTAGAACACCGGCAGAGTTATTGTGTGAAATGTCCCTTAAGGCCACCGTCATTTGCATCTCGAACTAATTTTCTTCTAGCTCGGACGGGCTCGATTCACCGGGTGGGTTTGTTTACAAATGGGTTGCAGGTCTATTCTTTTGCAGTCGGGTCTTTTGTGGTTGGAGTACCGCTCAAACTCTTTTAAAAGCCTCTTCCACCCGGTCAACGTCAGAAACATGTAGAATATTCCGCTGTTCACTCGCCCACACAGCAGCGACTTTATTGGCCAACTTGAAAACAGTTGTCATTTCCCTGAAGTGACAGAATTCATTGAGCAGGTTGAATATGTTTTAAGATTCTTTGTCACTGAAATGTGCCGCCAGCAGTGGGTTCGGCGTGTGAGACTCGCCTGCAGCGATAAACCCGAACTTTAAGACTCCTGAACGCGGCTCAGACGTACACACGGGTGTATCCGGTCCTTTTTCAAAATAATATATTTTTCCGACTGATAAAAAAAAATAAAAAAATAAAACTTTTTTTATTCACTTTTTTTCCCGCGGCCCGGTTCCAACCAAGCCGTGGACCGGTACCGGGCCGCGGCCCGGGGCTTGGGGACCCCTGGTCTATAGTGTGTACCTTAACCCGCCTGTCATTTCAAGGTTTTAAAATCTTTTAAAATCTTTTTTCTGCTTACCTTATTTAGTGTAATCAACATTTAAAAAACAAAAACAAAATATCATGTATTTGCAACTGCAGGTTTATATTACAGAGATGATGTTCGGGTCAAATTGACCTGGCAGTGAGAGTGGAGGCTATAAGTGGTCAGAAGTGTCAAGTTCAGACCTTTTCTTTCTTTGTAAATATGGGACAGTCTTTCTTCTCTCCTACTAAGTGCCCATCACCCCACGTGAACCACACTTTCCAGACTAAACAATGTTTCTCATCTTCTCAATTTCTCCCTAAATACACCTTTATTGGACATGGGACACTAATCTAAAGTTTTCTTTCACGTCTCTCCTAATAAATATGGTACTATATCATTTCTAATAGACTGACAGAGTGACACTATTTCATCCCAATCTCAGATGCACACCCACTCTCTTTCTAATGACCCCACCTGTGAGAGAAATATAGATACTATTTTGACGGGAACCTTTATTTTTTCCTGCGGGAAAACTTGGCCCACACTTAGCAGGGGAGGGAACAGCACAGGTGACTTATCTCTATTCATTTACATTACCGCATAACATTTTTTAATGCAAATTAAAACTTTGAGAAAATACATATTATGGTAGACTAATGCAATTTATATCTAGATTTTTCCAATGTACCTAAAAAATTGTTTAAACAAGTATTTTTCCTTAAAACGAGCCTAATTGAATTCTGATCTGTGGAGGGGTAAATAACTCCATTCCACTAAAAACTGATTGAATTGTTAGTAATGGTGTTGGTGATGAGGTACAAACTATATTTATTAGGATTTGTTGCTTTCTGACAACTTTTGGATGATTCAACATTTACTGGGTCACATTGACCCAGGAACATCATTTCTGTAGCTGAGAAACAAACTTAACAGGAGGGTTAATGCAGCTGTATCATCCAGGTATGTTGTATAAAAAGGGTCTCTTACTGCAGGAGCATGCCAAGATATTTAGAGTCATTTAGAGTTCACCAGTCGCTGAGCGTAACTTTCTAGGGCTGCAACTAACGATTATTTTGATAATCGATTAATCTGTTGATTATTTTTTCGATTAATCGATTAATCGGATAAAAAAACAAAAACACTAATTTTCAACCCTTTATTCAAAACAGGGTTCATACGGTCATGGAAAAGTCATGGAGTTTTTAAATGACTATTTCTAGGCCTAGAAAAGTAATTGAAAAAAATTAAATCCCACAATTTTTGGAAAAGTAATGCAAATGTGTTATATTAAAATTTTAATTTAAACAGAATATATACTGTATGCTTTGGAATTCTCATTGTTAGTTTAAATACAACATCTTCTCACTTGTTCATGTATACACAGAGTTTTCACAACATGTTTAATCATGGAAATTTGGTTTAAAGTCCTGGAAAGGTCCTGGAGATCCACTGGTCAGCATGTGGATGAACCGTCACAAACAGACTGACAGCGCTTTACTCTCCTGAGTTTACTCAGCCGACTATTTGTGGTCATATGTCATACGTGTGGTGAGGGGGCGGGGCTTATCTCCGTTGCCTTTCTCCGTGGCAAAATATTGTCCGCCATCCGCCACGGAATAAATAACCACTTTTTCTACATTATACTTCTTGTGGAAATGCCACACACATCGTAACACGCCCTGGTGTCTGGGTTCATGAAATCACCTGGAGGTGCACACAGCTCCGTGAATGTCACTCCGACGACGTGAATGACTTCCGCTTCCAGCGCCACCAGAGCAGCAGCAGCCAATTAGATTCACTAACGGAGGAGTAGCTCAGCGCTGATTGGCTCTCACAACGCAGCGTTCTGTCCTCTCCCTCTGCTCCGCTCTTGTTTCTCCTGCGCCGCTCTGCTCTCAACTCAACTTATTGAGGGCCGTAATAATCGCGCGACACAACGAATCGATAATGAAATCCGTTGCCAACTATTTTAATAATCGATTTTTATCGATTCGTTGTTGCAGCCCTATAACTTTCCAAAGAACAGTTTCAGTGTCTACTAATCGGTTTAGTTTCAACACTCGTACAGTGTGCAGGTTACCTCCAGCTTTGACCTCTGTTTACCTTTGTGTTAAATAAAAATACTGTTGAAAAGGTTATAAACAACAAACCATTGTAAAAGGTTCTCCTCTTTGGTTAGCCAATATTGAATTAGTTTTCCCAACCCGAATGTGTGACCATGTGCTTATTTCAGTAGCAGGACCATAACACCAAGTGTTGACATCAACTGGCCAACATAAGGCCAATGTGGATGTCTCTGTCGTGGATCAACTGTGACCTAAACATCTCTGACGCGACACCCTGGACTAGAACTTTCACCCTTGGCTTATTTGAATTGATCACACACACACACACACACACCTTTGTTGTGCAGCGGATCCCCAATGACTGTCAGTGATCATTGCGAGCTAGTATTTCAAGGCCTCTAAATTAAGATGGCCCACGTGACTGGCTGCCAAATACCATACACAGTGTGCTGGTGAATCATTGGCCGGATGACAACCAAAACCTGCATAAATATGAAATACAACACATATTTATCTTTGATTCTCTAAAAAGGGGGCGTAACAAATTGTGAATGGTCAATATGTGTTTATTCAATTATAATATGTAACCTTGGTTACGGAGAAAGGTGACCTCTTTAGGAATTTCACAGGTCAAAGGCCTCAGATATTTATGTCCCCTACTTGTAAAAGCCATCAGCACCATGCACTTGTTTGAAGTGTGCGACTGCCATATGATGTAACAAAACATCATCGGACATTTAGTCATTGTTATTCGTGGAAGTGTGTCCAACTAAAGACTTCTCTTTCCCTTTATGTCCTCAGGACATTTAGCTGCACAAGTTCATTTAGAAAAAAAGACAACACACCATATTTTATTCAAACTAGGTAGGTAATAAATTAAAAAGTTGCATACATTGTAACCACAGGCCTTCACTGGAGGCAGCAAAGCAAATGAAAGCATTAACAATGCATCCTTGACACAACCAGCTAACACTCATCTTATAAAAACAATCCAGAAATACACAACTTAGTTGCTGAATTGGCTCAAGTTGCATTAGCAGCAGTAGCAAACTAAAGCCAGTACAAAATCCACAACATCATGAGGAGAGATGGATCATAAGGCAACGGGTTGAGTTGCTCAAAATCCCACACTTTCTCTTTTACGTCCTGAACCTTAAACCCCCCCCCCCCCCCCCATGATTTCGATCGACGCAGGCCTTTTCAGTTTTCAATTCAATTCAGTTTATTTGTATAGCTCATTTTCACAAATTAGAAATTTGTCTCAGAGTGCTCTACAATCTGTACATATCAACAACAAATGGCACCGAGGCAAATGGTTCAAGCCAAAGTCAAACCAAACATGTTGACAAAAGCTCCCGACTTCAATACATCGCAGTCTTTAGTAAACAACATATTGGCCTTTCGTACTCCGGCCTGGTGTCCTGACCTTGTTTGTCAACCCGTTCCTGCGAAACCGGCGCTCTGTCCGTCTTATCAGTCAGAATTGATCTGTCGGCTCACGATGACGTCGGCGCCCGGCTCTATGTAATTCTGTTCAAGCTCAAGGCTTCGACCTGGACTTCAGGAGTAAAAGGGGGCGGGGGGGTGAACAACTCAAAAAGAAGGAAACTAATATGTCCCCTTCAGGGTCATGTTCGTTATTTAAGAAGAAACATATTTAGATGACCTCTATTTCTGTTTGACTAAAAGAGAGTTCCGTCTGTGCTCTTTTTGTTGTTGTTCCAGCATATGTGCACGAACACAACACAGCTGACACGGCCGCTGCTTTTGTCTAAACATCTCAGTCGCCTGTACCGAGACGTCACTGACTGACTGGGCATTGTTACAACATTGTGCAATTATGACCTGGAAATGTAGGTCAACTGTCCCTTAAAGCTGGTTGTGTGGTTTTTGGAGCTTGTCATGGTCAAACGTTTTGTGAAAGCGGCACACTTCTAGAATGTGACGTGTCTGTGTAAAGACCAGAAGCCTCATGGTGTGGGCCACCATGCTGACAGTGAGAGTAATGACACCACCTCCTCCCGAGGATCGGGGGGCGATTTTTATCGATCGCAATTCTCCTCATCAATGTACCTATCCATGTGGAACCCTGCTTCATATTCTTGGTAGAAAGCAGATTAAACGTTAAAGCCAAGAAGAGCCTTCCCTCCCGCCAGTTTGGGCTGCCAAATTTTAGGATTCTCTTTGGCTCAAATGTACAGTTATTATAAATATTCTTTAATGTGTACATGTTGAATGTTGGCTGTTTGCAACCGTTTTTTTAATCCTTCACAAGGCACACAATACGATAGTTGTAAACTTAAGCAGCTGTGTCGTGTTTATAGAATCTCCAGCAAGACACTGAACCAGCAAAACCTCTGACCCCCTGACCAGCACTTGTAGATTGAGAACATAAGGAACTTTTCCTGTACGGATCAATGATTCACGCTTAAAAAAAGAAAAAAAGAAGCTGGACTCAATGCACATTCCATACCACTGACTTACACAATCCCTGCAGGCTCATTTGTTTCCCGCACTCTGAGTGACAGCAGCCAGCTGCTACCAGGTGTTTCAAAGCTGCGATAGCCTCCACCCTTTTTACACATGAAATTCAGTGTATTCGTCATAAGTGCTTCTACTCCGCCTGTGCTACCGTGGCTGAGGAAGGAGCTTCCTTTTTTTTTTACGTTTGAGAAAATAACCCTAATTATGTCATTGTGATGTCATCGGGGATACCTCGGCTTCGTCTTGAGACTTTTTTTAGCTCAACGTTTATAAAAAAGCAGACGTTACAAACGTGGGCTTCAGAGTTTGAAAGATGTAAGTGTTTACTGGTCAGGGTGGGTCTGATGAAAGATCCCACCCAGGTGCATTATGGAACATGTAGGATCTACACTAAAGACTTAAAGTCAGTATTTCTCAGCTTTTGCTTTTTCAATTGTGACCGTTCTGTTTTTAAGTTCAACACTAGAGAGTCAGAGTGACCCTTTAATCGAGAGGGGTCAATAATGCTATGTTACAGATTACCATGTTACATCCACTTTCATTTAAAGTAACATTATGTAACAATTGTACCTTAAAATAACAGCTTGAAAAAAATTGTGCCGCTACAATGACTTTTAATATGGCGATTTGCGGCTCCGCCATTGCCATCGGAGGTCTGTGGGGAAATAATTCCGCTATGTAGGATTCTGGAGCCGCCCGCTCCGGGGCGGATGTACTTCGACCTGCTTTCTGGCAGTGATTACGCAATGTCATATAGTGCCACTCCACGCTCGCAGCTACAGTATAAGGGTAGCTTTTTTGTGTTGTTAACAATATTGTATTCGATCACACGTACTCCACATTCAAACATTTAGAAAACAACGTATATAGGCTGAAAACGCGATCGGTATTTCATCTAAACTAAATGTTGTCATTCTTTTGGTTATGTTGTAACAATTCGCCCTTAGTAACTCAATCAAGGGGAAAAGGTACAATACGCTAAAAGAAAAGGGAATGGGCGGATCTGCGAATTCTGGTGTTAACTCTCTCTGCTCAAATGGTCGTAAAAGAAAAACACACAGTCGATATGCGGAAACCCAAATGTTATTATATTAAATCAAATTCAATGCATCTGCAAGCCCCCAAATTGAACACATACACTACAAACAATCAAACCCACTCAAAACGAAGTATAATCCCCGGATCCAGACAGTCCCCAAAGTCTTTGCAGTCCCCCAAAACAAAAGTAAATGACTGCACGCGCACCCCCCCCCCCCCCCAAAAGCCGGCAAACAGCTGACTGACCAGGCGGAAGCGTGGCGCCGCGCGTTCAATCCCCGCGCTACTTCACCCTAGTCCGGTAGGTGCTGGGCCCAGTTCACAGTGTTCCTGCGCAGTCTTCGTATTAGTGATCCCGCCCGTTGGTATGAATCCAAAATAGAAACAGTCGCTGGATTGCTTCTACCGGGCTGCATCTATCGTAACTGGGTATTTATGACACTGAAGTAAATGTTAAATACCTCAAAAACTGAAGGGGGCGCTAAAAGGGAAAAACAACATAATGGGGCTTTAAGTTGATTCATTTACTCCCTGCTCCATTTTGGGTGGATGCAGTTGAGCAACGTGAGGATGTGGTGCTTCTTTTGACATGTGGGATATTTCTTGTTGACATGGTTTCTCTCCGGCCTCATCGTGCATTCATTTGGTCCAGATAAACTTATCTATGTGTTTACATGCGCGTGCAGCCTTGACTAGAGTAGGGGCCCTCAACGCTTTACAGTAGCAATAAAACACGCCCACTGGGGCCTTCTGACAACCAGAGATACTCAAACAGCTCTCTGACAAAGGACAGAGGAGGAGCTCCCTGAAGAGAAGACATTACCAGCTCTCCTTGTTGCCTAAGTGAGGAGAGGAGGCAAGGAGAACTCAGCGGGTTCAAACGTGGACGCTCACTGTGTGGCAACCGGGTATTTTTAGCCGTCAGAAGGGCCTCCACTGAATGCCTAGAAATACGCCTTTACCAGGACCCCCTCTAGTCTTTGTTTGCGGGCCGCTCTTCTGCTTGTGGCTTATTGCTTCCACATGAGGAGGAGGATGAACATAAAGCATCACAGCAGAGAAAGTGACAACAACCAGACACATGGAACTGTAATTAAAACCACTCCGCGGGGTCTCAGCGTCACAGCCACGTTCCTTCTTAAAGAGTTACGACCGAATTACACAACTGAATGAGCTAAGCGGTGACATCAAAGGAGACACAGACAGCACGTTGGCGTCGCTCGCAAGCTTTTTTCTGGAGCTGCAATCAAGTAAAAACTATAATTTCAGTGTTTTGCCGTCATAACCCAGTTGTTGCCTTTCGATGAGCGAGCTGCCTTCTGTTGTTCCATAAAGCCGCGAGCCATATCACAGGCTACCGTTATTACCCCCAAGCCCCCCCTCCCCCCTCCCTAGCCCATGGAGACACTTCAGGGCCAGAAACTTTCGTATCTGTGATTTGCGAGCTGAAAACACGCCGAGAGCGAAGAGCACGAAGCTGCTGCAGGAGTGACGCAAAGTACCACCAGAACAGTCCGCCTTTGTGTGTTTTTCTGTCAGAAAAGAAAGAAAAAAATAACTTATGGGAGAAAAAAAGGCGGACAGCGAGCACGCGAAGCGAAGTTTCCCACCGCGCATGCATGCATTTATTCAACCAGTGCGCCCGGTCGGACACTAAATGTCCACCGTGCGCCCGAACCACGGCGCGACATAATGCACCCGCCTGAGGAGAAGACACGTGTTTGGGCAATGAAGCGCCGCGCCTGAACGACTCCCCGGCAACACCCCGCAAGGAAGCGCGCTGCCTTTCGGCGCATGATCAGCGAATGTATCCGATACAGATACCACAAGCAAAACACACGAAGAAGAGACTTTACTAAATACATTTTAAAAAGCATTACACACACGACTTTTCACAAAAACAATAACAACAACAACGATTCGGACATTTTCCAGTTCTCTCATCCAGAACTGACGCCAGCAGCCAGCGAACATTGTTGCTGGTCACAGGGAACCAGCGGATCGCGGGGTTGAGGTATAAATATATAAAAAGTAAAGGATTAGCTCTGTAAATGCTGGGGAGGAGGAGGAGGAGGAGGAAGAAGAGGAGGAGGAGGAGGAGGAGGGGGCGCTTACCTAATGTATCGGTGCAGGCGGACAGCTGGAGCGGGCAGAGGAGAGGAGGCGGCGGACTAGTGGAGACAAGAGTTGGAGACCCTTCCCATTTCACAAGCGGAGAGACCGAGTGGAAATTTCCATCTGCCATGTGATGATGGCAACTCCTGAAGCGTCGTGTTACACCGGCGTACACCGCCGAGGGGGCGTGGGGGGTCCGCGCACTGTGTCTCCCCTCCCTCCCCAGGTATAGCACTCATTTGGCCACACACGGAGGAGTCTGGGGAAACATGTTATTGGGGCTTTTTTTTTTTACGAGATCGAGTATGCCCGTCTATTGACTGGAGTTCCTTTGTTTACATTCCGCACGGCCACGTTGTCCGCCGCGGCAACGCACCGTTAAAGGGGACGTTTTCACTTAATTGGAATACCACTTCAAATATGAATTAAAAAACAAGCTATATTATTGTTATAATAAACAAGTGGAAAACGTAAACGAATAAAAAAGATATAATCGGACTGAGTGGTTGCTATATTGCCCGGTAGATTGCACAGGTTATTTATATTGCACATTATAAATATTTATTTCCACTTGAACCGTGTTTACAATTTTTACAAAATTATTTTCCCTTAACAAGATATTCAAGAAAAACCAATCCCCATATCTCCCTGAGATGTTACTAGCATGGTGATTGTGTCTGATATGAAATGCTCTGAGATATTAGGGCTAGTAATTAGATAAATATACCTTTCTGCAGTGAAGTAAATTCTCAGATATTTTACTTGATTAAAAGTTTAAAAGTAGAACTACTCTCTTTCAGTATAAGTCCTGGATATAAAACAAGCATCAAAAGTTACTGAAAGTAAAACTACTAATTCACGGTAATTTCTCCTGAAATGTAAGAGTAGATGCATAAAGCAGATAAACTATGGTAAAAGTAATACAAAATTGTACCTAAGTGCAGTACATGAGTTAATGTGAGGGAAGTAGTGAAGGTGTCTTCTCTAAGAACAACATGATTTCTGTTCCGTTTATTTCTGACATTTTACAGACCAAACAATGAATTGATTAATTAATAACATAATCAACACCGTAATCTATAATACAAGTTCAAATTGGTTCAAAGTAATTATATGCCAATATAACAGCATTCTGCTGCCCGATGAGTACTTCTGTTTTCCGCCCTATATATTGTGCATGTCGTTCCCTTGTCTCCTGTTGGATTGTTGTCTTCTTTAGTCTCCTTAATCCTGTGTGGTTTGTCTCTTGTGACAATTTGCCTACGACCAGTGTGTCTATGTCCACTTTCTCAGTAAAAAGTGTTTTTTTGTTTCACTCAAACCGGGAGTCCAGCCTGTTTCTCTGCACCTGAGCTTCACCCGTGACAACCCGTGACACTACGCGCTTAAGCACACCATTGTAACACCCAGTTTTCCTGAGTTAGTTTTTAAAAAATTACAGTTTTAGATGGTTGCATCAAATATACTAAACCAAACTAAACCGAAGAAAACTATTTATCACCGATAAGTAATATGTCATTTTATAGATACGTTTTCAAAAATGTACATCTCACAGAAGAAAGAAAACAAACGGTATAAGCCAACTCATTCTCTGTGCATCTTTAGCAAAGAATATTTTTCTTTCTTTCATGTAATGATAAAAAAAGTAGTGTGTGTTTCAAAGTGAAAAACAACCCCTTTTTCAAAATCCTTGAGACGGTACATTGATGGCGCGCCTTTCTTCCTTCTTGGATTTTTTCTTCGCATCGAATATTCTGTATACTTCCTCCACTTCTATTCACCTTGTGGAAAGAGGAAGCTGATGTCTGCTTGACAACATCCCCCGATGGCCACTCTGTGCCAGACATCACTTCCTGCAGGATGCACAATTAGAAGATTGGCAGCTCCCTCTTCCCTTTCCCTATACCTACATATTCTTGGATTTAAAACACAGATCCTTGGTGTCAACACACTTAGCCTCATTTCTATTTCATCATATATTATTTATACCCAATTATTCTTTGAAGCTTACCCCAGCATGCACTGGGCAAGAGGTAGAAGCCACCAGTCACAAGTAAGATAGAATGCTGCTGGTGTTAGTCCTAAAACCCAGAACGAGTCCGCATTTGTGCATTTCCTGTTCCCTCATGTTTAAGTCAATGAGTTTTTTGTTCGGTGTTCATCTGAGGCATTTAACATTTACATCAGTAAATAAGCCTCCGATGAATTTTTACGTTTAAAAAAAGGCGGTTGCGAACAAGAAGCCACTTATCATCCTCACTATAGGACATCAGTCCACCTTTTATTTTAGCGGCGGTGGCCTGAAGTCATGTGAGCACGGTGTGGTTCGTTCATAGCCTTAACGTTAGTGTAGGAGCCATTTTCTTATGTTTTTGTTACTTTGGACCTCCCACCACTAGGTGGGGCAAGTTTGCTTTAAGGTGTCGTTTGTCCCTACTTAATGAGGTGAAGTGGGAGGCCAGATGTTGCTGATTGACGAGACCTAACAGTTTTTGACTGTCGGAATGTGAGCCAGGTCTGTACGAAAATAATGATTGTTCATAAAACCACAGGAGAAATTATCGGGACTCTTGGTCTTGCTAAAAACGCGTCTAAACCTTCGACAATGAGCAGCCAGTAGTGGCCCACGTTAAACAGGTAACGGGGGCACTACACTTTAAGTCAAAAACTTGGCTCGTGGAGGAGCAGCGTCGAAAGAACGTGACGGGAACACCTGGTGCAGCCAACTATCAGCCGTTGGAACGGGATCAGAGCTATCGGTCCAAAACTCTAGGGTGTTCATATTCAGAGGCCCTTCTTTGAATCTGAAAAGAATCCAGATCTTTAAGTTGATTGAAAGTATGACAAATGAACTAAAAGACTCGTTTTAAGGATCGTACAAGGGTTATTGGCACGGTGACAATTTTCTCTTGTGAAAGTTTTGGAGGGGATTCCCCCCACGACCTCAAAGTATTATATTTAGGTAAATATAAAGCAGTAGGGTTATATCTGAGACAATTGGGAGGTCAAGGGTCAGTCTGCAGAGTATGCGAGTGTGTATTTGTGTGTGTGCGTGTGCGCGATTCTGCCTGTGTTTGTATGTATGTGAGTGTCTGTATGTGTGTGTGTGTGTGAGTGTGTGTCTGTCATTCTGTGTGTGTGTACGTATGTGAGTGTCTGTGTTTCTGTCAGTGTGTGTGTGTGTGTGAAACGATGTATTAGTTTATATGCATATCAGTGGAAGTTGAAGGGTAAATCATGTTTTAACAATTCCCAAATTATTTCCCAGATTTTTCCGGGTACCTGCTCTTTTTATTTGATGAGAAGTAAACACGCCTGTAAATTACCCCATGAAGGGTTTATTGTTTTGAGTTGTTTGACTGTTTAGCATTTTCCTTATTGATTTTGATGTATGCCTTTTATATTGTATGAATAAATAGACGTTTTATACTACTTCCGCTTAACAGACAAATGACTTTTTTAAGGTTAAAATGCGAACTTTATGGTAGATTAGACAGTTGCGCATTTTATCACAAGTTTAATAGTTGATTTGACCCGTATGAGGCTAACTGTTGAGGTGGTGATAGTTTACGAGTTAATTAATGTATTGTCACCTAAAGAAAGAAAATAAAGGAGCGTCGACCAGCAGTAAGTCTTCACGCCAATTCATATGATCCGTTACAACGCTTATTGCTGTCAGAATACGCAGGCGAAACATATAACATAAGACTAGAGGACGCTTTTTCCAATTTATAACAGCATTGTAGAAAAGAGACAAACAGCAAAGATACGTTGATCAGAGACGTATTTGAAATTGTAATACGTCAAATACAAACGTAATCTTGAGAAATACGTTTCAGTCAAACGTAACTGCAAATTGCATTTTAGGTCTGGGGGACCGTAATTTGTGATACAGGGTTGTGAGGTGCCAAGGATGTCGCAGCGAGAGAGGACCCAAATGCCGACATAACTGCAAAACCCAATTTTTAATTCCAACAAACTATACAGGACGACAAAACACGGACCAAACGGTACGACGCCACATTGGGAATGAGACGAATAGGGTTTACATACACAGGCAGGCCGAGGTGATTGGACAACACAGGTGGACACAATGAGGGCGCAGCCAGCAATCACACAGAAGGAAACAATCAGGACCAGGCCAGACAATCACAGGGAGACAGATGACAGACTACAAAATAAGACACAAAACAAGACAAACTCTGGGTCGTGACAGTACCCCCCCCTCAAGGGACAGATTCCAGACGTCCCAAGCGTTCCACACGAGTGGGTGGAGGGGAGATGGAGGAGGGCCAGGGATGCAGAAGCAGTCCGGGGGGCCGGCCGCAGGACGACCACCAGGCCGGGGGACGCGCTCTGGAGGGCGGGCCGGAGGGCAGGAGCGGGGAACTAGGGGACCGGCCTCAGGAGAGGAAGTCTCAGGGGTACCGGGGTCTGGGGATGGGGGCTCTGTGGGACCGGGACCAGGCGATGAGACTTGGGGAACTGTGACTGGACGGGACACCGGGACGGGTAACGGGGAACCTGGACGGGTCACGGGGAACAGGGACGGAGGCGGGACGGAAACGGAACACCGGGGATTGGAGCAGGCGGCGGAATACCGGGGACTAGAGCCGGCAGCAGATTACCGGGGACTGGAACTGGTGACGGAACATCGGGCACTGGAACCGGCGACAGAACATCGGGGACTGGAGCCGGCGACGGAACACCGGGGACTGGAACCGGAACATCGGGGACTGGAGCCGAGGTCATTGACTCAAGGGCCCGGAGGGACTCCCACATCCTTTCGAGAAGAAGGTCAGCGTGAGCTGGCCAGACTGGAATCTTGCAGTGGAAACTGCAGAAACTGGTGCTTACTTAGTTGATGTTCCGATTCATGAAGGCTGGGTCAATTTTTGGTGGCTTCGTTCTGTCATGAGATGCCACGGATATCGCAGCGAGAGAGGACCCAAATGCCGACATAACTGCAAAACCCAATATTTAATTCCAACAAACTAAACAGGCCGACAAAACACGGACCAAACGGTACGACGCCACACTGGGAACGAGACGAACAGGGTTTACATACACAGGCAGGCGGAGGTGATTGGACAACGGGGAACGAGACACAGGTGGACACAATGAGGGCGGGGCCAGCAATCACACAGAAGGAAACAATCAGGACCAGGGCAGACAATCACAGGGAGACAGATGACACAAGGACTTCAAAATAAGACACAAGACACAAACTCTGGGTCGTGACATCACCGAACTTTGTATTTCACTTATAAAAAATATGAGCCTCTCAAGGTTAATTTATATTTTCATAGGAAAATGATAGGATATGGAATAAAAATGCAAAACCCTCACTCCATGAGCTCCAATACAAACAGACGCAACAAAAGGGGTGAAAATACTATTCTAGCTCTGCAGTTGCTGAATTTAATTCAATTCAATTCAATTCAATTCAGTTTATTTGTATAGCCCAATTTCACAATTTCACAATTCAGTTTATTTCAAACGCGTCTGACGCGCTGCTCGCTGGAAAATACGCAGCTACGCAGCTTCTACGCAGCTGTGCATTGACTTTGCATGTAATCTCGATGCGCGTAGAAATTTCGACGCGTCCGGTGTGAACACACCATTAGAGAGGAGGAGTGGGCGGAGTCTCAACAGTGGGCGGAGTCTCAACAGGGCAGTGGCGTAGTTGGTAGCAGGAATTCCACGACCCAGACCTCGATGATCCATCAGGCAGATAGGATCTATGCCGTCTCATAGGGTCATCGGACCCTATGAGACGGCATAGATCCGGGAGAGAAAGCAGAGTTAATAATGTGTGATTGAGAGATGAAAATTCATCCCTAAGGAGAGAAAAAAGAGGAGATAGGTGCTCAGTGCATCCTAAAACGTCTCCCAGCAGCCTATAAGCCTATAGCAGCATCTCAAGGGGCTGGACCAGGTGAACCTGATTCAGCCCTAACTATAAGCTCTGTCAAAGAGGAAAGTCTTAAGTCTACTCTTAAATGAGGTGACTGTGTCTGCCTCCCGGACTGAAATTGGAAGCTGGTTCCATAAAAGAGGAGCTTGATAACTAAAGGCTCTGGCTCCCATTCTACTTTTTAAGACTCTAGGAACTACAAGTAGTCCCGCATTTAGTGAGCGCAGCTCTCTAGTCGAGCAATATGGTAATACAAGCTCCTTAAGATATGATGGTGCATCACCAATCAAGGCTTTGTACGTTAAGAGAAGAATTTAAAAAGTGATTCTTGATTTTACGGGGAGCCAGTGCAGAGCAGCTAGTGCAGGAGTGATGTGATCTCTTTTCTTAGTTTTAGTGAGAATACGAGCTGCAGCATTCTGGATCAACTGGAGGGACCTAAGAGACTTATTAGAGCAGCCTGATAATAAGGAGTTGCAGTAATCCAGTCTCGAAGTAACGAACGTGTGAACCAATTTTTCTGCATCTTTTTGAGACAAGATGTGCCTGATTTTTGAAATATTACGTAGATGAAAGAACAGTCCTTCAGATTTGCTTTACATGGGAGTTAAAGGATAAGTCCTGATCAAAGATAACGCAGAGATTCTTTACAGTGGTGTTGGATGCTAGAGCAATGCCATCTACAGAAACCACATCACCAGATAATTGATCTGAGGCGCTCAGGGCCGATTAAAATTAGTTCGGTTTTGTCTGAGTTTAACATCAAGAAGTTGCAGGTCATCCATGTTTTTATGTCTTTAAGACATGCTTGAATTTGACCGAGTTGGTTGGTCTCCTCTGGTTTTATCGATAGATATAGTTGAGTATCATATGCATAACAATGAAAGTTTATGGAGTGTTTCCTGATAATATTGCCCAAAGGAAGCATGTATAAGGCAAATAAAATTGGTCCAAGCACAGAACCTTGTGGAACTCCGTGACTAACGTTGGTGGTTATCGAGGCGTCATCGTTTACAAATACAAACTGAGATCGATCTGATAAAAAGGATTTAAACCAACTTAGTGCGGTGCCTGAAATGCCAATCGACTGCTCCAGTCTCTGTAATAGGATGTCATGGTCAATGGTGTTGAATGCAGCACTAAGGTCTAACAAGACCAGTACAGAGATGAGTCCTTTATCTGCTGCCATTAAGAGGTCATTTGTAATTTTCACCAGTGCTGTCTCGGTGCTGTGGTGTTTTCTAAATCCTGACTGAAACGCCTCAAATAAACTATTATGATGTAGAAAGTCACACAACTGATTTGCGACCACTTTCTCAAGGATCTTGGAGAGGAAGGGGAGGTTAGAGATCGGTCTGTAGTTAGCCAACACCTCTGGGTCCAGAGTGGGCTTCTTCAGGAGAGGTTTAATGACAGCTACTTTGAAGGAATGTGGTACGTGGCCTGTTAACAAAGACACATTGATAATATCTAATAGAGAGCTGCCAATTAAAGGACTTAGTGGTCCTGTCTCCTTATAGCGCTGGTTTACAGCAATTGCTCAGTGTGCTCAAGGTATGGGGTGCACTATGATATCGAGTTCAACTCCAAAAAAAGGGAGAATCAGAAGCTAAATTTTCCTTCATTCTTTTTGGGAGACCAGGAGCTAAATGTGGTTCAGAAATACAGGTATTTGGGTCACATCATCAGGAACGACCTCAGTGATGATGACGATGTGCAGCGGCAGTGTTGCAAACTGTATGCACAAGCCAACATGCTGGCACGTAAATTTCACATGTGTACAGAAGGCGTTAAAACTGCTCTGTTTAGAGCCTACTGTACTCCTCTATATACAGCTCACCTGTGGTGCAGTTATAGTAAAGGGAAAATGAAAAAGATGCAGGTGGCTTTCAATGATGCCTTCAGAATCCTGCTCAAGCTTCCGAGATGGACAAGCGCAGGTCAGATGTTTGTGAGCCGGAATGTTCCCACTTTTCATGCTGTTTTGAGGAATTTTATGTATAAATTAAAATGTCGACTAAGTGTCTCAGAGAATGTAGTTATAAAAGCCTTGGCTGACCCAGCACTGAGTGATACCAGGTATTCGTCTTGTTTCTGGAAGCAATGGAACAAATGTTTGTATGTTTTTTAATCCCAAGTGATTTTTTGGCTGCAATGGCTGGACCGGTGTCGTATTGTATTTTATATATTGTTGTTGTATTTGTGTTTGTTGTTTTATGGACCCATGAGTCTGGAATAAAGATCTATATATATATATATATATATATATATATATATAAAGGCAAAACGTCTTTAAGCAGCCTCGTCGGGATGGGGTCCAAGAGACAGGTAGACGTGGTAGGCCACATTTACAAATAGCCGGGTATTTACAGAAACGAATATTTCTGCCCCTCCGTTTTCAAAAATAACATCGTACACACAAGGTCGTTTTCAAAAAAGTTTCTGTTTATATGAACCTGCATAAATACGCCCCCGGGCGCCATCATAACTATGCCAAACCTGTAGTCGGCAGTGTAACGAGAAGGATAAAGACATGCAAACCAATCAGAATTCTCAAAACCAACAACAACTACGAAAAACACGATCAACTTCCGTTTCCTTTCGAGAGTAAATATGGCGCGAGGTTCATTTGTATGGACAGACAGCGAAGTAGAGCTGCTGCTTTGAGTCGCCTTAGATTATAAGGCAAATAAAGCACTCGATAATGTGGATTGGGAATCATGCCAAACTAAATATAGGGATATGTTGGCATTGTTCTTAGAACAGTACCCGTCCGAGACCTCCGAGGAGTATCCTCATGTCAAGGAGGAAATAACTCGGGCGCACCTGACAACGAAAATGAAGGCAGTCAGAGGAATGTACCGGAATGCAGTCGACACTGGACGTAGGAGCGGCCATGGTAGAGTGGTACTTCTCTACTCCGAACTATGTGAGCAAGTTTGGGATGGTTCCCCTGCCACTACAACCATCCAGTCCGGCATCGAAACTAACGAACTGGACTCTTCCGTCGCACCTTTCCCCACCCCATCTACCACGTCCTCGTCTGAAGTCGCGGAGCTAGAGTCTGAAGCAGAGGTAGATGTTGATGGCAGTGTGGCCCCCACCCCCACAGTGAAGGAGAGGAGAGCCCTGCTTCAGGTATGTAGGCTATTTATTGTCATATTATTGTCATCTATTTATTTTTGGTTTTATTTCAAGGAACTTGTGTGTGTATGTTATTTATTTTAAGATTTTCATATATATTTATATCAAATACTTTTCTATTTTCCTATACAAAGTCTGTTGTGAATCGTGATTTTTAGTCTTAAGGACTTTGGACATAGATTTATTATGGTGAGGGAAATGTAGGCCATCATTTATTGTGGTGATATCAAATGAGATAGTATTTGGAAAGGTTGACTTCTGCAAATTAGTTACAAACTATTATAGTTACAATGAATACATTTTGTTTGGTCTACTTTGTAAAGGCTAAACTGGAGGGACACCGGCATGAACGGCTGAAGAGAAAGCTGCCAGCTGAGACCCAGTGGCTGAATGCCATTGAAGAGGACAAAGGTGTCAAGAAGAAACTGATTGAAATGATCGAGACCTCAGAAAAGCAAGCATCTGATAATTTCAGCAGAATAACAGATACACTTGATAGGCTTACAACATCAATTGCTGATGGGTTTAATCTTCTGCGACAAGTCGTGCACACACCGCCACCACCGCCACATTACAACATGCCATTTGACGGAAGAGGTCCTTATGGACAGATATATGCACACACGCCACCACTACAGTCATTTTTCCCAAATTCAGCACCAGTTCAGCACTCAGTCCCACCCAACTCATCAGCTGACAATAGAACACAGAATGCAGGGCCACTCAGCACCATCAACACATCAGATTTGACACACACACCTGTCGAGGGCATGGGGCAGTTTTCATTTACTCAAGCCCTTTTCAAGGAAGCTTAGTGAATTTACCTCTGATGGTTTATGTCTTGAAATACATGTTGTGGGTTATATACCATACTGGCAAGTATCAATTACTTGTATTGTTTTTTTTGGGGGTGTTTAGTGTGAAATGTTACCCCTAGCAGTTCCAATATTTTTGTTAACAAAGGTTACAAATGGATACTATGTACAAACTATGTGCACCACTTGTGTCAATTTAGTTATTCCTCTTGAAGTCTTAAGTTTACTTGAAGTAGCTTTTATTTATTATTTGAAAAGTTGCACTACAGAGGCAGCTTATTTGCACTACTACCTCTGTTTTTCTGGCTAAATGACAATCAGGCATTTTGTTTGTGTGTCTTGTCAAGTGTCAGATCTCTTCAGAAGTAAAATGTCTGAAAACTGAAGATGTGTGTCTGTGATTAATCAATATGGGTCAAACCAAACCAGATCAACTTATTTCAGAAAGCTTTCACACAGGACCATTAAGAATTTCTCATTCTTTATGTGGATAATGGTATTCTACCAAACATGCAAACAGTAACACTTGGCAATGTCAATAGATTCCATTCAAGTGGCTTGTTAACTATGTACAATGTAAATGTAAAAAAAGAAAACAACTGTAAACATATTTGCTTGCACAAACATCTTGTACATTTAAATGCTGTGATGAACATAGCCAAAACATTTTGAACAATGAGATCTTAAAGGGTTGTATTTATAGCAGACAGTTTTGTCTGACGCTCAGTATGACTGAGTATGACACACGGGATGATACGCTGGAAAGAGGTTTGTTCCTTTTAAGGATCCAGGAATTGGGTTAGGATTCTCCTGACCCTCTTCCCTTCTGCTGTCATGAAGTCACCTCTGACAGCTGGTTGTGTGTCTGGCTGGTTGTCCCGGTCATACTCAGGGTTTTTCCTGGGTCAAAATGGGTCTTCGGTGCTCCCAAAAAAAATGTTTGCGCGCCCGGCGCGCACCGTCTGTTCGTGCACGCCGGGCTGTTGAGTGAGTGATCAGCAGCTGGCCGCTCGGTCCATTCGCGCACCTCACAGTTGCGTATTGATCAGACAAGAAGACACGCTTATCAACTTCAGTGTTTCCCTACCATTATAACAGGGTGAAATCTCCGCACTCTCACTAGCACCCCCCCCGTTAACAACTCTTCTCGGCTCGCGCGCGCCAGAGCTCCGATGCCGGCGCGCGCCTCGCTCAGCCGTGATGCGCGCACACAGGTGAGCACACCTCAGTGTTAAATTAAGCTCAGGGCACCAACATGGCTAGCGGCACTAGTCCCGCCCCCCTGAAGCTGTAAACCTAGGGGAAACACTGAACTCGATTACTATTGATCAAAACAGAACGAGGGTTCGGCTGTAGCCGACTTGAAACATACTTTTGAGAACATATTCGCTGACGTGCACGTGATGAACACAGTATTATTTATTTTTTTCCCATTGCAGACTTTTTTTTTCCTTAGGCGCTCGGGATTTGTCATAGGCGCTCGGGAAAGCGGCTTAGGCGCACGCCCAAATTTACTGTGGTCGTCTACTCTGTCCTTAGAAGCCTCACAGTAATTGTGCAGCACAAAACATGCATAAATTACAAAAGGCAGATCATCTAGATTAATGTCCATAGCCCTTCTCAGTGCTCCGAACCGGGCTTTTAGCCTCCCAAACGCACACTCTATCACCATCCGTGCTCGGCACAAAGATAGTCCAAAGTACTGCTCCTGGGCAGTGCTTCCCCCATTTACATACTCTTTCATCACATATGGGAGCAGTGGATATGCAGGGTCACCGAGTATGTATACTTGTATTGGCTCTTCATTTTCAATGATTTACCTTGGACAGGGAGGGATGTTTCCATTTTTCAAGGACATGTTCAGTGAAGAGTTTGCAAAAATACGGGCGTCATGCACGCTCCCAGGCCATTTCACAACTACGTCCATGAATGAATATTTATAATCACAGGTGGCTTGAATGTTTAAGCTAAACCTCCCTTTTCTATTGAGGTAATCAGTGGAATTGGCAGATGGTTGCTTAATCTCTACATGCGTCCCACCCACAGCACCTAGGCACTGAGGGAGGCCATGAGCTTCTTCAAATCCCTGCACAAGGGACTGGACAGCAGCTTCTGTTTTGGGCAGTTTTATATATTTAGGACCCAAGTCAACTGTTATGGCTCTACACACCTGTCTGATTATTATTGAATCGGCCGGTCTAGACAGACCGAATGCGTTTGCCGTTTTACGTAGTCTACCCTCATCAGACAAATAGTATAGGGTGAGGGCAACTTTTTTTAACAACACTGACTGGCGACCGCATGACAGTAGTCTGACCTTCTATAGAGGGGCGCAGTAACTCCGAAAGAGACAGAAGTGATGAGCGCGACATTCTAAAGTTGTCTTCCCTTTTTTTCCCCCTGAAGGGTTATTTGGGAATTTTTTCCTGATCCGATGCGAGGTTTTGGGGCAGGGATGTCTATGTGTACAGATTGTAAAGCACTGCGAGACAAATTTGTAATTTGTGAAATTGGGCTATACAAATAAACTGAATTGAATTGAATTGTTCTGGGAGGACGAGTTCTTTTTCGAAGTTTTCTCACCAGACAGCGGTTCGCCCTGGTCGGATCCAAAACCGTTGGCAGGCAATGTACCTACGTCTTGGGAGTATAGAAAGCTGAAGAAGGATTGCTGACCTCTGTGCAGTTCTTCGCCTCTGCTCCTCGATGTAAAAAATCTGTTGTGTTTGTAAATACAAACAGGCCAAAAGGGTTTGCATTAACGCACAAATGAGCACTACCTTGACACCATCCATGATCAGTAAGCAAACTAACTGTAAACATAGGACGCTCACATGACGTGAAGCATTTTTAGTCGCATTCTGTGACGTTTGACAACCTAAAACTCCGTTTGACCTAGTTCACACGCAAACACAAAAACTGAGTTTTCAGAAATCTCCACTTTGGCCGGAGTTTTTAGAAATGATCGTTTTCCGTGATAAAACCTCAGTTTTTGTGTAAATGAAAGGCCAAAACGCATGAAAATATATGCGTTTTCCCATCGGGTAAACGGGGTCTTAGAAGTAGAAACCGTTGAAGATAATTGGTCACGGTTGATGGGAGAAAAGCCATCCAAATATACACCAGGGCATACAGCGGTTTCCAAGGCCATTCCACTTGAGGACAGATTGGCACTGGTTAAGGGAAAGAGATTATTAATCTTGTCCCTAATAGTTAAAATCTTTTCATGAAAGAAGTTCATAAAGTCATTACTACTGAGGTCTATAGGAATACTCGGCTCCACAGAGCTGTGACTCTCTGTCAGCCTGGCTACAGTGCTAAAGAGAAACCTGGGGTTGTTCTTATTTTTCTCTATTACTGATGAGTAATAGGCTGCTCTGGCATTACGGAGGGCCTTCTTATAAGTTTTAAGACTATCTCGCCAAACTAAGCGGGATTCTTCCAGATTAGTTGAACGCCATATGCGTTCAAGCTTTCGTGATGTTTGCTTTAGTTTGCGGGTCTGAGGGTTATACCAGGGAGCAAACCTCCTCTTCCTCACTGTCTTCTTCTTCAGAGGGGCTATCGAGTCCAGTGTCATTCTCAGTGAGCCTGTGGCACTATCAACAAGATGATCAATCTGGGACGGACTAAAGTTAGACCAGGAGTCCTGTTATATTGAGACGTGGTATTGAATCAAATGCAGAAGGAATCGCTTCTTTAAATTTAGCTACAGCACTGTCAGTTAGACATCTGGTGTAGAAACTTTTGACTAACGGTGTACACTCCGGTAGTATAAATTCAAAAGTTATAAGGTTGTGGTCTGACAGAAGAGGATTCTGTGTGTGGCAGAGGGTAGCCTCCCTCTCTGCGCGTCAGCAGGGGAGCCAATCATGGTGTGCGGGGCCCGGTAAAAGTGACAGGGAAGCGTTTGGTTTCCCTTGACATCAAGCACGGCTTCCGCCACGTTTGCGGACACATTGGGCTCCCCTCCTCCTGTACGGAGGTTCATCTCTGGTGCGCGCTGGTGAGTCAGTCCCACTCCGGCTGTTATGGTCTCAGTGACGTGTCCCTAACTCGTTCCGATTTTTATATAGACGTCAGCTTGCCTCCTCCCACCCTCCAAGTGGAATGCTTGGAATGCCCGACTGATCGGTAGGTGACTTCCGGGTGCGGGGTCCCGTAGCTTGGGAGGTATTACTATGTTTTGACAGGCTTTCGTCCTTTTATTTTAGGAGACTGTTGGCCGGGTCGGCGGAACGCTGCCACTCCAAATGGGCCACTGCTGTTTTGCCTAGGATTGTTTTAACCATTGCCGTGGCACTGTTGAGCGTCCACAAACGCTATTTACGCCAACGCTACTGCGTCGCGGCACGACCGGGCACAGGGCCGAGCCAACACTGCCTCTGCGGCGCGTGTGACGCCAGTTAGCTCCCGTCGAGTAGGAGCCGTTTACTGTGATTTATTAGGTTGTCTTGTGTTTATCTGTTGTTTTTGGTTTCTCATTTGTCTCCTGCTTATTATTTGTCTTTTGTTTGATTTTGCCACGTGTGGTTTTCCCTTCATGGGGAAACCCGGTTTTGTTATTAATTGAGTTAGTCTTTTGTGTTTGTAGGTGCTCGCAGACCAAGGTGGCGGGAGTGGCGCTTCCGGGATTTGGGGTCTCCCTTTGTGTGTTGTGTTTTTAAGTTATCTCCAATGCGGACCCTCACGTGTGTTTGTGGGAGTGTGCTGAGGGCGTGCACGAGTGATTGGGGTGCTTACCTTTCTTTTGGGATCCCACCCGCGCTGGTCTACCTCACCCGCCACCGGTCAGTCCCCGCCTTACACCTTTATTTTCAGTAATGGCCCTTTTTATTATTACCTTGCATTTTATACCTTGTGTGATTGAATAAATATTGTATATGGATTGGAACCACGTCTCTCGCTACTTGTCTGTATAAGGAACCAGCGTGTCCTCCCAGTCTGAGGACTGGGTTCACTACTACAGTCACCACATTTGGGAAGACCTTCAAATGCTTAATGTCAATGCCATAAGTAAGAACAAGATCAAGCGTGTGGCCAAAGCTGTGAGTGGGTTTCTGTACTCTCTGACAGAAGCCAATCGAGTCCAACAATGAGATGAATGCAGCACTTAGGCAATCATTATCAACATCCACATGAATATTAAAATCTCCTACAATAATAACTTTATCAGTTTTAAGAACCAAAGTTGATATAAATTCTGAAAATTCAGATATAAACTCTGAATATGGACCTGGTGGCCGGTACAGAATCACAAATAGAATTGGCTGTAGTGTTTTCCAGGTTGGATGTGAAAGACTAAGAACAAGGCTTTCAAATGAGTTGTAGTTTAATTTAGGTTTAGGATTTATTAATAGGCTCGAGTCAAAGATGGCTGCTACTCCACCTCCTCGACCGGTGAGGAATGTGAGTATTAATATGACTTGGAGGAGTCGATTCATTTAGGCTGACATATTCTTCATGGCTCAGCCAGGTTTCAGTTAGACAACATAAATCAATGTGATAATCTATTAAATCATTTAGTAACACAGCTTTAGATGACAGATCTAATATTTAGGAGACCACATTTAATTGTCCTGTTTTGTTGCACTGCTGAAATAATGGTGTTAACTTGTATAAGGTTATTTTGTACGACTCCTCTTCTGCTTACTTTTGATTTATTAAATTTAAGTGGCCGTGGGACAGACACAGTCTCTACTCTAGAGTTGTGGGTGGGTAACTGCTCGAATGGAAGAGCAGAGAAGGGTGTTAAACAACAACTCTGCTCCCGGTTCCTGATCTGAACCCTGGGTTGTTATGGATTAAGTCCGGTGATCAACTTGGTCATATTCGCAGAAATGAGACGCGCTCCGTCCAACGTGGGATGGATGCCGTCTCTCAATAGATCAGGCTTTCCCCAGAAAGTCTTCCAGTTGTCTACGTAGCCCACATTATTCGCTGGGCACCACCTCGACAGCCAGCGGTTGAAAGACGACATTCGGCTAAACAATTCGTCTGTCTGCAAATTTGGGAGAGGGCCAGAGAAAACTACGGTGTCCGACAATGTCTTGGCATAAGCACACACGGATTCCACATTAATTTTAGTGACTTCCGACCGGCGTAGTCGGGAGTCATTACCACCGGCGTGTATTACAATCTTACTGTATTTACGTTTGTCCTTAGCCAGCAGTTTCAAACAAGACTCCACGTCGCCCGCTCTGGCCCCCGGGAGGCACACAACTGTGGTCCGCGGCTTCGCTATTTTCACGTTCCTGACTATAGAGCTCCCGATAACCAGGGTGTGCTCCTCAGCGGGTGTGTCGCTGAGCAGGGAAAACTGATTCGAAATGTGGAGTAGAAAGGGAGACAGAGGGATAACTATACATGAGACACACTGAGCAAGAGGGAGCGGGAGGGAGAGAAGAAGTCATGCTCGCTGCTGAGCTGGCAACTGGAGCTTACCGGAAGAGTGAGATGATGCGTTCAGAGGCACAGCACTTAAATGAAAGTCAGGGAAGGATTGTGGGCTTTGGTTAAATATTGAAAAGAGAAAAGTCAACCCTAACCTTTAAACCAGAGCAATTGTATTGTCTAAATGTCACCATACAAACCGACTTGAACGTTCCCCCAAGAGGGTCAGCGGGTCAGCTGAGAGCCTGACCTTCTTTATGACTCACTTGTTAAAGAGTTGCCACTCGTGTGCATTTTACAATCATTCGTGCTCTACCAAACTTCCAAAGCTGAAATGCATCTGAGTTGCATGAGTTTTACGAGTTTTTCAACTGTGACTCTTAGATATAGGAATGAAAAAGGTTTTTAATTGAAATTGTTGTGTTGACATTTCCCACTTATTTCTTTACATTTTTTTTGGGGGGAAACGCTATTTTTTAAAATTCAGCAGCCATACTTACAGGAAATAAAGAGTTAATTAGACCATGCTGCACCACATGGAAATGAACTTTCCGCTTCGTTATCAGGACAGATCACTTCCATCACTCAGCGTGTGACAAGGCGGAAACTGACAGGTTTCTTCTTTATCTCATCTTAGATTTTTTGCTAATATTATACATTGAGTTATACACATCCTAACACGGATAAGCCTCTAGATGGGTGGGGTTTTACATATAGTTACAGGAAATACTTCAGTTCTATGTTTTCTGAAGTGTCCCGACATCTGAAAAGCCACCACTCTGTCACTTAAATTAAATCAAATGCTGCAAATAATTGTTGGTGTTTTGGCCAAACAGGGTGCATGTGCAGTTTGTACAAGTGACAAACTGATTGCTGACTGGATGGGAATGTTGCTGTTGAAAGTGTTATCTAGATCCCTTTATCTCCAAAACATCATTATTTTTTTCTTTCAAAGTGCCATGAGAAGCAGTCAGGGTTCGTGTTCATGAGTCCTCTTAAGTGTCCCCTCTGCCCCCGTGTACCTCTCACGCCAAGCCGACAACACAATAGTTTGAGGCCTCTGCATAATTTTTCCGATTCTTCCGCTCCTGCGCTTCAGCTATTAATTTCTGTGGCGAGTTACATAAGACCTTACGCAATGTGTTTTTCCGACATCTATTTTTCTGCCCCCTGCCCGCTAATAGGTCCGGGGGCAGGTTTTTGGTGGCTGAGGCTGCTGTTGACATTCTCATGCTCATTCATGAAAGGAGCCCCCCCCCCCTGCTATCGCAGTCAAGCCACTGCGAGCCCAGACAGGCCAACGGTCGGCTGGGTTGGAGGGACCACCGGCATCACACACACACACACACGTGTCCCAAAAGCTTTGGAGAAAACAGGGTGCACGTGCAATTTGTCAATTCCTACACAGCATGGGTCGTCCTGATCGCCAATATAATGTGCTTTGTTGAGCGGAGAAAAGAATGGTTCACAGGCCATCTGGTGTGACATATTACTGTACTGGCCTGTTTTTGGACTGAGGCATATGTTGTTTCACGATGAAGGCAACTGTTCAAACAAATACACATCTCGATGGTGTCACATCCAAAGATACAAAAGTAAAATGGAAGTTATTTTTAATTCAGTTGTATTACAAGTCTTGTAGTTCTCGAGGCACCACTGCAATCATAATCATGTAGAAACACAACACATCTGCTGAATGTACATATTTGAAATGTAAAGGTACATGTGACAGTCATTTTGAACTTCCATTGGTTGTTTTAGACGAACTGGCAAAAATATGAGCTCTACTTTCAACACCTTGGACAGCGCTTCAGCAGATTAATATTATATTTTGTCTCCCAATATATGGGAGTTTATTAGAAAGCAGAATAATAACACTTGCAAAAAAAACAAAGCACAAGGATTGCATAGGTGTAAGATAATGATAGATTGTCAGATTCCTTTTTTATTTGTCAAAGTGCACAAGAACAGGCTCATGGCTAAAGCTGCTTGTGACACTTTTACTGCCAGCTATTGCGAATGGCTGTAATAATATGATCTTTTATATTGATGTTCCCACTGATCATGACCGAAAATGCATTTAATGCCGGATGAAGGAAGAAATACAGAAATAAGTCTCTGACAAATACTTATACTACCACACCATTTAGTATGTCCCATTACATGTCCTAATGCATCCAGTCGCGTTTTGCAGTATATGAGCCAGCATGCTTTTGTGGCCTCTGAATCCACAAAATATATGAGCAATGAGGTCAAAGTTCAAGGCGCAATGTTATGAGAAGGTAGTAGCCTATGTCCCGATTGTGTGGCGTATATATATACACTTTGTAAGGGCAGCTGAAATATGAAATGAAAGTAAAAGAATATGATTTGGAAGGCAGTGGCATGACGGCTAACTGTCAATGTAAGCACTGAAAACAAGTATACTATTATTATCACTGATTTAATTGTAGTGAACATTTGAGTGATAGAAATTTACAGATATTTGTCTGGAATCGGGACATCCAGCTTGAAACCCGGAATGTCTGGTCACCGTCAGAACGAGCTAACATTATCTAGATCTTCAGCTAACGTTAGCTACGGTCAAGTTTAGATGAATCCAACTAAAGTGAGTCTTTACACACGTAACCGTCTTCGCTAGTTTACATTTGAAGAATAGAAATGCACAGATATTTTCTGGGAATCGGGACATCCAGCTTCAAACCCGGAACGTCTGAGCACCGTCAGAATGAGCTAACGCTATCTAGATCTTCTTTAGCTAAAGTTAGCTACGATCTAGCTTGGATGAATCCAATTAACATGAGTCTTTACACATGTAGCCTAACCGTCTTCGCTAGCTAACATTTGTGAGCGATACAAACTGTTGTAGCCTACATTCCACCACCTGTTATACATTACACCACCTGTTGTCGCCCCACCTGCCTGTTGGCTAACTCCACTGTCATTTCAGATACTCCCACTCTGCCCCCATGAGCTCTCATTCCCCTCGGCTGGTTCTCAACGCCCCATCTCACCTGCAGCTAGGGATGAGAATTGATAAGATTTTAACGATTCCGATGCCTTATCGATTCCTGCTTATCGATTCGATTCTTTTATCGATTCTTATTGGGCAAGGGGTGAAAAAAAGAGCACAAACGGGTTTATTTACATTAATTTTCTTTTATATAATTTTCTATAATGCTGCACACACCATATACAGTATGTATACATACACATTTACATTTTTTTAAATAACCAAAAACATTTATACATATTCCTCTTGAACTTAAAATAAAACTTACATAACTTAAATAAAATGTATTCTGTTTAATTTAAACATGTTCCTAGAAATTACAGTGCTCCTTCCTTTTTTTAAAAGGGTATATGAACTGAGCTGCCAAAAATGAAACTAGCAGTGGCAAATACCAAGTGTGCAACCATCAATTGTATGGATCATCAACAATTCTTGTGCAGAAAAATAAGCATGGCTGCTTTCTCCGGGAGGATACGCGATCTCTCGGGACTTATTGTGTCTCCAGCCGTGGAGAACACTCTCTCAGGTGGGCTGGAGGATGCCTGAACACAAAGATATGAGGAGGTGTACAAGACGTGCTAGCTGTAGCCTGTGACCCAGACAGACGACCAGCCTCTGAACCGGTCTGACTCTGAACGTCATCAGCTAAATTGGATGGCAATGGAGATTATTTATATAGTGAAAGCTGGTTTACACAATGAAACAAATGGCACTAACAAAATCGCTGAATTTGCTGAGCTGACATAAAGCCACATTAAGAGGGGAGGCAAACACTACCTCGCCTCAATGTAGCCGTCTGTTCTCGACGGCTGAAAATGGAAGATTCTGTAGCTAAGCTAAGTTTAATAATGGATTAAAAATCGATATGCTCAGTTTAATAATGGGTTAACACGATAACGCGAACGTTTGCTGATAACACACGCCCTCCGATAATTAACACCATTACGATCAAACATTTCTCAAAACTGGACTTTCAATCCAAATGTGAAGTGATCAATAATGGGAGACCAATGCCGGAGCTAAAATATATGCTTCAAACGAAGGGACAGAAGATAACTTCATCAACTACACACAATAAAGGCAAATTGCTTCACACAGTGAGTGGTTGTGATCACTTTTGAAGAGTTTACCTTGGACAGAAGGAGATGAAGCGCCGACGTTAGCTGAGCTGCTGCATCGAACACGTGACATTCCTGTCATTTAATTCCATGCTGTGTTCAAATGCTTATTCATATTTGTTGTATTTCCTCCCTTCGACAAAATAGACTTTTTACACACGTTACAAGTGGCGTAGTTGTCATTTTGTCGTGTGAAATAGCCAAACTTTAGAACGCTTCTGCCTCGTTGCCATGTTTGCTGCAGTCTGAAGAAGAAACTAAAGAAATTTGCGCATGCGCAACTCCACAGAGGACCGTTAGCAGAACCGTTAAAGAATTTGGCTGACGATCCCAAACAATCGGTTCACTGGGAACCGGTTCTAAAACAGAATCGGTTCTCGATGCCCATCCCTACATGCAGCACATCTCCTCATCAGTCCCTCACTATTTAAGCCCTTCTACGTGCACTTGTTCCCCGCCAAATGGTCTTGTGTGTTACTGTCGAGCTCTCCAGCGTTATTCTCGAGGTACTATCCCTTATCTGCCTGTTCTCGACGACAAATTCTCAGCCTGCCCCTAATGGATTTGTTTGCCTGTATGACTGATGTCCCGTTGTTGACCCTGCCTGTCTATGTATGATTGTATGCTGCTTTTAGGTTCCTGTGCCCCGGGGGGATTAACCGTTACAAAAACAAAGCAAGTAAGCTTATGTGGTGAAGGTGTTTATGTCTTTTCGTGATCCTGGGGTCAGTCCGACCTCTCTTTTCCAGGTAATAATGTGTTTCCCTTTCCTTTAGAGGTCAGTGCATCTGGGGGAGAGCCTCAGAATTCTGGTTGTAACAGCAATCTCAGTGAGCCATACTAGGTTTATACTTTATACTCTAATTTAGCAAAACTTTAAACAGAAAGTTCCATACCATCTGGGAACTTCATTGCAGAGTTTACCACTCAAAAACTACACACAACCCTTACTTAACCATCTGCAATAACCTGACCATTCGAGGGTCCCGTCAGTAAGCGAACATCTAAATATAACTATTCGTATATCTCAATGTTCACTATCTGTGCACTCAGCCCCTTGCAATAAGCCTTTGACAAGACCCAACAGGCAGACCTCTCTCTTTCAAACCCCAGAATAGCCATCAGCTATCTTTGTCCCCATGTGACCAACAAGGTTAGTTACCTTCGCTGGTCACATGCATTAATGATATTTGTCCCTTTGAGTGTCTCCTGTCCTCCTGCAGCCAGAGCGGAAGTACGTCTTGCTCAAAGACATTTTAAAACCCTCCAAAGCAAACACAGCTGTTAGTCTGATCTGAGAGCGCCTTGACTGGCTTATATAAAACAAACTAAAATAGGACATTATAGCTCCTTTTAAGACTATGCTTGTTATTTGAGTATATATGATAAATAGACCATTTGTGGTCTATCATATTTGCGGACGATGATTGCACCATGAATTGTGTATGATTTGCAACAGCTAAAGTCCCCATTTCAAAGACCAATTCACAAAAGGTGAATGATAAATGATAAAACAGTAGTAGTAGAAAATAACCCCTTAACCCATGAAGAAAACATTTTATAATTATTAACCTTTTTGTTGTTGTTGCATGTGTGAAAAAAATGATTCATTTATTAAACCATTCGTCATGTTACCACATCACAAAATAAATAAGTTTGAGCGGATGCCACTTTTAAACAAGCTTCAGTTACCATCAACTCCTTTTAATAAAACGACACAATGGTTATTGTAGCTATACACAAACATTGTGGCTATTATCGGTGATCACTGTGAATTGTACTGTTTTTACACTGAGGCTCGATTACATAGAAAAACAAAACATTTTGCACCAAATGTCTGCACATTATTAGCTTATTCAAATATGTGCAAATAGCACAGGAGCCCAGAGGTGCTATTTGCTCTGTTGCGTTGTTATGGGTGCATTTCACTTATTTCATAGTTTGTTTTTTCTTATTTGTGTAGGTTTAGTGAGCGCAATCCTTTTGTTAATTCGCCCCAGAGTGTATCGTTGTGTTGTCTTTTTAAAGCCCCTAAAACGTAATCATTTTTTTTTTTTTAAATATGTATGATTGAGCAAGCTTATCTGCTTTACTGCTTTACTGGTGGTGTGATTCGATCAGATTTGACTGATAGAAAGTATCAACATGAGCAAACAAACCACAACTATCATTAGATTAGGATCCAAACGTTGTGCATGGAGGTTTGAAAAATCTAATTTTTTTCTTCTTCTCCATTATAAACCAATGAGAAGACAGCAGACACAAATCTCTATTAAATATACCAAACAGTTCTATCTTTGGCAGAAGGTTGTCATCACCCTTCGCTAAGAGTACAAAGTAAAGAAGGCATTTAGGGGCTTTAATCTCCTTTTGCGTTGATATTCCAATATCCTTCCTCGTGTATGGTTCTCTTTCTGCTGTCTCGCCACTTATGACGAGACGTTGTCCCTCGTGAGAACTTTTGCACAAACGAGGATCTGTCCAGCGGGAACGTCATGCGCTCCATGTTTTCACAAATTGAGTTGCGCTAATTCTGCACACAGAGCTGCAGCTCACGGACGATGACATACGACCATATAAGCGAGCGGCTAGTAGGCAGCCAGAGCCCGGTACTTTTCCATCAGGCTGGTGAACAAATCCAAAGGGCCCCTAAAAGTTTCTAAGCGGCAGTGTCTTATCAAGGGGGATACACCCCCGTCCTCTTTCTCCTTGGGCTATTGTCCGGGGCGGTTGAAAGGGGGGGCAAAAGAAGTCCCTCTCTAGGGAATGTTATTGTTTTCGGAGCTGTAGATGAGGGACGGACTGCTGAGCGGGACGGGGGGGACGGGGGCTTTGTCTGAACGACTGTCTGCCACCTGCATGGGCCCCGGCACCTTCCTGTCAACATCGTATTTTTGGATTTGACCCTCTGATCTTTAGAAACTGACCACAAGTTTAGGGTTGCTATGCAGGAAAACAACAGGGACTCTAAGAAAAGGAGCAGTTTTGCAAGCAAAGTAAATAAAAAATGTCAACTCAAGGCTGGGGAAAAAAACTGAAACGTTCAAGGACGGCCCTCATGTTCCCAACCTGGAATGTGAACTCACCAACTACGACTGAGCGATACCTTTCCTGTGTGTGTGTGTGTTTGTGTGTGTTGAGGCAGGTTGTCTTTACATTCACGCAGTGATGATAGCATGATGTATGACGTGCACAGCCCATTTCTCCTCCCACTTGTCACTGCAAGCACACGTGTGTCAACATGACGGCGAAGGAAAAATATCACAGAAGGGAAAGGCCACACACGCACGCGTCTTGACAAACTGGCTCACACACACCTATACATACAAAGCATACAATGGAAACATGTGTCATGTAGAACAAACACATTTTATCTGTGGGTTGAAACTTATAAAATGCTTGTAGCTAAATTAAGTGTCAAAGGAATCACTAATAAGCAGATCAACAACCTGCTGTCATACGAGTGTGTGACTGGAAATATGATTATAACAAATCCTGGTTTGCTTCATGACAAACAACATGTGGTGTGACCCCAAGAACATTAAGACTCTTTCTCGTTCCTGCTCGCCGAACCTGGAACATCTGACGATCTCATGCCGTCCATTCTACCTTCCCCGGGAGTTCAGCTCGGTCATCACCACAGCCGTCTACATTCCACCACAAGCGGACACCGACGTAGCACTATCGGACCTACATGATGTGTTATGTCGGCATCAGAACAAGTATCCCGACGCGGCTGTGGTGGTGGCTGGGGACTTTAACAAGGCAAACCTAAAAAAGTCATGCCGAACTTTCACCAGCACATTACGTGTGCTACCAGAGGGGAAAGAACGTTGGACCACTGCTATACGCCATTCAAGAGAGGCTACAAGGCTGTCTCTCCCTCCGTTAGGAAATCAGACCATGCCGCCATTTTTCTGCTTCCGGAGTATAAACAAAGGATCGCGGAAGCGGTAGTGACGAGGAACGAAGCGGTGGTCTGACCAATCAGAGGCTGAGCTACAGGACGCTCACGTATCGTCGACTGGGACATGATCCAATCCAGTTCCAGTGACGTCAGCGAGTTTTGGAAGTAGCAATGAGCCTCATAGCAACGCTAACGGACACCATCGTCTCCACGGTAAAAGTTAGGGTCTTTCCTAACCAAAAGCCGTGGGTTGATAGATCCATCCGTGAAGCTGTGAACGCCCGTACTGCTGCCTATAACTCCGGTCTTGTATCCCGCAACATGGACGAGTACAAGGCAGCGGTCTATGGACTGAGGAGGGCGGTGAAGGACGCCAAAAGGAGGTACCGAGACAGAGTGGAATCACAGATGGAGCAGCGCGACACCAGGCGCCTATGGCAGGGGCTACGGACTATCACAAACTACCAGAGCAGACCCCGCGCAATGGTGAGTGCCGACGCATCCCTAGCGGACGACCTGAACTCATTTTATGCACGGTTTGAGGCTAGCAACAACAGCGCTAGCTCGCCGCTAACAACAACACCGTTAGCGTAGCCGAGGTGAGTTCTACCGCTGGGGATGAACACACACTCTCTGTGACCGAGCACAGTGTGAGGAGGGCTCTGTTGAGGGTGAACACCAGGAAAGCTGCAGGTCCAGATGGCATATCTGGGCGAGTACTGAAGACCTGTGCTAACCAGCTAGCTCCAGTGTTCACCACAATATTCAACCTCTCCTGGCTGAGTCCGTGGTCCCCGCCTGCTTCAAGAGATCCACTATTGTCCCTGTGCCCAAGAATGCTTCTCCAGCATGTATGAATGACTACCGACCGGTGGCCCTCACCTCGGTGGTCATGAAATGCTTTGAGAGGCTGATAAAGGACTACATCTGCGCCTTCCTCCTTCCTCCATGGACCCGCTGCAGTTTGCTTATCGCCCAAACAGATCCACGGATGATGCTGTCTCCCAGGTACTGCACACCACACTCTCTCATCTGGACAGCCAGAGGGGGCTATGTCAGACTGCTGTTCATTGATTATAGTTCAGCTTTCAACACCATAGTCCCTCCAGACTGGCCGGCAAGCTGATTGAGCTGGGACTGAACACCCCTGTGTGCTTGGATCCTGGACTTCCTGACCGCCAGGCCACAGGTGGTCAGGGTGGGCAGACACACCTCCAAATCCCTCACCCTGAACACAGGATCCCCCCAGGGTTGCGTCCTCAGTCCCCTACTGTACTCCCTGTACACACATGACTGTGTGGCCAGGTTCAGCTCCAACACCATCATCAAGTTTGCGGATGACACAGTGGTGGTGGGCCTGATCTCCGACAACGACGAGAAGGCCTACCTGGAGGAAGTTGCTGATCTGTCACTCTGGTGCCAGGACAACAGCCTCATCATGAATGTCACCAAAACTAAGGAGCTGATTGTGGACTTTAGGAGGGTACAACAACAGAGGACGTACTCACCACTGGGGATTAACGGGACTACTGTGGAGAGGGTGAGCGGGTATAAATACCTGGGAGTCCACATCACCGAGGATCTGACATGGTCAACAAACACAGACACTCTGGTGAGAAAGGCAAGGCAGCGCCTCTACCACCTCAGGCAGCTGAGGAAATTTAAAGTTTCCCAGAGGATCCTTCAGTCCTTCTACTCTGGAGCTGTAGAGAGCGTCCTGACAGGAAGCATCACAGCCTGGTTTGGCAACTGCTCCGCTCAGGACAGGAAGGCTCTGCAGAGAGTAGTGCGTTCGGCTGAGCGCACTATTGGAACTACACTCCCCACCCTGCAGGACTTGTACACCAGGAGGTGCAGAACCAGAGCCGGCAGGATCATGAAGGATCCTCACCACCCCAACAACAGACTGTTTCAGCTGCTGCGGTCAGGCAGGCGCCTCCGTAGTCACGCTGCAAGAACAGAGAGACTGAGACGGAGTTTCTTTCCTCAGGCCATCAGGATTGTGAACTCCGACCTCACCAGGACCCCCACACAACTGCCCCTCTTAGGCACACACACACACACACACACACACACACACACACTTACTGTAAATATTGTGTTGTTTTTTATTTGTAAATAGTGTGTACTTGTTGCCCTTGCACATTCCTGCTGAGCATTGCCACTTTCATTTCACTGCACACCCTGTGTGTGTATGTGACAAATAAAACATCTTGAATCTTGAATCTTGAATCTCTTGAATCTTGAATCATGCTATTGCTTTTAAAAGCTCTCTGTATTTCAGTCCACAGACTTGAATGAAATGGTCAATTATCTTCGAATAAACTTCTGAGACATGACAGTTGTGTTAAAATAAATGTTCTGCTTCAGCATGACAAGTGGGCTCCCTCTTATCAAGGGATTGGTCAACCCGTCGGCTTGTGGACTGCCTCCAAATGACTAAATCAACATCATGCTGTCGGCCTATGGAAGAAGACTTGAAACTAAAGATTGAGACCATAAACTCATATTTACTGAGGTAATAAATCAAATGATAAGTAACGTGATTCTCTCATAGACTTCTATACAGTCAGACACATTTTTGCACTGTAGGAGTCGCCCGCTGCCGGCTAGTAGAGCGAATGCAATAATTCAGACCCAGAGTTGGCTGCCTTGCTAGATCACAAGATGTCGTAGAACTTCATCATTGATGTTGATTTGAAGTTATGGAAGGGGACCATAAGCAGCACAGAGATTAAATGCACCACGACACTGAGCCTTAGTGCTGTCAGATACATATTCAGATTGTTCTACAACAGCAGTTAGACTTGGTAATGAACAAGGTGCGTGAATACTACAATATTTTTGTATTTTTGTAGCTTCAACTGATATCAATCATCTGCTGCCGTTTGGAATTTGTATATTGTTATCTAATCCAAAGCATTATTAATTGATAAGGAAATTAAATCTGAAGACAATGCCTTTTTTTCACCAGCTAAACAAAGAGGCTTTTTAAAATGGTTTATTTGACCCAAGATGTTGCTCAACCCACAAAGGAATTTGGAGATTCATGTTTTTTTATAGGACAAGCAGGGGATGATAATTGGTAGTCTGAAAAGTAACTAAAGCGGTCAGACACATGTCGTGGAGTACACATATACAACTGCATAACATGGAAATACTCAGGTATTTCAGTTATTTACACTTAGGCTCGAATTTGTTCTGAAGTACAGTCTTTGAGTGGACGACTCCACACATGAGAAAATGTATTCCCGGTTTGTACACAGTTTCAAGTTTCAAGTTTTTATTGTCACATCCCCTTTTATACAAGTATAATCGGTTCGTGAAATTCTTATGTGCAAAACACCCGACAGCAGTAGCAGACTAAAAAAAGAATAAGAATGAGAATAAACTATACAATATCCACACAAAAAAAAAGAAGAAAGTATTAACAATATATATATAAAACAATGTAATAGAATATACATCATGGCAATATATATATATATAACAATGTAATAAAATATACACTTTTGTTGAAACTATATATATATATATGTATATACATACAATATATATATACAATATATATATATATAAACAATGTAATAAAATATACACCATGGCCATAGATATTCACAGAATATGTTCTGGTGTGTAGTGTTAATGAGGGTCTCAGTCCTTGTTCAGCAGCCTGATGGCCTGACTGAAGAAGCTGTCCCTCAGTCTGTTTGTCGCCACTTGATACTGCGGTATCGCCTGCCTGACGGTAGAAGGGTGAACAGTTTGTGGCCGGGGTGGTTATTGTCTTTCATCATCCGTTTGGCCCTGGCCACGCACCGCTTGGTGTATATGTCCAGGATGGAGGAAGCTCACCTCCAACGATGTACTGTGCCGACCGCACCACCCTCTGTAGTGCCCTACGCTCCAGGGCGGTGCAGTTCCCGTACCAGACGGTGATGCAACCTGTCAGAACACTCTCGATGGTACTGGTGTAGAATGTTCTGAGGATGCGGGGCCATGTTGAATTTCCTCAGTCGCCTAAGGAAATACAGGCGTTGTTGGGCCCTTTTCACCACGTGAGTGGTGTGCGTGGTCCATGTGAGGTCCTCGGAGATGTGCACGCCGAGGAACTTGAAGCTGCTGACCCTCTACTGCAACTCCGTCTATGGAGATGGGGTGTGCTCTCCTCTCCGCTTCCTGTAGTCCACGATCAGCTCCTTGGTTTTCTTGACGTTGAGGACGAGGCTGTTCTCCTGGCACCACTGTACCAGTGATCCAACCTCCTCCCTATAGGCTGTCTCGTCGTCGGTGATCAGCCCCAACACTGTTGTGTTGTCAGCAAACTTGATGATGACGTTGGAGCTGTGCATGGCCGTGCAGTCGTGGGTGTACAGGGAGTAGAGGAGAGGGCTCAACACGCATCCCTGAGGGGCTCCCGTGTTGAGGGTCAGCGGCTCTGAGGTGGTACCGCCCATCCTCACCACCTGGCGGCGGCCGACAGGAAGTCCAGTATCCAGCTGCACATGGTAGAGTGCAGGCCTAGACCTCTGAGCTTGGTGTCGAGCTTGGCGGGAACAATAGTGTTGAACGCTGAGCTGTAGTCCACAACCAGCATTCGCACACAACAGTTCCTCCTCCAGGTGGGAAAGGCGGTGTGAAGTGCCATGGCAATTGCGTCGTCGGTGGATCTGTTTTGACGATATGCAAATTGCCATGGGTCCAGCGTGGCAGGCAACATGGAACAAATGAAGTCCTTGACCAACCTCTCAAGCATTTACTGACAATCGAGGTGAGGGCTACGGGTCTCCAGTCATTCAGGCAGGTTACCTTGGGGTGTTTGGGGACAGGCATAATGGTGGACATCTTGAAGCTCTCAGGAACAACAGCCTGGGACAGGGAGAGGTTGAAGATGTCTGCGAAGACTCCTGCCAACTGGTCTGCACATGCTCTGAGGCGCGCCCGGGATGTGGACGAGACCTAGCGCCTTCGGGATGTCCGCCCGCTTGAAGGCTCTGCGCACCTCCGCCTCTGAGATGGTCAGCAGGCTGGTCTCCTCGGCGGGCTGCCGTTGGCGGGCTGCCGTTCACGTCGAACCGAGCAAAGAATGTATTTAGCTCGCCTGGGAGGGAGGTAGAGGAGTTCTCTTCACCGCTGGTTTTCCTCTGAAGTCCGTGATTGTCTGTAGCCCCTTCCACACACCTCTCACGTCATGGCTCTTGAGCTTTTCCTCCACCTTGTTCCTGAACTCCCGCTTGGCAGAGCCGATGGTCTTACGGAGGTCGTAGCGGGCTCTTACGTATTCCGCCATATTCTCGGAGTCAAAGGCGGTGTTACGCGTCGGAGTGCAGCGAACATCGCCATTTATCCACGGTTTCTGGTTGGGATAAATCCGAACCGACTTGGTAGGAACAACGTCATCTATGCATTTCTTGATGAACCCGGTGACTGAGGACGCGTACTCACTGACGTTGTTGTCCGACGCGACCCTGAACATATCCCAGTCAGCACGTTAAAAACAATCCTGTAGCATAGACTCCGATTGGTCCGACCAGCGTTGCACTTCCTTCACAGCGATTGGTTGCTGCTTAAGCCTCTGCCTGTAGGCGGGGAGTAGTTGGATGGAGCGGTGGTCCGATTTGCCGAACGGTGGGCGGAGGAGGGCTTTGTATCCATCCCGGAAGGGAGTGTAGCAGTGGTCGAGAATCCGCTCCCCTCGTGTTGCTTTTATGTGTTGGTAGAACCGGAGAACTTTCTTCAGGTTCGCTTTGTTGAAGTCCCCGCCACAATGAAAGCAGCCTCGGGTGTGCCGACTCCTGCTCACTGATCGCCCGTAGAGTTCCTTCAGCGCTATGTCCGTGTTAGCTTGAGGCGGAATGTACACAGCAGTTACGGTGACTGCTGTAAACTCCCGTCGTAGCCAGAATGGTCGACACATGAGCATTAGGTACTCCAGGTCCGGGGAACAGAACGACTTGAGAGTATGTACATGACTTTGGTTGCACCAAGATCTGTTTATCATGAGACATACCCCCCCTCCACGATCTTTACCAGAGAGAGTCTTTGTTCTGTCCGCGCGGTGGACGGAAAATCCTGCCGGCTCGATGGCTGAGTCGGTAACCTCCTCCGACATCCATGTCTCCGTAAGGCAGATGATGCAGTTGTCCTTAGTTTCCGCGTGGAATTGAATACGAGCCTGGAGCTCGCATAGCTTATTGTCCAAAGACTGTACATTTGCCAGTAAAATGGTGGGTAGTGGGGTCGATTGGCTCGGCGTCTCAGCCTAACCAGCACGCCAGCTCGCTTCCCCCTCCGTCGGCGACGTTTGCGTGAGATCGCGCCTAAAATGGACGGAGATAGTTCCGCTACTGTTCCTGGCGGGACGTCCGAGTAAGAGTTGAAAAACTCTGGTAGGCGGCGAGCAACTGCCGATCCAATCTCCAGAAGTGTGCATCTGTCGTACGTTAACTGGCTGCTAACGTTTTGTGCAAAAATAGTCGCAATAAGAAGAATAAATAACAAAAAACTACTACAAAATCCGGGAGCTCGCAACACAGCCGCCATCACGTACGGCGCCATCCGCCATCCACATGCATCAATGAGAAGTGAGTAAGTAGAAATACCGCATGTATCTAGCGGAGAGTGCTGCTTCTCTATAATAATTCCTAAGAATTTCAGTGCCCAGTCTGACCCTGTGTCATTCTGTGTATCTGACAATAAAAGACTTGACTTGATAACGAGTGATTGAAAAGGAAGTCAAATCCTACTGCATAAAGCCAAAATGTATTCCCAGAAAACAAAGCTGCTTTCAGCTTCTGGATTCTTTTTTATCTCCTAAATAAGAAATAGTTTTATTAAATTAGACAAATGGTTTAAGATGAAATGTTTAGTTATTTTCTTCTTCTAGGTGAGAATTCCTATTATTCAACACACCATCATCTGTGTGAATAATGATATATGGTGGTAAAGCGCTTTGGTGGAGACGAGAAAAACGCTACAGAAAAAGAACAGTCCAGTCACCATTTACCTTTTGTTGATTTTCAATTCAATTCAGATTATTTTGTATAGCCCAATATCAAAAATTAATAATTTGCCTCAAAGGGCTTTACAATCTGTAACCATACTACATCCCTGTCTCAGGACCTCACTTCGGATCAGGAAAAACTCCCAAGATATAAGAGTATGAAATCTATACCAAGCCAGAGATAAAAGTGAGAATGTATTGACATGTGCAACAGAATGTGATCGTCAGTATGTGACTGTGTTGGGTTGAATTTCTCACACACTGGTTTTAGGTTATGCTGGCATCCCCTTGAACCTAAAAAGGGCCGAAGGTCCCATGAAAACTAGCGTGCTAGTGGCTGCCATGCCGCTGCGGTTTCTGCGGTTAATGATTATCAGGATTTTGCCGAGTGCAATATGGTGTGTTGAATGGTACCATCGAGATTGGATAATAAAATCCTATAATTGCCACTGACAACCTCAGTGCTGCAGTGACATTGTTATTCTTTAGTATCCACAGTGAAAATAGGTGTTTTGGACACTTCATCAAGTGGTGCCATAAAGAACCAGTTATTGAAGGTTCTTTTAGGCACCTTTATAGGTTATTTTTTAGAACTAATTAAGTAAATGGTTCTTTATAGAACCCTGTTTTAAAAGGTTCTTTGGAACCAGAAATGGTGCCTTAAAGAACCATCTTTTGAAGGTTCTTTGATGCACCTTTAAGTTTTTGTAAGAAATATTTAAGAAAACGGTTCTTTAAAGAACCCTGGTATTAAAGTTTTTTGTAGAACCGGAAATGTTAGCTTAAAGAACCGTCTTTTGAAGTTTCTTTGAGGCACCTTCATAGATTCTTTGAAGAATTATTTAAGTAAATGGTTCTTTTAAGAACCCTGGTTATAAAGGTTCTTTGTGGACCAGAAATGTTTATTCTATGGCATCACTCTAAAGAACCATTTTTGGTTCCAGATGGTTCCTTCATTTTTGTATATGCACATACTGACATGTGGACCGCATGGGGAGGACATCAACAGTATGACCGACTGCATCACGGAATACATCAAGTTCTGTGAACACACCACCATCCCATCACGGACTGTGCGCTGCTTCCCCAACAACAAGCCCTGGATCACCAGGGACCTGAAGGCGCTTCTTAACAAGAAGAAAGCTGCTTTTAGGTCTGGGGACAGGGACGAGCTGAGGAGAGCCCAGCGCAACCTAAAGGTGAAGCTCAGGGAGGGCAAGGACTCCTACAGGAGGAAGCTGGAGGCCAAACTCCAGCTGAACAACTCAAGGGAAGTGTGGTCTGGGATGAAGCAGATTACTGGCTTCAAGGTGGGAGGTAGACAGCCAGGGGGCTCCCTGGAGAGGGCCAATGAGCTAAACTGTTTCTTCAACAGGTTTAGTTCACAGCCCCCCCCGTCTCCTCCACACATCACACCTCCCAAACACCTCCCCCTCTGTCCCCCCTGTTGAGCTGCACATTCACCGAGCCCTCAACAACAATGGGCTCCTCCACCCTCCCCCTCTCTCTGTGACTACCGACCAGGTGAGAAGACAGCTGGAGAAACTACACCAGCGCAGGGCGGAAGGTCCTGATGGCATCAGCCCCAGGGTCCTAAAGACCTGCGCCACCCAGCTGTCTGGTGTCCTGCAGCGCCTCTTCAACCTCAGCCTGAGGCAGGGGGAGGTCCCGGTGCTGTGGAAGATGTCGTGCCTGGTCCCTGTCCCAAAGAAGTCAACACCATCTGGCCTCAATGACTACCGACCGGTTGCCCTCACCTCCCATGTGATGAAGGTGCTGGAGAGGCTGGTCTTGGCCCACCTCCGGCCGCAGGTGAAATCATCGCTGGACCCTCTGCAATTTGCTTACCAGCCTCATGTTGGAGTGGACGACGCCATCATCTACCTGCTGCAACGAGCTCAGTCGCACCTGGATGGAACCGGTGTCTCTGTGAGAGTCACTTTCTTCGACTTCTCCAGTGCATTGAACACCATCCAGCCACTGCTGCTGGGTGAGAAGCTGTGGGTGGTCGGTGTGGACGCGTCCACCATCTCCTGGATCACTGACTACCTCACAGGCCACAGTTTGTCAGAATGGGCCATGTGCTGTCTGGAACGGTGGTCAGTGATGTTGGAGCCCCACAGGGAACTGTTCTGTCTCCCTTCCTCTTCACCCTGTACACGACTGACTTCCAGTACAACACGGAGTCATGCCATCTGCAGAAGTACTCTGATGACTCTGCAGTGGTCGGTGTATTAGGGATGGACGGGAGGAGGAGTACAGGGCAGTGGTGAGTGACTTTGTAAAGTGGGCCGATGAGAACCACCTGCGGCTGAACGTGGCCAAGACCAGAGAGATGGTGGTGGACTTCAGGAGGAAGGCGACTGCTCCTACACCTCTGAGTGTCCTGGGAGTGGACGTGGACATGGTGGAGGAGTACAAGTACCTGGGCGTCTCCATCGACAGCCGACTGAACTGGAAGGCCAACATCAACGCTGTATACAAGAAGGGGATGAGTTGACTCTTTTTCCTGAGAAAGCTTCGATCCTTCAACGTGTGCAGCAAGATGTTGGAGTTATTCTACCAGTCGGTTGTGGCCAGTGTGCTGCACTTTGCCATTGTCTGCTGGGGGAGCAGCATCGGAGCCGGTGACACCAGCCGTCTTAACAAACTGGTTAGGAAGGCTGGCTCCATCATCGGCTGCCAGCTGGAGCACCTGGAACAGGTGGTGGAGAGGAGGATGTTGAAGAAACTGCTGTCCATATTGGACAACCCGGACCACCCTCTCCACCACCTACTACAGGGTCAGAGGAGGACTTTCTCCAGACGTCTCCTCACGCTCCGCTGCCACAAGGACAGATACAGGAGAACATTCCTGCCGACGGCTATGAGGCTCTATAACAGATCACCTCTTGCCAGATCGCAATAACTGCAATAATAATAACTTCATATCCACACTATGTTGATCTGCACGTCACACATTTCATTTGTTTGCACTACACACACATTTCATTTGCACTGCACATATATACACACTGCATTTTGCACACTGTCTATATTTAATATTTTTTAATTTGATTTGTCATTGATGTGTGTTGTGTATGCATGTGTGTTGTATATGTACATATATATTTTGTTTACTTTGTATACTTCTATATCTTTCATCCCTGTTTTTTATATTTGTGTTTTGTATTTATTCTTGTGGGTTTGGTTTATTGGTGCTGCTACTTGTAATGACAAATTTCCCCTTGGGGATTAATAAAGTATATCTATCTATCTTCTACAAAGTCATTTTTAATGGCACAAGGACCATGGCAGGTGATGCATGCTACATTATTTAAACCTACACGTTGCCCTCAACACTCCAACATAAGAGGGGAGGTGGTAGGCAGCTCTTGGACATGTGGAAGTCAAGGTTCTGTTTTTACGGCCAAACACAGACACAAGAGGGTCTCTATAGGCACCGTAGGCGCCAACAAATTGAGAGTTTGAAACGAGGCTTGGTACATCATCCGTGATGGTGTTTGGGAAGTGTCAGTTGGTTAGACAGGTGAAAGAAAAAAAAATTAAGATATTGTTGATGATAATAATTCTCAAGAGAATCTGGGAATGAATTAAAACATCGCTCCACACAGATTAATTTTTATTTGCTTAAGAGTTGCTTCATGTATGTTTTGACTTTTGACCACTCAGCCCTGCAGGGATCTGTGCCGTCACAATGCACTGGGCCCCATGACAGGCGACACCATTCCCTAACCCAACCTTTAAGCAGTCTCTAAATCCTACACTCACTCAAGGAACGGACGAATACTCAGCTGCTCCACCCGACCCTCTATCTGCTGAGGCTGACCTCACTGGTTCGGCAGACAACATTATCTTAATGCTTAGTTGGGACATTTATTAGGAAAAACTGGGGGTGTGGAGCTAGAATGAATTGAGCTCACCAGATTACAGTTTACTTAAAGCTACATTAGCCGCGGCTAGCACAACACACACACACGTTCCACCCTGTCAGTAGTCAAGTTGCATTTTGGGTAATGTAGGAGATAAGGAAGAATAAGGAAATATGTGTAGTGGAGAAAAAAACATCTCTGGTCATTCACCTTTTTTAAAATCTGAACCCATTGGTTCCTATTAAAGATGGGAATCTTTAAAAACATGTCACAAATAACTTACATTTAAAAAGAACAAAGCTCCGTAGTGTAAAAAATTAATATAAATAACTGATAATATTTGTTGCAGACTATTTCCCGAATTAATACACATTTTGAATGCGTGAGCGAGTATTTCCAGCAGCATTAGTAACAGTTTCAGGGACATTTCAGCCAGTGCAATGTGCTTTTAATAGTTCAACCAGAGCATTACGGTTTTGTTGTTTGTGGTGTAAATAACCCCTTAACCCACGAGTGCCTTCAGCCAATAATAAGAAAATGTTGCGCATTACCTGCCTCGCCATTTGGCTTTACATGCAGCCACAGGTCTTTGAAGCTGTGGTGTATTGGGTTCTTGAGGTCTGCAGGCGCTTGTTAAAAATGTTTTTATTCAAATTGCGACTTGCACTACAAATGTACAACAGAATCTACATTACGCAAGTATGAAAGACATGAACATTCTCCGGGATGGAGCTTCTGCATCACGGGAAGTACAGGATTACATTTCTTCCATTAAAACCCCTCTCGCAGCTCCCTTTAGGCTTGTCACAGCCTCCCGTGTTTGAAGTGTCTTCATTAACAGCAGCTGCCGGATGGAGAAGCGTTAAGATGGAGCACTGAGTGGATGGGGTCGCCACTTTAAACACAATATGCTGTCCGACTTTTCTTGGTGCTTATTTACCTCTCCCATGATGATCTAGCTCTGCCCTGCATGAAGGGGACCAGGATGGCTGCTTTTCAAAATTCTGAGACAAAACAGAAAGGCAGAAGTTATTCACTACACTAATTATGTCCCTCTTGCACAAATGCCTGTCTGCTTTCAACCTCTTTCGACCTCTGCAGTGAACACTATAATATCTGCAACAGGAAACCTCAATGCTGTGAACAGTATGAGAACATGAGTTGTAAAAAAAGAAATAAGCCTTCAGGTCAAGGCTAATGGATGGAATGGATCTAATCCGCATCCCATTTGATGTAAAATGATGTACTAGTTAGTGTATGAGGCACAGGCCACAAAATAATCATAAACTAGCAAGCTTGAATTACAAAGTATCAGTGTCTTGACGTACATAAACAAAGTCAGACCCTAAAGAAACAGTCTTGAGAACACTTGGATGGAAAGATTGATCTCGGTCATGTCAGTAGGTTACAAATGATGCTACGGCCAGATAGCCCATTAGCTAACGTTAGCATAAAGGCTGAGTGTACAAACATCAAGTTGCAGTTTCATGGGTGGTTGTGTGCTTAACTATATCTCGACAGGGTGCAGTGACTTCCTAAAGTCTTCACCAGTATAGAACCTCACATTGTTGTGTTTGAGCTGAGGAGCTATAGGCACATTCAATGATGTTACTTTTGGACAGAGCAAAGCTAGCTGTTTCCGGATACTTACATTTTTTTTGTGCTAAGCTAGGAGCTAATTACCCTCCGGTATCGATCTGTCGCAAAAGCAAATAACAGCATTTCCCAAAGCATTGAACATTCCTATTAAATTGCAAAGTAGGCTACAATGTTTGTGATAAAAACCTACCTTCAGCGTTCATAGCATTGCATATGGCTTCCAAGACCTCTGTAAACCAAGGCTACTCTGTAGTTTCGGATGATTTAGTGATTTTTGCTCAATGCATGCTGGGATGATAGGATCCTCATCAACCTGAAAAGTAATAGGGGTTGTTGACCTCAACTAAAGGCCATGCAGACCAGTAGCTCATAGGGAGAGTGGTCGTCCCCCAACCACAAGATCCTCGGGCGCTTCACTGCTCCCTAAAACTAAGGATGGGTTAAATGCAGAGAATAATTTCCCCACTGTGGGATCAATAATGTGTAAATGTATTTTTCTATCTTTCTTTCATTCTTTTTTTATTCATTCATTCATTCAAACCTTGCCCTCATCCAGCACTCAGAAACCTGCTGGCGTTCGTTCCTTCTAACCATGCAATCAGGGACTATTTTACACCTGTGGTCCAGAGGAGCTGCAATTACTTGCAACTAATTGCCAGGTAAGGCCGGCAGGCGCCAGCAGATGCTGAGTTGCAGCAGTGAAAGCTATACGAACCATCTGATTAAAGGTGAAGGACTGATGTGTATTTATAGAGAGCGTGCTTTATATTCTGCACAGCCCCCCCCCCCACACACACATATGTTCCACTATGTACCACCTTCCAGTTATCAAGAACAAAATCTGGATTGGAAAAAAATAAATTAGAAACGCTTTGGTCCACACAGCTGTTGCACATCAACGACGCGAGTGTGAGATCCGGGAGTGTGACGGACACGCTGGCAAAATCCCAGGATCCTTTGATGGCCGGCGCCATGGAAACATTCCGCAATTTCTCTGTCACGGTGGCCACGGGTGGAAAGCTCATAATTACGAGTGCATTGTGATTACACCGAAGTCTGGATTATAAAACAGGCCTTTCACTATCTCCTCTGGCACCTAAGGGAATTGACTCATCTTCCCAAACTGAGAATTCAATTGATTTATTTTCCTTTTGTTAACGTCAGGTATCAAATCGGCCGTGTGTGTGAAGCTCAACGAGATTAGAAAAACAGAAAAGAAAAACCTGCCGACGGAGCTTCAAGCTCTCAGTTTACAACCTTGAGGAACTGATTAGATGGAAGTATACTTTCATGTGGAATGAAAGACAGCATCGGTAAACACACAGTACAAAACAGCTTCTGAGGCCCTGATAGAACACGGTTTAGAAAATAAAGCTTCATGTCACAGGAATGGGGAACACTTGTGGCCACATTAAGTGAATAAATAAGGTGGCAGGCTAAATCTCGTACGCCAACACGACTCGGATAAACACAATGTTGAAAACGAGGGGGATTATGCATAGCTTTACGCCGTATGCAATATTCTGCCTCAACAAGCAAATCCAAATGCTGCTCTCTAAAAATGCAAATTTCTGCAAGCTCCAACGCTGTTTGTTTACTTAGTTCTTTTCTGGCTCGAAGATTTAGTGTTTTACAGGCCTTTAATAGCACAGTGCAAACCCTGCAGCGCTGGAGCTGGAAAAAATAAGAACAAAATCCTCATCTTCAAGGTCCCAGATGTGGAATTACAATGATGTTATCTCTAATTAAGTCAAATCGTCCTCGCCGAGCCACCATTAACAGTGTAATGCCGTAGTGAACTGGTCAATCTCCTCAGGGGTTATGAGCATCCAGTTTGCAAGATTAATATCTGCACCTTTTTGTAATTAACATGGATTGTATGCATACACATCAGGGCCACTTAATTAAAGTGGTCAAATAATACCACAGATCAGACGGATATTTAGCTCTAATGAGGACTTCTACTACCAAATTGAAGAGATCGAAAACTCCTCCAGACATATAGGATTTTAAGAGACCTCGTTTAGACATCGTCTATTACGTCTCTTATAGAAATACTACCGTTTTGGTATATTCTTTTAGAAAATGTATTATTTATTTATATAAGTAAATATATTCATATGTATTTATATTTTTCTGACTTTCCCAATTGAATTCATAATAATAGATAATTATAATATGACGACTATCAAGCCTATTAAACTATTGGTGTACATGATTTCCATACTGCTAATTTTCTTTATGTGATTATCTTCATGTACTTTTTCTAAAAATGTGTGAGATGTATAAAGGTGTGTGTGTGTGCGTATATTTGATTGGTTTTGAATTATGTTTCCCAATAACGGGTGTGTATCACATGTTCTTGTAATATACATGTAATATACAGACAAAAAGAAACTAGTAATGAGTGTTAGAAAGTATTGCAAGTCATTGCTATTAATTCCTACAACAGCGTCAAGATAAATAAAAAATAAAAACGTCTGTGGCAGTGGGCTGTGTTTAGGCTTGGCTGCAGAGTGGGTATAGCGGGGGGGGGGGGGGGGGTCAGGGAACGGTGTTGGGACCAGGTTTAATTGGTGCGGTTGATTGTTAATTTGCCCAGCTGGGCCAATCTGTGTGTGTGTGTGTGTGTTTCTGTCCTCATAAAGGAGCAGTAGGGACTGAGGAGCGACAGAGTGGGGAGCAGAGGCACAGTCTGCTGGAAATAAAGTATATTACCGAATATATCCTTTGTGCATGCTCATCCTACTCCATCCATACTCATTAGGGGCAGCACGGTGGCTCAGTGGTTAGCACTGTCGCCGCACAGCAAGAAGGCTCTGGGTTCGAATCCCGGTCGTTCCAGGTTCTTTCTGTGTGGAGTTTGCATGTTCTCCTCGTGTCTGCGTGAGTTTCCTCCGGGTACTCCGGTTTCCCCCACCATCATAAAGACATGCACCGCAACCTCACCCCGGTTCGTATGGATGTGAATGAATGTTGGTGGTGGTCGGCGGGGCCGTAGGCGCTGATTGGCTGCCACGCTTCCGTCAGTCTGCCCCAGGGCAGCTGTGGCTACTGATGTAGCTTACCACCACCGGGATGACTGTGTGTGTGTATGACTACTGGACTCTGTAAAGCGACTTCGGGTGCCTTGAGAAGCGCTATATAAAATAAATGATTATTATTATCCTTTGGCGCTTGGGGGAAGAAACCTACCGGTGACACCGTCTAAGGCCACAGAAATGGTTTATGAATCTAATGAGAGTCTTCAATTTATCAAAGTATCGTATGATCTAACCCCAAGAAGATTCGAATTTCTCTGACTGTCGCCGCAGCAAGAAATTGATTTTCTCAAATTTTAGGTAGAACACCAGGCTCCTTTAACCACAAGGAGGAACTGGGAGGGCAAGGTGACTTCCAGTCCAATAGGATTCTCCTTCGTACCAAGAGGTTGAGAAAGCAATTATTTGTTTGCGTTTCTTCATTAAAGTCTGACCTTCACTCCCCTGAACACCAATTGATTCACATCCAGGCATTGGGTAAAATATTCATATTAAGAGACTTTGAACATTGTCTCCCATTAGTTAGTGGCAGAAGCAGAACATGCGAGTAAGATCTGCTGGTGACTTGTGACATCTGTTGCAGTTATCCTTTACATTAGAGTACATATTTGAAAGTTTAAAGTAAGAGTAGTGCAGGCGATGCAGTACCTTGAATTGTAATAAATTTAACCGTGCACAGAAGAGCTGTTATTGACTCGAAGCAGGGCCTGGTTCCAAAATGAGTCTGGTGTGTTCATGGCAAGTTCTTTTTCCCAATCTACTTTGATTTTGACAATGTTAGTCTCAGTAATTGAGTTGATAGTTTGATATATTCGGGATATAAATCCTTTTACCTCTGGTGGTGTGTTCAGAATTTCCTCATCCACAGTCTAGTGGCGGAGTAGGAAAATTGGGGTTTTAGATTTAGCAAAATTTTGCACTTAAAAGTAGCAAAACAGATGCGAGTGATTGATATTATATTTCTTAAATACATCTTCAGAGCTTCCAAATACCCCATCAATGTATAATTGACCCATGTTGAAAAGGCCATTTTTAAGCCATCGCGAGAATGCATAGTCCAGTCTGGCTGGGGGGAAGAGGTGATTATAATAAATAAGGGTTACAGTAGGTAGCTCTGTAAAGCCAAATTTTGAGCAAAATAGCAGCAGAATTTTTTATGTTGGAATTACTATCTGGTTGGGTGAATATTTTCTTGGAGAGACTGGTAGTCTAGAAGTTACCAATGCTAGAAGAGAAAATGATGGGTGAGATTTAGCTTTATTTAGGCACCAGCTAACTTGAGGGAGCTTAATCCAGTATATTATGTTCTGTATATTTGCTACCCAGTAGTACTATCTGAAATTGGGAAGAGAAAGTCCACCTTGAGACCGATGTCTTTGTAGCATCACTTTACTTATACACGGTTGTTTATTATCCCCTCGGAAGCCTGTAATATGCTTATCTAACGTCATAAAAAAGAGTTTAGGCAGGAACACTGGCAGACATTGAAACAGATAAGAACTGTGGTAGAACAATTATCTTGACAGAATTAACTCTACATGTTAATGAAGAATAGATGGTTTTCCATCTTTCAAAGTCAGTCTTCATTTTGATGATTATGTCAGGCCTGGACTAAAGTGAGGATTCAGATGCAGATGGTTGAACGAATAAGCTAACTTTATTGATTTCTGAACCTCTTTGAGCAGTGACAAACGAAAAGGGCTATGGAAAAGAACTCACTAATACTAGGGCTTATCTAGAACACAAAATCACTCCAAACGGGAGGACACAATACACATCTGATAACTAAAACAAAAGCGAAGCTAAACTAGAAACATTACAAACAAAGATTCACTCTCAAGGAGGAAACAGAAAACAACTTACGTGGAGTGGCAATAATCAGGGAAACCGCGACTGTGGCAAAGGGCTTCGGTGCACGGACAAGGACGAAACACTTTGGCGCAAGACAAAGGGGAGACGCAGACTTTAAGCATGTGAGGGTAATGGGGAACAGGTGGAAACAATCAGGGATCAGGAGAGACAATCAGACCGGTGACACATGAGGAAGGGCAAGTGACCTGAAACGAGAGGGAGAGTAAGGGGCAGCCTTGGCGGGTACCTTGTTATAAATTTAAAAATTCTGAGTTTGATTTATTGGTGACAACAAAGTGCTATAGGCAAGGAGAAGAGGAGTTTTACTAGTGATGGTGAGATGAAGCCTCACGAGGCATCGAACCACAGGCATCGAACCACTTCAGCCAATTGGTTCGAGAAAGGGTTCATTTCTCGAAGCTTCATGTGCTCACGAAACCACCTACTGGCCAAGTGTATAATCACAGGCAGCTGTATCTGAACCACATAATGTGATGCATTGGATTTTTGTGTCTGTTATGGCTGTTGGGAATGACTATGAATTACAAAAATGTATGACCAAATAATTTCTGTACATAAATTATCACATATGTGCCTAATAAAATATGTTTTTAATGTATTCTGTGTGTGAACATTTTCCCAAGATGGTAGTATCATATGATATGGCAGGTTGTGTAATAATGGCATGGGCTTAAGCAGGCAGAGGACAGTGAAAGTGCTTGTGGAACTAGGAAGAGGGGACTGAATATGCTTGTGTAACTTGGACAGTGATTATTCATTTTTATTCAGAAATAACAGTTTCTCAGCAGTTTTGGGTTTTAAACGATTCCTTTTTTTTGACACAACCTCTCCGGCCTTTGAAAACACCCTTTCACAGGGTACAGAAGATGCTGGCGTGCACAAAAACGCAAGTCTATATAAATTTTGATACAGGAATGTTTGCCTCTCCCAGTACTCCAGAGGGTTTTCAAAGTGTTCCCACACAGGGGAAATCCTCCTCTTCCTAGCTGGCTCCATCTTATCACCTATCCTTCTCTCCTCACTCTCCTAACTCTCCAAACTCTCCAAACTATCTCTCTCTCTCCAAACTCTCCAAACTCTCAACCAACAACCTACATGTTGAATGGAGCCTGAGGGGTTTATATTGCTGTCAAACCTCCCGGCAAAATCTGAACCACTTCCTGAAGCAGTCACGTGGTACAGCCGGGCAGCGAGGCTTCGGACGTCATCATTTTTGGCTCCTCCCCTAAATGAAGCAAGCCTCGATACGCGCTTCGAGGAAACGCCCCCTCCATTACTCAACACACGCTTCGAAGCGTCGGCACATCTCGTAACAACACTAAGTTTTACCCATGCCACAAATCTAGGACCAAAAACAAACTTTTCCAAAATCCTGAAGAGCCATTCCACCCGTTCAAATGCCTTTTCTGCATCTAAAATGATAACCATCTCTGGGATCTCATCAGACACAGGGGAGTCGATAACATTGAAAAGGTGGCGGATATTACTGAAAGAATGGCGATCCCTTTTGAAGTCAGTTTGGTCTTCAGAAATTACTTTATGAATTGTTGTTTCCAGACTCATAGCCAGGGCTTTCACCAGAGAAATTGATCGGTAGGATTCATATTTTTTTTGCGTCTTTACCTGGTTTTAACAACAGAGTAATTGATGCAGTACCACAGTCGTTGTCTCGTTGAACATATCATGTAACAGTTTAGTTCCACACCTTCCTTTCTTAGTAGTTTTCATCCTGTCTGCCTGTTTCACTAACTATCATGTCATTCCAGATCCTGCTTCCCATCTCGTCAGTCCAACTCCCATCACCTGCCTCTGATCACTCCCTAATCAATCCCTTATTCCCTTCACCTGGTCCTCATGCCCGTCTCCCCTGTTGCTCATTCCCTCGTTAGTCCCTGTCTACTCAGGTCCCCTCACTTGCCCTCTGCCAGATTGTCTTGTGTTATCCAGCCCAAGCCTTCGTGCATTATATATTGTGTTTATATATTTCTGAGTGTTCTGTTCCTGAATTTTCTCAGAGTAAAGATCATTATTTGCAGTTCTGTCTCCTGAGTCGTGCTATTGGGTCCACCCTAAAACTCCTGTGACATATCAAGCAAAAGTGGTAATAGTTTATCTGAGAATTCCTTGAGAAATTCAATGGGGAAACCATCTGGCCCAGGTGCTTTGAGGCTTTGTATAGCTTTAATTGATCCCATTGTATTTCGCTTGTATTCAATGGTTGGTCTAGTTTCCTTTCTTGGTCGTTGTCAATATTCGGGAATATAAGACTCTCAAGGAACTTTTACATGTCTGTGTTGTTGGTAGGGGTTTCTGATTTATATAAATTAGAGTAATAAATCCTGAAGGCATCATTAATTTCAGATGGAATTACTGTCACAATCATCAGATAGTTTTTTTTATTTGTGATATTTTCTGAGAGGTAGAGTTAACTTTATATTGGTGTGCTAGCAATCTTCCTGCTTTCTCACCATGTGTGTACTGAAATCAACGAGCCTATAACAATTGTTTTTTTACTTTGCCTGTCGACAGTAGGTCATACTCCTTTTGTCAATTAAGTCTTTGTTTTGAAAGTTCAAGGGATTGTTTTGAGTTTTGTAAATCTAGGTCTCTGATTGCTTTGAGTTTATCTTGTTTCTCTCTACGCAATTTATTTTGCAACGATGAGAAGGCTATGATTTCCGCCCTCAAGACGACTTTAAGAGTCTCCCACAGAAGAGAAGGGGATATGCCGTATTTTTGGTAGTTCATAATAAACTCATCAAGGAGGGTTTTATCAAGAAAATAAATTCTCTATTTGAGTGTAGGACTGGCAGGTATGTGAGTGGAAAGAAAAAGTCTTATCGGTGGGGTTACGTAAACCTGTCATGATTACATTTGACGCGGGTCTACTTTGTGCTTAAGGTCAAAGGTTAGTTTTGACATGGGGACAGTGCGTTTGCTGTACAATGTTGAACCATATAATACACTAAAAACTACAACATCTTGAACATATGTTCATATGCTGTACTCCCTAACAGGGGCTAGCCGCAGTACTCCCTTAACTTGGTACTTCCGATAAGGCCTTCCTTAATTTCTACTAACTGGGAGATTCTCCCAACACATTAACTGTGCAAGACCAACTTTGTGACATCACACACCTTAAGCTTGTACTACATGGGGTGGTGTGTATTTTAGAAACCAAAAGAGAAGATTGGCTCTCACCTTATCAATAATAGTAGCGGGGATAAAAATAACCACCGTTGAGAAACTGAAAAATAAAATAGTCTGCATATCAGGACGAGAGCCATGTACATATAACCACCCCATCTACCTGTCCATATGACCGTGAACTTGACTTTGTTAGCCGGCTATCCGTCGGTCGTAGAAGGCTCTTGCTGCTTCCGGGGTGTCGAAATAGACGGTTTCTCCTTCAAAGGTGACACGCAGGCGGGCCGGGTGTAGCAGTCCAAAGCGGACCCCTTTTCTATACAGTTCTTGCTTAATGTCATTGAAAGCCGCTCTCTTTTTGGCAGCTTTACATTTTGTCCCTAAGCGAGTAGTTGTGAAAGCACACAATAAAAGACCTGGACTTTGTGTAGCTGTTATTTTTGGTAGTTTTTTTTCATAATGCAATACACTCATTAAGAATAATTTCTGTCATATCCATTAAATGTGCTGTAACACTGTTATTTTGTTCATTCTGTACACATGACATCTATTTTACAGATTTTATAGCCCTCTGAGGCAAACTCGTAATTAGAGGATTTTGTTGATATAAAAACATTATTTTATGCAGCTGTGATTTGCTATATCTGGTTAATTTTGCAAGCAAATTTTTTTTCTCTCTCTCTCTCTCTCTCCATATACATTTATATTATAGGCATTCAAGATGAAACGGACATTGATCTGACATTTTTTATTTGCAGATTCAGCTGCCACGAACACCATTTTATGACCCAATGCCATCTCGTTTCATAATTCAGCTTTTACATTTTTGTATTATTTTTTTAACTGAAAAAACAGCCATATTGACACAGTTTCGAGGCTGGAGTTATTAGTGCTGATGCTGCACCTTCTTCCCCTCCTCTTTCTCTCGCACTAGTGTACTGCTTTCTAGTGTGTATGTGTGTTCGTGTGCGTGTTCGTGTTCGTGTGTGTGTGTTCGTGCGTGTGTCCTCTCGGGGCGGACCCCTCCCGCGGCAGCATGCAAGCCGACCTGCAGGTGAGCAGTTCAGCCGCTTTCTCCGCGTCCTTCTTCACACTCGGGCGGATCGTTTGCGGAGGGAGCGAAGTTGCCTGTTGGGGGTTTGGGATTCGCGTACGGGACGCGGTTCCGTGTCGCGTACAGGAGAGCGCGTGCGGATATATGAAGGCGGGCGACACGGTGATCTGGATGGGCGGCGGCGCGGGTGCAGAAGGTGAGTCGGCCGGGTTTATCCTGGTTGTCCCCTTCTGAGCCACATGTTGTGTGGGGATTCTATCATTTGGGCTACAAATAATCACAATTGATTTTCATGACCTTTTTCCTAAATCCTCACATTGAAGATGCTGCAACAACATAATAATAATAATAATAATGGCATCCTGATTGGTTATAATAACAAATGTAAATGATGATCCATTATTTTAAAAGTTGCAGATTTATGTTGTCTGGCTAAATGCTGCTGCTCTAAACTTTTTGTTTGTTTAATCTACAGGGCGTTTTGCAGCATTTAAAAAAAGACATTATTATGACAGTTTGCCAGGCTAAACTGTTTGAGTTTGGAAATCAAAAATATAGTTGTGTAATATTCTCTGTGTCATGTCACATTGAATACAGCAACACATATAATTTCAGCTTCAGACACCAACACAGTTGATTGATGGATAGAAAACATTCGGTACGGTATCATGACCAAAGCAAGAAGTAATCAGCTTGTATTGAAGGGAAATATAGAGGAGTATGGATTATACTAACATATATGTGCAAAATTAAAAAAAATTCCAACAGTTACTGACAGTTATTGTGTGCAGATGATTGTATTTAATGTGGCTTACATTTTAATTTTTTTACCTTTACCATTACATATCATAGTCTTACTGTTTATCTTGCTATTTGTTTTTGCTCATGATAATATCTTTCACTCTGTGTCGCTCATCTGGATTTGATTTTGTTTAGTGCCAGCAGGGCGTGTCGATTATTCCTAAAACTAGTTAAGAGAATAAGGAAAATCATTTCCCCTTTCCCTCTCTCTGTGTCTGTCCTCAGTTCACGATCAGAGGCTTGTAAACTGGACATGTTTACACCCAGTGAGACGGTAACCTGAGACCGCATCCTGAGGGAACACCAGGATGCGTCCCATTTACTCGCAGCCTTTAGGCAGTCGATGGAACACTGCCGCTGCAGCCTTGCTGCTCTCCCTGTGTCTTGGCGTCCCTCCCTCTGTGGCTACTTGCCCACCCTGCTGCCTTTGTGCCAGTGATATAATTTCCTGCAGCGGTAGCAATCTGTCCACGCTGCCCTCTGATCTCCCGGGCTATGCTACACGGTTGGACCTGAGCCACAATGCCCTCACTGTCCTACCCATGGACTGGATTTCCCGGCCGTTAGACCGGCTTGCTACGCTGATTCTCAGCCGCAACTCCATCAGCCGGATCGAGGAGGATGCCTTCACTGTGACCCCACACCTCCTGCTCCTGGACCTCTCTTCCAACCGATTAACGGCGCTGAACACGTCCATCTTCGCCGGGTTGGAGGAACTGAAAGAGCTGCTGCTGTTTGGCAACCACATCGTCCACATCAACCCAGGGGCCTTCAGCGATGTATACAGCCTGAAGAGGCTCTACCTCTCCGGGAACAGATTGACAGCATTTCCCCTGGGGCTTTATTGGGAACCTGGAGGGCCTCGTAATCTGACCTTTCTTGATCTGTCGTACAACAGGCTTTCCGAGGTGCCTGTTCAGCGCCTGCTGTCTCTCACCCGGCATGGTGGTATTTATTTGCATGAAAACCCTTTGGTCTGTGACTGCGCTTTACTCGCATTGCTGGAGTACTGGATGTGGAAACAGTATCGCCCACTGGTGGATTTCAGAGGTGAATACCCTTGTAGAGACGGTTCAGGACCGGTATCTGAATGTAGCCAGGAGGCAGTGTCAGATAAGCCCCTTGAGGCACAGACTTACCAAGTGGAGCCTGAAAAAGACCTACGAGTGCCATGTCCAGGGTTGGCCTCTCACAGCCAGGAGGCAGTGTTCTGGGTTACCCCAGGGGCTGTGGTGAATTCATCCACAAATGACCCGAGTGCTCACCTAATAGTTTCCCCCAATGGCACACTAGAAATCCGGGGTGCCCTGATGGAGGATTCTGGCATCTATGCGTGTGTGGCAGCCCGCGGGCGCCACTATGACCCCTTTGAGTCTCTGGAGGTCAATGTAGTGGTCGGAAACCTAAGCACATCCTCCGCCAGCGGCTTAGCACGCGGCAGCGGTGCAGAGCATTTCAACACAGCGTTCACCACCCTGGCCTCCTGTGTGGTCAGCATCATTCTAGTGCTGCTCTACCTCTACCTCACCCCCTGCCGATGCCAGGGAAACCGGGGTGGGGGATCGAGAGGATGCGGCGGACGAGCCTTCATCCTCTGCTCAGACCCCAGAGAGGTAGAGTCAGGACACCGGCGGTCAAACGGAAAGAGGGTGGCTTTTTTAGAGCCTCAGGCCGAGGACTGCGATATTGGTGGTCCAAAGGCACCAGCAATGAATTTGGGTCACGTAACCACCGAGGGAATTCTCAAAAATGGAAGTAGGACAGTTGGACAGTCTCTAACGGAGACCGCTCAAATAGCGTAGCAAGAAAATGACCGTTTGCACATTACTCTATTCTTTCAGTCTGATTGTCTGAACAAGTGTTTTGTTTTCACTGTCTTGTTTTAGGAAACGACGAGAAAATCCATTTAATGTGAACTAGTGTACTGTGATTCTCGTGCAGTAGTTATGCACTTAGGGGTTTTAATGTTTGGTCTGCAGCAGGCAGAATTTCAATTATGTCTTTATTGTGAGTGTTCTGTTTTTTACAATAAGAGCTCATATGGAAATGTCACTGTTACCGGGTAAATTGGTGGTGTTTTGAGTTGGGTATTGATGGTTATTCTACAGTACATTCCTTGTCAGTACTACCATCACAGTGACTACTTGTTATTTTTTAACTACCTGTCTTATAACTGAGGATCATTTAAAAACATGTCAGTAATTTGTGTGAAATGACCTGCACTTTGATGTTTTACAAGTCACGTTGTATCTGCTACCCACCCTCTTCAAATAATATAAATCAAATACATCCTTGTGAATGTTCCTTTATCAAAAGCAAAGAAACACTATAATGTGGGACAGAGTAGACTGTTGTGTTGTTTCAAAATGTCAACTTTGTGTTTAGTCGAACAAAAAATGCATTTGACAAACTCAAATGTGGTGGAATATGTGTCTTCTCTTAAAAGGTTTTTATGGGGAGACAAACTATTACAAATGAATGCTACTTATCTTCTGGGTGGTGTGCAGTCAGTTGAGCTCTAATAAACCCACTGTATACTATCTGCTCAGCACCAAATGGCAGAGCATTTAGTAGCAAAAGAGATATTTCTCTGAAGAGCTGGTGGAGACCAAAAGAGCGCTAAAGTGAATATTGTACAATACAGGTTCACATTATCAGGCGATTCTCACTCCAGACAAATACCGACGTTAGGCCATAGACCCCATGCATCAAACTCTGACTTGTTAGTTTCAAAATATAACTAGCAATGTAGGTCTACTTAGCTTTCAGGTTTACTTACACAACAAAAGTATTTTGTTATGTTTAGTAAAATAATGTAGTTTGGATTGAAATAAATGTGGCTATGTTTGTTTATAAGTAAAATAAGTTGGTTTGTTATATAACTAACGTCAATAATGTAGAAAAGTTACCGAACTATTTGGCTAAAATAAGTCAACGTTGACTTGGTTTTACATTGAAGCCGAACAGCAGTTAAGTTAAAGTACCATGTTTGTTTGACCCATCAAACCTACCCTCATCTGCTAATACTGAGGCTGATAACATAACTTAAGAGTTAAAACAGACTCTATAGGAGCCTCGATGTGTTGGTTTCAGACCCTGAGGGCCACTGATCTTGCAAAGATATGTGACGAGACCGGTTTGTAGAGCTTTGAAACTTCCTTTTAATGAAGTAAATGGTCCTTACAAAACCCGTTGACGCTATGTGTCGTGGGAAACAGGGCCACGTGTTGCATTTTCTTGATGCCGTTTTCTAGTGCTGTGAGGCCACATCCATTCACCATATTTTAATCGGGCTTGTGGCAAATGAAAATTATCCTAATAATAAGCCTGCAATGATATTGTGCATATGACCATAATAACAAATATTAAAAGGTGTGGGCTATTCCGCTGGCAGCAGCTACTGTTTAGCTATCCTAATTTGAGCATTATTTAAAAAAAGTAGCACCTTCTGACTATTCAGTCCAAAGTTCTCCAAATGGGTGTCCGATTTGTGGTCTAGACTATCCCACCTGGAGCTGTTTTCAACTGACACTTGTGCGTGCAGGCTGGACACTTGTCAACTTGATCTTTGTTCATCCTTTCAAATGTGGACTTCCTTTGTCACCCTCCACCTTGTTCCACCAAGGCTTCACTAAACAAGCAGATTCACAGAGGAATAGATCCTTATCAGTTCAGACAAGACGGGAGTCTGAGCTCGGCGACGAGGCCAGAGTCAGCCCAGATTAGTGTCACAGAAGTCTGAACGAGGGTTTCCAGCCCCAAGCCCACATGACCTACATTCAGTCCCCCCTCTGATTCTATGTGTGTGGAATAATTTCCAAGGTGTTGAGAGTCTCGGTAAAGTCTCCATGGCCTTGTTCATGTTAGCGCTGTCTGAATAGTACCTTCGTATATGTTTTCTGTTCTACTAAAAGCAGGATGAATTTTAAGTGGAGCAGCTGAAGTAAAGCTTTGTTATGACTATAACAATGATGGTATTTGCACTTATGAAATAAAATGTTTCAATTTGGAGGATGAGTGTGTTCTTTTCTCCCTACAAGTGAATGTCACAGCTACACTCACATTTGACATGTGTAGTATCAAGTTTCATCATGTTTGGCTCCTCTCTTGGGATCTAGTCCAATCTTTTTTGGTATTACTCCGAGCTAAATTTAAAAGAGGCCGTTTGGGTTAAAAATGAAAAGTAGTGTTACATCAGAGGATGAAAAATAACCTTTGAGTAGAAATTTTTTAAAAAATCACATTTTCAAAAATCCTCTTACAAGCCTTTGTGATGGCTAGCATGAGGGGAAAAATAAGCAAAATATACTTTTTAGGCGTTCTTCTTGTGCACTTGTTGGTCAGAACTCATCAGTGTGTAAGGACATTTGATGTGAACAAACACTTATTTCAGAGCGTTGCAATGGCCGTGAGAACAAGAGGAACCTGACAGCATCATGATTTCAAAGGCCGTGGCCAATGGCAGGTGTTGAGCAGAGAATTCAGGTGTAGATGGACGCCACTGAGACTAATTTAAGCTCCACTCGCCTCCCTCCTGACAAGGTGCTTTTCACAGGTCAAGCCAGTGACATTTCGAGTGTTGCAGGTGTTGTCAGTCTAAGCGACAGAACGAGCTACCGATTTCCACATTCCAGGCAGCAGCTTGCCTGAATAATAAGATTTTGATGACGACAGTGACTGCAATGATGTAACAACATTTGGAGCAGAAATGGCCCAACATTGGGACAATCCAATTATATATAGGATATCATTAAAGATCTTATGGTGAGCTTAAATACAACACGTTTAGGAGTAAAAAGCTGACAGTCATAAGGTGCGCTCAGTTTTTCATGTGAAAAGAGACAGAAATATTGTGAACGGGTACAAAAATTGAAAGTAGTGAGGGAAGGAGGTTTAAATCCATGTGACCATCCGACAAGTACTTCTGAGAGAGTATATTGTTAAAAAAAATGCTGTTGAGTGGTATTATGGAAATTGAGGATGCAGTGTTTGATCTTGACCTATACTATTAAATACCGCTGTTTTGAATTGCACTGTTCTTTTTAAAAATCGATCTTTGTCGGTTACCAACTTGATGAAAATACAAATGAAATTATTGGAGTACCCTCTTTAATATTTTAGAGTACATTTGGGGCCGTACTACATATGAATCGGGGTGAAATCTAAAATCTTCAAATATATGTTCCAACGGGTTCAGAGCAAGACAAATATGAGACAGGATTTTGAGTTGCATAATGGAAACTGTGGGATTGAGTGTTTCTGAAGCTTGATCCGCATCGATATTTATATGTATGTACAGTTTATGTATATGTTAAAACACATCCTAACCTGTAGCTTGTGACGACGGCAATGCCTTTGCACTCTGCTCATAAAAACTAGCACGTCATAAACAAAAATGATCATCATTCAAATAATGTCAGTTGTGTTCTATATTATGTAGTTGAGAAAAAAAGAGTTGTGTATTTTAATTAATTTAAATTTGATGTCTGTTATTTCTTTTTTAAATGTATGACACAATTTCAATACTTCGACCAATTATTGCAGTTTTTTAGCCTGACATAACATTTTAGATGATGTTGTATAGATGTTAGGGGTATCAAGCATTTGATCGGGACTTGTCCTTTAACTCCCACGTAAAGCAAATCTCAAGGACTGCATTCTTTCATCTCCGTAATATTTCAAAAATCAGGCACATCTTGTCTCAAAAAGATGCAGAAAAATTGGTTCACGCGTTCGTTACTTCGAGACTGGATTACTGCAACTCCTTATTATCAGGCTGCTCTAATAAATCTCTTAGGTCCCTCCAGTTGATCCAGAATGCTGCAGCTCGTGTTCTCACTAAAACTAAGAAAAGAGATCACATCACTCCTGCACTAGCTGCTCTGCACTGGCTCCCAGTAAAATCAAGAATCACTTTTAAAATTCTTCTCTTAACGTACAAAGCCTTGATTGGTGATGCACCATCATATCTTAAGGAGCTTGTAGTACCATATTGCCCCACTAGAGAGCTACGATCACTAAATGCGGGACTACTTGTAGTTCCTAGAGTCTTAAAAAGTAGAATGGGAGCCAGAGCCTTTAGTTATCAAGCTCCTCTTTTATGGAACCAGCTTCCAATTTCAGTCCGGGAGCAGACACAGTCACCTCGTTTAAGAGTAGACTTAAGACTTTCCTCTTTGACAGAGCTTATAGTTAGGGCTGAATCAGGTTTGCCCTGGTCCAGCCCCCTGATATGCTGCTATAGGCTTATAGCTGCCGGGGGACGTTTTAGGATGCACTGAGCACCTATCTCCTCTTTTCTCTCCTTAAGGATGAATTTTCATCTCTCAATCACACGTTACTAACTCTGCTTTCTCCCCGGAGTCCTTTTGACTTCACGTCTCATGGGGTCATCGGACCCTATGAGACGGCATAGATCCTATCTGCCTGATGGATCATCGAGGTCTGGGTCGTGGAGTTCCTGCTCCTGACTACGCCACTGTCATGTTGAGACTCCGCCCACTGTTGAGACTCCGCCCACTCCTCCTCCCCACCGCCATCTGCCTGATGGATCGTGGAGGTCTCCATCGTGGAATATGCCTACTATGAACTATTCATACACTCTGTCATATTCATTGAATGTATTTTAACTCTAAATCTGTCCTTCTGTACACATTACATCTATTGCATCTGTCCATCCTGGAGAGGGATCCTCCTCTGTTGCTCTCCTGCAGGTTTCTTCCCTTTTTTTTCCCCCTGAAGGGTTATTTGGGAATTTTTCCTGGTCCGATGTGAGGTTTTGGGGCAGGGATGTCTATGTGTACAGATTGTAAAGCACTCCGAGACAAATTTGTAATTTGTGAAATTGGGCTATACAAATAAACTGAATTGAATTGAATTGAATTAAAGATAATTAAAGAAATTAATTTTTTTACGTCACAAAAATGCCAATGAAGGCAATTGCGGACTATTTTGATTGCAGAGCTCAACGGGTTAAAAAAAACTCCAAACTAAATGTTTCTTCACATGGTGAAATTCAAAATATCACGTCATCATTGTTGTCGTTTTAGAATCAGCACTGTAGTAGTGCTGGTATTAGTGGTTGTAGCACTTGTGGACACTAGGTGTAGTTAAAGCAGTTTATAACGCTTTAGTTTATATAATAATATTTGTTGTAATAGTTATGAAACTCTCCTAAAACCTGCAAGAAAATGAACACAAATACAGTGCGAAGCCACAGAGGCGTTTAATCTTCTCTGTGCCTGTTACCACCAGGCTCACGGCTGGTAACAAAAAGGGAGGCCACACATCGATCTTTATAACAAACTATTTATTGTAAAAAGCGTCATGTGTGCAGGAGCGAGAGAGAGAGCCTCCCCTTGGTGCTTCCTTTTATCCTCTCCGGTAGCTCCTCCCACCAGGAAGCCCTTTCAGGCCAGGTACCCAGCTGCAGCGGGGGAGGGTCGTCACAGTGCCCAATCGGAATTGAGTCATTTCCTCACTATCCATCATTCAAATGCCGGAGGAGAGTAATTGATGTGTGGGTTGTAGCTGAAATAGGAACATTAATACAAACACATGGCAGACAATGGGGCCATTTACAAAAATGGTTTAATTAACATGAATCTGGCCTCTAAACTGTACGGTCCATCCTCCGTGTTCTGACAGTTGGATCCAAAGCTCTGTAATGTGAAAAGAAAAAGTTGTTTATTAGTACAGTATAAAGTACAGGTGATGATGTCCCCTACTGGTGATGAAGCAAAGGTTACTTACCTTTCATTCTCCTTTGAAATGATTGCATTAAATATGAAATTGCAGCACATACTGTCATACTGATGTCAGATCTAGGCAAATATTTTCTCAACATGCATAACAAAACATACAATGGAGACTTTGTTGACTCACAACACATGACAGTGCTGTCAGAGTATAGACCTCTGAAGCATGTGCCAGTACCACATCTTGTTCACCGTACATGCATAAAACAACATCCATGAAACATTCATTTGTATTTGCCTTTGTTGCATTTTTAACAACCACTGAAACAACTGTTCACAGTGAAGAAATTGTTATTGACTCAATAAAAAATGTAGCATATAAATAATTGAAAACAGCAGATTTATGAGAGGTACAATGTTTGATGTACTTTCAAACAGTGTGCCTTATATTATAAAGGAAACGGGGATAAAACAGACCGAAATCCCATTACCTGCAGTATGAAATATATCGAGCGCACCTCGTATGAGTTGTGTAAAACCAGTGAGAAGCTTCTGCTCGACGATGGCAGTGTCAATAAGGGATAAACATGTTTGAGGATTAGAGTGGGAGAGTTTATTACTTTCTGCAGGGGTTTATTGTGCATTCAAGATGGACTTCCTTTTCTCATAAATAAATAGACATCCGGCAATTTAAGTAAATGTCATATATTCCATTTTAGTCCTCTAAAATGTTGCATTGAACGTTTTTATTTACTTCCTCTGGTTCAGAAAATAAAGATGTTGTACCAATATCCCAGCGTACAAGGAAGCAGGTAAAACAATAACAGAGTTAGTCATATCAGGTACATAGACTATTAACTGTGAGCCACATTCCAGTTATCCATTAGCATTGTTGCTTGGAGATGTCGCTAGACACAGCAAGACATTTACATTTGAAGCACCAATGAGAAATACACTCAACTCAGGTCCATAAATGATTGGGGAGTTTTTTTGGCTGTACAATAAAAAACATTTTTAAAAGTTTGACCAATGGTTCCAATGACATACACATCCAAGGGTTTTAAGCATGGAAATAACAGAGCAGCCTTGTCCATAACATTGTAATGTACCTGCATTATGAGTTTTATATATTAATATATGCAGCCTGACATATTTATGAAATGCAAACGGCCAAACTGTAGGTGAACTTTGAGTTGAACAACATTTTGCAGTCGTAGACTGAGAGTGCTCGAGACCATCGCTGTGGCAGAGCTTAGGAGAGAATGGGAGTTTCACCACCTAACAGTTTCAGGGGCACTTGAGCGAGAGTGGAGGAGGCAGACTGAGTAGGGAATGTGATTCAGTGCTGAGTGATGTGAGCTTTTTGGAGCGTTCAGCCCACAATCAGATAGGAAGAAATGTTAATGTACTGTAGATTAGAGCCCGACAAATCTGTATCTGTAGAGTTATCCTTCCAAAGCCACAAAAGAAAGGAGTTGGGACTATGTGGCAATGATCATGAGCTCAAATCTCAATAAAATCTGCAGGTTTGAAGCCGTGTGTTCCAGAAAGTGTTCGAGAATTGATTGAGATTCACGGGTTACACACCATATTACCTGGGAAATCGCTCTCACTTGAAGGAGCAAATGTTCGAGCAGCTTAAGTGCATGGACAGAAAACAGGACCATGATGTTCTAATGACTCCATGCCATAAACGACATTGTTCAAAGGGGCTTCTTTCGAAAAAGAAGGTGTGGGAATCAATTCTTAAAGCTGATGCTTAATTGCATACTCGGGGATCTCTTCTTAAGGAAGAAATTCATTCTGTACACATTACATCTATTGCTTCTGTACATCCTGGAGGGATTCTCCTGCTTTTTCCCTGTGAATTTTTTTTCTTCTATTTCTTGGGAGTTGTTCCTGATCCGATGTGAGGTCCTTGGACAGGGATGTATGTGTACAGATTGTAAAAGCCCTCTAATGCAAATTCGTAATTTCTGATATTGGGCTATACAAAATAAACTGAATTAAATTCAATTTAGCCGGGTTCTGGGCTGTGTGTGCTCTTCAATAGTCAAGGTAATGTGACAATAGGATATTTCTTCCAAGCGCCAAAAGGAGAGGGTCATGTACTGGGTGGGTGGGGTCTAATGACTGCCATGTCAAATGAAGGTGACGTATTGAAGTGCAGAATTTCAGGCACGGGAAGCTTGCAAATTAAAATTGCTCAATTTCTCCTCGAGCTTCCATTGGAGTTACCTCCCCTCACCCTACAAGGTAGTACGCAGTGTAAGATGATTGTTCGAGATTACATGGCAATGTTTAGCAAGGGACATTATGTACAACCACAGCCGAGCAAAAACATACACAGTCTATTGTTAAAGACTTCAGCAGTGAAAGGAAAATGCCAAATGTGTATTTATGCTGACCACTTGTTCTCACTGTTCTTATCTCTGACCGGGTGTTTGGAAAATGTTTAATTCTTTGGAAGTTGAGAAGACAATTTTTCACTTTATTGTTTTGGCTTTTCTGGCCAGCAACTTTATTGTTTTTGTATCAGTGAAAAAACATGCAAACATTCCAGCTAAATAGGCAGATAGTTCTCTCATGGGTTTGTAGAGACCAAAAACAGAGCTAAAAGAATATAATTGGACTTACATTCACCAGCTGGCTAGAAAGATGATGTGAATGCTAAGGTTGCTCACTTTTGTGTTGTTAATTTGAGAAGCTAATGTGCAATGATACTGGTAAATGTAGGCACTGTGGCACAGACTTCATGACCAGGAGAAGACACATTTCTGTATCAGTGACATCAAAATGACTATAGTTTTACCACAAATTGTATACAACTGGCATTTAACTTCTATTTAATAATCTTTGTTTTTTAAACCTATTTATCCTACTCTGTCGTTGATGCTACAGTCAGTGTTTACTGCTGTGCACACTGTAATATGTATTCTTATGGATGTAAGAAAGCCATATTGCCCTTTAGCAGAAAATCACAGCATATAAATTCTTCCCCTTTGAGGAACAAATGAAAGAAATGTGCCGGCCAAAGATTTGGCTGCTGACGCTGACCCAGATTCCAGAGGAAAGAAGGTGAAAGGAGTGTTTAATCTTCAAAATAATTTCCTCTTTCTCCAAAGCAGGCGCTGACAGATTTGCCCTTAAAAATTGCCTGATCAAATATCTCAGCGTGAAAGAAGTCTGGGCAGGATGTGAGCTGCTATACCCTTATCTTCAAAATCTTATTAGGTCGTATTATCGTTCCACTGCTGTCAAGTCAAGTCAAGTCAAGTCTTTTATTGTCAGATACACAGAATGACACAGGGTCAGACTGGGCACTGAAATTCTTAGGACAAGGCACCACACAACAACTATCATAGCCTAACATAATATAACATGACATACACACTGTACAAGAACTCTGAACATAATACTAACATATACAGGACTGTCTCAGAAAATTAGAATATTGTGATGAAGTTCTTTATTTTCTGTAATGCAATTAAAAAAACAAAAATGTCATGCATTCTGGATTCATTACAAATCAACTGAAATATTGCAAGCCTTTTATTCTGATTTATTGCTGATTATGGCTTACAGCTTAAGAAAACTCAAATATCCTATCTCTAAATATTAGAATATCATGAAAAAGTATACTAGTAGGGTATTAAACAAATCACTTGAATTGTCTAATTAACTCGCCTGTTATAAATCTTTTTTTTTACTTGGTCTGAGGAAATATTAAAATTTTATGAGATAGGATTTTAGAGTTTTCTTAAGCTGTAAGCCATAATCAGCTATATTAAAAGAATAAAAGGCTTGCAATATTTCAGTTGATTTGTAATGAATCCAGAATGCATGACATTTTTGTTTTTTTAATTGCATTACAGAAAATAAAGAACTTTATCACAATATTCTAATTTTCTGAGACAGTCCTGTATACATATAATACACATAATAACTAAACTACAGACAAATGGGAGTAGCAGGTAGTGAAAGCAGGTAGTGCAATAGAAAGTGTAAGTGTAAGTACAAGGCTGAAAGTGACAGTGTATGTAAAGTGACGAGTGTAAAGTGTCGAGTGCAAAAGTGTCGATCGTGTGTCAGTGTCCATTTAGCAGCCTGATGGCTCTCGGGAAGAAACTGTTCTCCAGTCTCTGTGTGCGAGACCGGATACTACGGTACCGCCTTCCAGAAGGCAGCGGGGTGAACAGACTGAAGGCTGGATGATGGCAGTCCTTTAGGATCCTGCCAGTCTTCCTGAGGCATCGTGTGGTATGTGTCCTGCAGGGCTGGGAGCTCCCTACCGATGATGAACTCCGCAGTCCTGACCATACTGCGTAGGGCCTTGCGGTCCTTGGCTGTGCAGCTCCCATACCACACTGTGATGCACCCAGTCAGGATGCTTTCTATTGTGCATCTGTAGAAATTGGTGAGGATGACTGAATCCATGCCAAACTTCTTCAGTCTCCTCAGGAAGAAGAGGCGCTTCCGGGCGCTTTGACCACCTTGTCTGTGTGAGCAGACCAGGTGAGGTCGTTGCTGATGTTGACCCCGAGGAACCTGAAGCAGCTGACCATTTCCACTGCAGAACCGTTGATATGCAGGGGTGCATGCTCCTCCACCTGCCGTCTCCTAAAGTCCACAATCATCTCCTTTGTCTTGCTGATGTTGAGAGAGGCTATTATCCTGACACCATGTAGTCAGGGTAGCAACCTCCTCTCTGTAGGCTGACTCATCATTGCCAGTGATGAGGCCCACAATGGTTGTGTCATCAGCAAACTTGACAATGAGGTTGGAGCTGTGCGTAGCTACACAGTCATGTGTGAACAAGGAGAACAGGAGGGGGCTGAGCACACAGCCCTGGGGGGTGCCTGTGTTGGTGATTATTGTAGATGAGGTGCGGTCACCGATTCTCACCACCTGTGGCCTCCCCGTCAGGAAGTCGAAGTCCCATTTGCATAGGGAGGTGCTTAGTCCCAGGTCCACGAGCTTCGAGACGAGTCTGGAGGGGATGATGGTATTGAATGCTGAACTGTAGTCAATGAACAGCATTCTCACATATGTATTCCCTTTGTCCAGGTGGGTGAGGGCGGTGTGCGTGGTCAGGGCTATGGCATCGTCTGTAGAATGCATGTTTGTGTGTGTGTGTCTGTATTATAAAAGTGATTACCTCACAAGGGTCGAGTAAATGAGATGAAGTACTTAGTTTATGGACCTTCCCACTCTTCCTTTGCAAAGTGAGTCGTTTAGTGTTGGGTTAGGATCAAGGACAGTTTAAGGTTAGGATCTGGATCAAAGATTATGAAAAAATAATAAATGTAATTGTAGATTTAGGTATATTATGGGAATGTTAAAGTGGATAAAATAAATATCTTTACATTAGCAATTGATCTCATGTTGGCTAAAGGGGTTGCTCAAAGTGAGCCTACAGAGAATTAACCTCTTGCTAAGCTCCTCCCTTTTGTTGTGAGCTACTGCCACTCCATCAAGCTGGCATGGAGCCCACATTGCCACTATATAGATCCAGGATGTCGAACGGATTCAGCAGTCAAAAGAGGTTAACAAGATAAAGACAGAAGGCAAAGCTACAGATCACAATGTGAAAGTGAACCACCCCCTGGCAATCCAGACAGCCGGCAATTAAATGATGGAACAACACTGGTCCTAAAGCCAAACAGCAAGGATACATTTTGATTTATTGGCAAAAATAAGATTTCAGTGCAACTTTAAAGTTTTTCAAAAAGTCAGTATGATCAGTATGTGTTGAATGTGTGTGTGTGTGTGTGTGTGTGTGTGTATGGCAGTCCTAACTGAATGTGTGTGAAAGAATAGAAATGAAGGATAGAGAACCCTCACGAGGAAAAAAAAGAAATAGACTGTCAGAGTGAGAGAATCAAAGGGAGAAGGAGGAAAAAGAGGAAAGAGGGAGGTAAATAGGGATGGACTTGTCAGCTGCGTCGCCATGGCAACCGAAGCCAGGAAACAGCAGGAGTTTTTATTTCCATGTCTTTCCCTAGTTTTCCTGGCACGTGCGACGATGATCCAGGATGTGACATCAGGGCTTGTTTCTCTTGTGTCCGTGAGTGCTAACAATCGGCCAGGCAGCTTACAAGCAGCACTCGTTAGGGAAAACGTGGATACCAGGCAGCTGGAGGCTGGGAGCCTTGATATTTAGAGGACACATTCTTCTGGCACTCATCTGTACGTCATAGGTTACGGGGGTGTGGGGGCGGGGCAGGGGGGTGGGGGGGAGGGCTGACAGTATTCTGTCTGTTCCAATTAAGCCTCTGAAGAATGCAAATATCCCATGTGAAGAGAGATTTGCTAAAGGAACCATTACCCGAAAACCGAAATATTTCGGCAATGAGAGAGGGAATTACCGTATTTGATTTTTACCCAACTGGACCACTGAAGATTTTCAATGATTATACTTCATAATTTCACTTGAATGCATTATCTAAAGCAAATCAGTCAAACACAGTACTTTATGCAAATGTATTTCCTTTGTGCAAGTCCAGTATGTGCCCAAAGTAATAAACAATTGGCCAACAACAGAGATTCCAATGGCAGCACAATGCTGATTAAGCCAGTCACTCTGTGAATGTTTACTCTGCTACAGACATCTAAACAGTTTGGAGAAAACTTCATTTAATTCGTCCATCAATGGCACATTCCCAAGCTCTGAATCCCAAATGTTTGTGTTTGATGGATGTTGTGATCAGACGTTGGTGGATTTGAGGTCAGCAGGCTCAAGACGGGACAGAGTTGGGTATGTTTTGTCCGTTGCTGAGAGTAATAACTCCTGCTATTGCAAAACAAAGTGGTGACTGTTCTAAAGGGCTCTTAGTCCAGTTCACAGTGCATAAATAAAGCGAATGTAGGTGTCCGAGTCATCGTTTCCAAACTTCTCCGTTTAAGCCCGTCCACATTAGAAGTTATCAAACATATCCGTCCATTGAAGCGTTTCGTTAAGTTATTCGTTTTCTGTCATGATCCAGAGTTTTTTGTGTCTTGTTTCCTGTCTTATTTTAAAGTCCATGTCTCTTGTATCCTCGGCTCCCCTGCACTTCCTGTCCCTGTGATTGTCTGCCCTGTTCTTTATTGTTTCATGCCCTGCACCTGTTTCCCCCCTATACATTGTGCCTGTCTTTCCCTAGTCGCCTGTCGGATTGTTGTCTCCCTTAGTCTCCTTGTGCCTGTCGTTAGTCGTGTCTTGTACCTGTCCTAATTAGTGTCTTTAGCTTTTGTGTTATTTACCTGGAGTCCTGTCTTGTTCCTCTGTGCATGAGCCCTGCGTCACACCATTCGTGACATTTTCGATACTCTAAAACGCCGGTGTGAACTTAGCAAAATATATGCATTTTAAAATGGAAAGTAGTGTGGACATAGCCTCAGTCAGTCCCACTCATTTCAAGCTGTGGTTTACCTGTGTACGCTGGCAGCTTGCGTTTTGATTATGTTCTCAATGCAATTGAACAGTCAACAGCTAGCACAGCGGAAAAACACAATGTCAATGTCGTGGTATCTGATCATACTGAAGACTTCATTATTTCATTCATTTATCTGGGGTCATGTTTTTAAGCTACATAATTGAATTTTTCTTTGCCACTTGAAGGTAGCACAACAAGCTTTGTACACCTATTTGACTCCTGTTCATATTGTACAATTGATGCATATCTAGACACCCTACAGACACAGAGCAACTTTAGCATTCATTTAAAGTTGTGTTTTTGTCCACCAGGCAAATGTAAGGCGGACATTCACTTTCTTTTTTTAGCTCTCTTTTGGTCTCCACCACCTCCTGAAGGAATCACCTGGACCTTTACCTGTTAAAGGCTCTGCTATCTTCTTTAGCTAGTCGCTATGCAGCATTTTCAGACAGCCACTTGGTGCTGGGCAATGAATTGATCATCTTAAAACAGCCGGTAATGAGACAAATGAGAGTGAACCACAACAATGACGTTGTGGGCTGTAAAGTCAAAATAATGAGCGAAAAATACATCATTCTCAGGGGATGGTCACTACACCCAGCACCTTTCACATTATACTCTGTCAATCATAAATCTCAGGTTTTATTTGAGACCGGTTAAAATGACATTGTATAAGACTGACGAAAAACCCTTTCACAAGGAAAAAAGGGAAGAAACCTTCGAGAGAGCAACAGAGGAGGATCTTTCGCCCCAGATGGACAGAAGCACTGTCTATATGTCAAGTGTCCAGATGAACAGCGTTACAGTTACATCACATTCAGGAAGCAGGACCACGGAGGCAGGCATTAGGAAGGAAGCCAGGTCCGGGCCAGGGACTGGATGCAGGAGGCAGGGGGAAGGAATCAGGACCCAGGAGCCGGACCATGCAGCTTCAGACAAAGCCGGGTCCAATGGACCCTATGAGGCGAGAAGACACAAAGACTCCAGGGAAGAAGTAGAGTTAGTAATGTGCAATGAAGAGACGTAAAGGAGAGAGAGAAAAGAAGATAGGTGCTCAGTGTATCCTAAACGTCCCCCAGCAGCCTATAAGCCTATAGCAACATATCTAGGGGCTGGACCAGGTGAACCTGATTCAGCCCTAACTATAAGCAAAGTATTAAGTCTACTCTGTGAAATGTGGTGACAGTGTAGAAGAGGAGCTTGATAACTGAAGGCTCTGGATTCCATCCTACTTTTTAGGACTCATTTAGTTGGGCAATATGGTACTACAAGCTCCTTAAGTTATGATGTTGCGTTACCAATTTAAGGCTTTGTAGGTGTTAGAGTACTATCTTGATCTGTAGAACCAAAGAGGACAAACGTGTAAAATTCACTGACTTCAAATTGTTTGAAAATTACCTCTGTGCCTGTAATAAGGTAAAATATATTGGACATTTTTATTACAGAACAGATGACCGATGATGAAGATATCTACAGGCAATGTCGTAGGATATATGCACAAGCAAACATTCTCTCACGCAAGTTTAGTATGTGTACAGATGGAGTGAAGATGTCTCCGTTTCAAGCATATTGTACACCTCTCCAAACACACACTCTAATTACAAGCTTACAGAGACTCCAAGTAGCTTATAATGATGCCATGAGAATATTACTGAAGAGACCGAGATGGAGTAGTGCAGGTAAAATGTTTGTGGCTGCAGGAGTTAATACTTTCCAATGTGTTTAAAGAAATATTATGTATAAATGTATCTGCCGAGTTAATGACTCTGGGACTGGTAGTACACACTAGTACACACTACCAGTCCCAGCTGTGGAGACCATGGTACATTTTTCTAAGGTAGTGCGAGGTCTATGTATTTTAATTGTGCTTTTGTATGTATTGTATTTAATGTGTTCTACTATCTGGACCGTCTGTCTGAAATACAAAATATTGTACACGACTATCAGTTTCCAGTGGTGACAAAGTGAGTCCACACATCCCCTCTTTTCTTTTATTTACACTGCGCACTAACTGTTCTCTAGCACACCTCAGCTGAGCTGCCAAAATGCAGGATATTAGGAAATGTCAGCTATTATCCCCCTGACAGCCTTATGTAACCCCCGAGCGTGGATCAGGGATAATCCTCTTAGAGGAGAGGAGTTGCCCTCATAGGAAACAAAACACAGTTTGCCTCCCATGTCCCCTGCTTTAAATAATTAAAATGGAGTTTGCACTTGAGTAATCCATGCCGGAGGACAAGCCCTTGCTCTCAAATTATTATTTGCATGTTCAAAATGATAGACGTTGTGTAACAGATATGTTTGGGTTTTAAAATGCAGGGATGTGCAACACAATGCTACTTCTTTTAAACTGGCTGGTTTTTTAAAGCATCATAATACACTTACATCTAAACACACCTATAGAGCGTATTCACGTGACGTCAGAATCTCAATCGCGCCATCTTGGGGTCCCACTTATTAAATGTCAGAAGAAGTTGACCTGGCTATCGTGTCCGCTGTTTGATTATGCGAGAGCCCAGCAACCTCATGTCCTTCTGCATTACCAAAGAAAGATTTCAGCGGTTGGAATTGAATATTTGCAACGCTTTTTTACCTGATTTTACTCGCTCAACACCTTGTGGTTAATTCGCTAGTTACCAGCACATAGCCCGGTCACATTCCTGTAAAACAGTTTTCATTTCCGCTATCGACCATGGGACATTAACAACTATTTCTGCGTTATACTTGTTGTGGAAATACCACAAATGTCGGAACATCAAGCGCCCCGTGTCTGGGTTCATATATGATCCGTAGTCACACAGCTCCGCCTCCAGGACGAGTGTCTGGATGAAGCCGCTTCCAGCTCCTTCAGGACCAGCAGTGACTGTTTGGCTGGCCGTGCTGAGTGCTGTTCCCATGGAGCCAGTGTTTTATTTTACCTTGAAATGAATCACAGAGTAAAGGCAGACATCGCCCGACGGAGTTGCCATGTTCATGGCTTCCTCCCAAGTTTCCATCCACAGTTCCTTTTGCGCAAGTGAAAGACATTGATTTTCGCTCGGCGAAAAAAGCAAAAAGAGATTATTGACGAGAGTGTCAATGGAAACGTGCCCACAACCCGATGTGTCAACAGAAACACATGAGAACAGTCCTAACGCTAATACGCCGAGTGAAGCCGAAGTAGATGCATGACAAGTTGAAGTAATAGCCTGTCTTGTTGAGCTGATAAACCCATATTCTGAATCATTAGTCCATCCAACAATGAGGCACAGTACCATAATCACAAGGCACACCGCTTTGAACTGAAATCGTGTCTCCTTCAGGATATAATGGTCATTTCTAAGGGAAGAGCGGCATACAAACAAGCAAAAATAATGCCGTGGTGGGACCCCAACATGGCCGCCAGAGTTTGTTGTGGTCACGTGAGTGAATACGCTCTATACACACTACATTTAAACAAACACACACACACACACACACTTTTATCTAAACACACCTACATTTAAACACACCTCTAAACACACTTACATCCAAACACACCTACGCACATTTACATCTAAACACACCTACACACACTTATATCTAAACACACTTATATCTAAACACACATACCTTTAAACACACCTCTAAACACACTTACATCCAAACACACCTACGCACATTTACATCTAAACATACCTATACACATTTACATCTAAACATATCTATACACACTTACATCTAAAACACACCTACACACACTTACATCTACACACACTTGCATCTAAACTGCAGCTGTCACACGCTGTCACCACGCAGCAAGAGTGGCGACGGTCCTTCTGTGTGGCGTTGGATGTTCTGTGGCATCATGGATTCCCTCTGGGTTCTTACATCTAAACACACCTACACACATTTAGATCTAAACACACATACTTACATCTAAACACCTTTGCACACACACTTACATTTAAACACACCTACACACACTTGCATCTAAACATACACACACACACACTTGCATCTAAACACACCTACACACACTTACATCTAAACATCTACACACACACTTGCATCTAAACACACCTACATACACACTTACATCTACACACACCTACACACACTTACATCTAACACACACACATACACACATTTAAAACTTAACACACAAACCTTTACTTCTAAACGCACAACCACATACATCTAAACACACCTACATTTAAACACGCATCTAAACACACCTACATACACACTTACATCTACACACACCTACAACCACATACATCTAAACACACCTACATTTAAACACGCCTCTAAACACACATACACACATTTACATCTAAACACACCTACACACAATTATATCTAAACACTTATATCTAAACACACCTACACACACTTACATCGAAACACACCTACACACATTGACATCAAAACACACCTACACACACTTACATCTAAACACACCTACACACACTTACATCTAAACACACTTATATCTAAACACACCTACATTTAAACACACATCCAAACACACCTACACACACTTACATATAAACACACCTACACACACTTACATATAAACACACTTATAATAATAATAATAATAATCATTTATTTTATATAGCGCTTCTCTAGACACTCGAAGTCGCTTTACAGTCCAGAGTCCAGTAGTCATACACACAGTCATCCCGGTGGTGGTAAGCTACATCAGTAGCCACAGCTGCCCTGGGGCAGACTGACGGAAGCGTGGCAGCCAATCAGCGCCTACGGCCCCTCCGACCACCACCAACACTCATTCACATCCATACGAACCGGGGTGAGGCTGCGGTGCATGTCTTTATGATGGTGGGGGAAACCGGAGTACCCGGAGTAAACCCACACAGACACGAGGAGAACATGCAAACTCCACAAAGAAAGGACCTGGAACGACCGGGACGACCGGGATTCGAACCCAGGGCCTTCTTGCTGTGAGGCGACAGTGCTAACCACTGAGCCACCGTGTAGGTGTGTTTATATCTAAACACACCTACATTTAAACACACATCCAAACACACCTACACACACTTACATCTAAACACACCTACACACAATTATATCTCAACACACTTATATCTAAACACACCTACATTTAAACACACATCTAAACACACATTTACATCTAAACATACCTCCACACACTTACATCTAAACACACCTACATCTAAACATACCTACACACACTTACATCTAAACACACCGACACATTGACATCTAAACACACCGACACACACTTACATCTAAACACACCTACACACATTGACATCTAAACACACCTACGCACATTGACATCTAAACACACCTACACACATTGACATCTAAACACACCTACACACATTGACATCTAAACATACCTACACACATTGACATCTAAACACACCTCCGCACATTGACATCTAAACACACCTCCGCACATTGACATCTAAACACACCGACACACATTGACATCTAAACACACATTGACATCTAAACACACCTACGCACACTTATATCTAAACACACCTACACACACTTACATCTAAACACACTGACACACATTTAGATCTAAAACACACCTACACCTATACAAATGTTAGAAACATGTTAAACACACATTAGACTTATATTAGACACACGTTAGATACTTGTTAGACACTAGTTAGACACATGGATGACGTGTTCCTTAATCATCATCAACGTGTGTGACGTGTTCCATCATCATCATGTGTGACGTGTTCCTTCATCATCATCAATGTGTGTGACGTGCTCCTTCATTATCATCAACTTGGGAGACATGTTTATTCATCATCATCAACGCGGGTGACGTGTTTGTTCGTCATCATCAACATGGGTGGCGTGGTTCTTCATCATCATCAACGTGGGTGACGTGTTGCTTCATCATCATCAACGTGGGTAACGTGTTGCTTCATCATCAGCAACATGGGTGACGTGGTTCTTCATCATCAGCAACATGGGTGACGTGGTTCTTCATCATCAACATTCAACGTGGGTGACGTGGTTCTTCATCATGAGACAGTTCTACAGACATCATGCTGCTGCTTTAATTCACCACTAACAAGTAAGTAATGAGCAGGAATCAAGTCGACCAATGAGATCATCCTCCAGCACACGTGTTTCAACATAACTCTGACATGCTGTTTAATATTATTTAGAAAGCAGCTTTACACAAAGTAAATACATTACTATGCAGGCAGTGCTGTGCTTAAGGAGCGATAAGGATGATCATTACAAAAATGCTTATTTGCATTGAGGGCCATACCAAGCTGGTCAGTGGCACAGGGGACACTGTGTATATTCAGACAAAGACACATTTCCCCCTCACTCAATTCCCTCAAAGTACAAAATGTAAACCTTCAACTTGGTAGCTATGCAAATTATTATTATTATTATTAATAATGTTACTATAATGAATAAAAAGAAAAGTATGAATAAATAAATATGAATGAATCTGTGAAAATATGTTGCTTCTGAAGCGTAACTAAGCACTCTGACCCCCTCTGGTGGTGTTAAAGAGAATCTTTGGTTGAGCTGTAAATGTACAATTAACTTAATAAATAAATATTATGGAAATAAATGTTCCCTGTATGAGTGAAAATATTTTAGTAAATATCAGGGGAAAAAATATTATTGGTTTGAATCCATACTGAAGCAGAGAACACACTCATCCCTTTTTGAGGAATAGTAAAGGTGTCATTGTTGTTGTCGTTGTTTTTCTTCTTGACTCAAATCTCTTGATGGATGAATACAGTAAAAATATTTGTGAAAAAATATATATTAAAACGAAATAAAATATATGAAAAACAAATAAAAATCTCCAGCAATTCTCTTGTCTTCAACAGGAAAGGTTTGAAAGGGATGACCATGTGTGGACAATGCCGAAGAAAGACACTCCAAAGACACTCCTTCAAGTCAAATTTCCTTACAATAAATATTGTTTATTACTGCGTTTATGAATCTAAACGGAAAGCATTTCCCATTTAAGCCAACTGTAGACAGTAAAATATATTTTATTGTTGGGAATGCTGAAGTGAGCAATCCTCATGTTCTTCTCAGTCAGTTTGTCTTTGTCGGTGAGATTGCTGGGCAACAGCTGCAATCCAATCTATGTTCTTCATACTTCATACATATTCACTTCACATACATCCATCCTCAGCTTCATTCAAAAATGTTCAGCTCATTTAAGACATTATCGGAATAATAACTTCTAACCCCCACCGGGTGCACTTAAAAAAAGAAGAAAAAGAAGTAAATTCGGTCCTGGTTTTAAACAATGTATTGTTCCACTCAAACAACGTAACAGGAGCGCCAGCAAACTGAGATTAGACATTTCAGGAACAAAGCGGAAAAGGGAACACTTTTTTAAAACTGGCTTTAAGTTTAACCCCCTCATGATACACACATCCCCATGGCAACCTTTAATTGCAGGTGTGGGACTCACCGCTGATTGAGATTTGCCAATTAGACCGCTGCTCTGACCTCTGTGGCGGCTCCCCGGTGGATTCTGTAGCTGACGTGACATTAGATTTGACCATGTGACTTCTACTATAAGACTTAAATAAAAGATAATTAAAGATCAATAAAAGACAATTAAAGCTGCATGTTGGGGGTACTAGCTGGACCCCGGCTCCCTCGCCGAGAACGCAGGCCCGCCGGTCGGGCATTTTACCGTTCATCACATGATGCTGATTTTCCTTGGCCAGTATGTGGCGCTTTGACTGAGTGAAAATAGGCTTATCGATATCCTCAGGACGTGACAAGTTTGGGGCAGATTCGAAGAAGAAGCAATTCAGAATTCAAAAATAGCATACGGATGTCTTCAGGTTCAGTATATAATGACATATGGTGGAGATTAGATAATGTATGGCCGAGTTACATCAACTTGCATTTTCAAAATCTAATTCTAAATCTAAGTAGCCGGAGTTTACAGTCATAATTTTAGTTTTTATAAAGCAGGTCCAAGCGGACATGCATGCACAATTTAAATCGGTCATTGGGTGCAAAAACCGTGGCTGTTTGAACAAAAAATCATTCTAGGGGACGCTATCGAGTCATATTGCCATTTCAAAGCATTCAAATCATATCATGGAACTACTTCTTTGACTTTAAATGTGTGTGCTAAGTTTAAATACGTTTCGAGCATGTTACATTGTTTATTTGTTCATAGCGAATTGTTTATTTGTTCACGGCAAAGGATTAAACTTCGCCGATGGTCCGACTTGCAGCACTTCCAACGTGTCATTACGATCTTCACAGGGAAGCATTATCAAGGTCTTATGTCTATTCTGGTATAATTTGAGAGGGATCTGAATAATCTGTGTGGAGAAGGGTATAACAGTAGAAAACATGTAACTTCCTGTTGCCACCAGGTGGCACTATGACTAGAGTTCAAAATTATCATGTGGATGTCTTCATGGTCAGTATGTCATGATATGATGATTTTTGAAATTTCCCCACTGTGGGACGAATAAAGGAATATCATATCATATCATATGATATATGAGAAATATGGCACAGATTATGTTTAGGGATCCCATGTGGACATAGGCTATATGTTTGGTGCGGATAGGCCTAGGGATTTGGAAGTTATATTAGGCCACACCCCTTAGAAGTTCATTGGTCCATATCATTTGAACCCATTGAGATAGCAACAATTTTTTAAAGATTTCTGATGAGATTGAACCAATGATTAACACAGATATTTTCGTACGAATCGGTCCCAGCATTTAGGAGGAGATGAAAATAATGTGTTTTTTACAAAATTCTAAATGGCAGAAAATCTAAGTAGGCAAAGCTTATAGCCATAATGATATTTTGTGTAAAGCAGGTCCAAGCGGACATATATGCCACATTTCAAGACAATCGGTCATTGGGTGCAAAAAGCGTGGCCTTTTGAACAAAAATACAGTCTAGGGGGCGCTATAGAGAAATTATTTTTGTACCCAAATGTGAGATCTCTAAAATATAAATTTGATAGTCCTGATATGTATGTTAAATGTAACAATTTTTGGGATATGATAAAGCCCCCCAAAATCATTGCTAGAGAAGAAGAAGAATTCCTCGAAAAACAATAGGTTCCTCTACGACAAAGTCGTCACGAGGACCCAAATAACTTTAGTGTGAACCGCTTCATCGTTTTGTGTCCACATACAGGGGGAGGGGAAGTTTCTCCAGAAGGCTCTGCAGTATGCAGGACTTTCTAAATAAAAAATGAAAACGGATGAAGGGATCAGAGAGATTTTCAAAACAAAAGACCTTAAAAGGCTTCCTGAGCGCTAAAAAAACATTGCAAATAAAAATGTCGATAACTTTTTCCTGCTAGTGCTTATAGGGTTTCGACCTCAACTGATGGTTTACACTTCTTAAAAAAGATACACTTCATTGATCACAAAATGTTTTCCACATTTTCTTATATTCCGACTGACTCTTTTAGCTGCTTCTTCATATGAATTTACGCCAGCAGTGCAGTTTAGCTGCCATTTATCAAGCGATGCTGTTCAGTTCTCTGCTATAGGCTAAACAAAGCGATGCAGTTCAGCTCCCGACTGTCCATCAGTCGAATTTTCCGCTGCCAGCAATCCCACCTGCATTCTCTACTGTTGTATTGCATCACACTATAGCGCAGCAGATGGCCTTACATTCATTTAAATATAATTATTTACAATAAACCAGCACGTGAACTCCTCAAACAAGGAGACATGTGCACACTGTTTGTTATTCAGGAAGCCCAGTAGAGTAATTTCTCTCGCCCAAAACGAGACATCTGTAAAAGTGTAGTCTTGCTTGAAATCTACATTCAGGGTCTGAAGACGTACGCTATTGAGAGTCCAAAGTGGTAGAAATTAGCTGGAGAAAAAGAAAAAAAAGGAGCAAAACCTACTGCAACAGTGTTCAAGGGGACATCCGCAATAAAGCAGACACGCTCTGGCCCCCTGTGGTCACTAGGTGGCCCTGCTGGATGCAGTTCATCAACTGTCGAATAGGAGATGCTAGTCTGACACAGTAGAAGGAAGGTACGAGGGTCCAGTATCATGCAGGAAACCAAGTGCTCCTCACTTTTCTCACAGCCCAACACCAGAAGATAACCTGGGAATAAGAGAAACGATACGGTAAGGCCTTTTGACCCAGGAAAACATACAGCGGGACACTTTAAATGTTACAGTGTGTGACCTTTCTTTTGAACACGCTTACTTTCCTTTCCTTTGTTGATTTTAGCCTCTTAAAAATGCCCATTTAATTGCTTTTAACTATTATAGCATGTATTTAGTAGCTTTGATATGTTTTATGGGGAAAACAGTCCGGATTTAATGTACAAAATCCAAGTATTTTTGGCTCAAGACTGGAGAGAATTAACACTAATTGGAAAACTCCTCTTCATTTCACCTAATATTCAGGCTACATACACACACCAATACGTCTTTGTTTTAAAGCGCATGACCTTTGTTCGTTTTTTTGCCAGCATCCACAGGACTCCGAGACTTTTGAAAATGCTCTTCGTCTCGTTTCTTAGCTAATTAAGCTAACGTTATATATCGAAACAAATTGATTGAAAACTGAATTAGTCCATATTAAAAAAAGGTTTAAATCTTTCCAGCCGACCAGTAATTAATCAAGAATCATGTAAAAGTGGTGCCACAGCTAAACAAACTAGTTGTGGATCTCCAGCCATACCATTTGGTGCATTTCAGGGCCATTCCTTGTGATGGGCCCTGTCTTTCTTCTTCTTCTCGTTTCTCTCCCTCTGCAGTCTCTCCAGCTCGGCCTCATACATCATCTCCTGGATCAAGTATTTCTCTCTGCGCATTCTATCCCGCAGGTCCTTGGGGAGGTCGGGGATCAGATACGCGATCAGGCTCTTGATGGCAAACACCATATGCTGCAAAAGCAGAGAATGCTATCATTACCTCCACAATACTAAACAAGCCAAACACTTACGTGACACGGTGGGGACCAATAAATTAATCCTTCACTGCGAGGTCGAAGACAGACGATTTAAATGTAAAAGGCGTTAAATAAAAAATCCAAGTGACGGACTATTTGAGCTTTTTATATGTTTTACATAATCATGCCTGGATTGTGGAGGGGAGAAGTAGATCTATGGATTGTATTAATGATATAGCCAACATGGTATAGCGAACAGTTGCTTATTTACAGTGGTGTTTATTTGTTGACAACAACCAACAAATTAAACGGTACCCACGGTCATTTAGTGCAGTAAAAATTATTGGTTTTACAAGTGGCTTTTTCTAAAATATTCAATTGTGATTGCTACGTTGTGAGCTTTGTAAACTAAACAAGGTTAATTAAAGCACCTGTGCGAGTCTTCGTTAGTGGCAGTGTGTGCACCTGGCGCTGGACTGAGGTTGCTGATGGAAAAAGCTTGGAGCAGGTCTATGGGGTCAGATCAGTCTCAATAATTGAAAATGCATACACACAGATTCACAAAGGCACACAGAACAATTCACAAAAATATTCGATTTACAAATACACACAGAAGAATTTATAAATAAAAAATTAGACTCACAAATGCACTCAGAAAGATTCACAAATACATTCCAATGCACAACAAATTACGATTTATATAAATGTAGAAGAAAAATCATAAATGTATTTGTATTTGTTTGTCGATCGCACTGCATTCGTTTGTGCATGGGTTTTTGAGACTCCCCTGCCATATACCCGATACAGGTTAAAGTGATTGTGGGGTCGGGTGCAAACAGACAACAGCCCTATTTCTCAGACGTGGTTCAACTAAGTCGATCAAATGTCCTTATTTTCCAGCTTAAATTAACCCGATGATTGAAATCAGGCTGTCTCGGTTTCTGAAAGGCTGATCCGCACTCAAACAACCTTGTTAATTCGAACCAGCGAACGATTGCACGTGCCCTTCCGACTTCGAAAGGGGGAAGTGTCGATCACCGAAACCATGATTTTGACAGAACGATGGAAAATAAAGACCCTCTTTTTTTCTCCGCTGACAGGCAGGAGATAATTCTGAACACGGATGAAGAATTCAAGACCAGAATCATGGCAAAATTGAACAGCGTCATTGCTGAGAGGTTGAGACAAGAAGCATAACAACATATCAAAGACAAATTAAATGCGTAAGTGTTGGGAAAATGTACACTCTAATTTTAAGTGCCTCACATCACCCCAATCAATCAGAGATAATATTTATTTCAATGCTATTGGCAGTCGGCTTAAAGGGATGCATCATCGAATGAGATCGTAATAGCAAAAATAATTATGTCAATTCTTTCAGAATAAGTAAAACAAGCCCAAAGAGTACCTAATTGATGGGAATTAATAGATACTCATGACTACATATGTACTGCATGTATCATGGTCTATATATGTTTATATACATGTATGTGTAGATTACCATATAGAACTAGGAGTTTGAATATGTGAGTGGGTGGATCAGTATATGCATGTATTATTCATAATCAGAAATCCAATCAATTGAAGCAGTAAAAATAAAATGTGTGATTCTCTCTATTATCATTTTCTACAGTAATGGATATGCTGTGGTGTACTAATAACACTTTCATATAAGTATGAGTGCTTTCAACCCCCAGGTGGTTGCAACCCAGCCATTAAGAGGACATGGGAGCAAATACAAACTAAGCACAAAAATATTATTTAGAATGGTGAGACAATGCAATATGTGGCATGGTAATGTATTGAACAGCTTGTCAGTGTCATGTCCTTCAAGCAAAAAGAGGGCGGAAATGGCGAAGACAGGGGGGAGGACCGAGGACACCAGAGTTTACTCCTGCTGAGGAGCTGGCACTCCAGCATAATAGGGTAGGCCGGAGCCTGGCCCCACTTACTCTCCAGGAATTGGGGGTGGGGAGGTGAGTTCTCATTTAATACCCTCACATTGTGAGGAGGTCTAAGTTTTAGTTGAATGATTTTCTTGTCATTCTCTCAAGTTGACCGTGAAGACATTAAAACTCTTTACAAGAGATACTTACGCACGGAAATTGCATACCGCCAGCTAAAAATGAAGAAGCATCCACAAGGACAACCACAAGCAGATTATTCCGCTTGATCGTCAGCTGGATGTAAGTGTAACCATCGAAAGAAAAGCTTGCCTTAAAGTATTTGTGAGCTTTGGCATGAATTGTAACTGAACTGAAATTCTTATTTATTGAGCACCTTCATTTACGGGCTTTATTCTACAACATGGATCTCCTAAATTATTCGTGAACATGTTCTTAAATTTCTTAAATTATTTGTGAACATGTTCCTCTAATCAGAATCAGAATATTTCTTTATTGCAAACATCAAATGAGTCCAACATTACCCAAAGTTATCCGTTGAAATGGGCCTGGTGCTGGCTCTGCATAGGGGGTCAATGAGGTACGGCTTGAGGGCCTGGTGTTGCCTCTGCATCGGGGGTCATGAGGTAGGGCTTGCAGCCATAACCCATGTCATGTCTCCAATTAGGAGTCCATCGTATTGACCTTGTATATAATATGTACAATGTTAGATCACCTCCAATTTGTGAATGACATGAGATTTGATTGGATCATGGAGGTCTGGATCGTGGAATATGCCTACTACCAACTATTCATACACTCAGTCATATTCATCGAATGTATTTTAACTCTAATCTGTCCTTCTGTACACATTACATCTATTACACCTGTCCATCCTGTGAGAGGGATCCTCCTCTGTTGCTCTCCTGAAGGTTTCTTCCCTTTTTTCCCATGAAAAGGGTTGTTTGGGAGTTTTTCCTGATCCGATGCGAGGTTCTGGAACAGGGATGTCTAAGTGTAAAGATTGTAAAGCACTCTGAGGCAAATTTGTAATTTGTGAGAATGGGATATACAAAATAAACTGAATTGATCTGAATTGTGAGACAGTCAATGTCCGGCTGCGGTGTGTGGTAGTCACAATGTATGGCTCGAAAAGGTCTTGTAACTAAAGTGAAGTGATCATGATGTGATAAAAACATGGATGACCTGCAACTTCTTGATGTTAAACTCAGACAAAACCGAAGTAATTTTACTCGGCCCTGAGCACCTCAGAGATCAATTATCTGGTGATGTAGTTTCTGTAGACGGCATTGCCCTAGCATCCAACACCACTGTAAAGAATCTTGGCGTTATCTTTGATCGGGACTTGTCCTTTAACTCCCACGTAAAGCAAATCTCAAGGACTGCATTCTTTCATCTACGTAATATTTCAAAAATCAGGCACATCTTGTCTCAAAAAGATGCAGAAAAATTGGTTCACGCGTTCGTTACTTCGAGACTGGATTACTGCAACTCCTTATTATCAGGCTGCTCTAATAAGTCTCTTAGGTCCCTCCAGTTGATCCAGAATGCTGCAGCTCGTATTCTCACTAAAACTAAGAAAAGAGATCACATCACTCCTGCACTAGCTGCTCTGCACTGGCTCCCCGTAAAATCAAGAATCACTTTTAAAATTCTTCTCTTAACCAACAAAGCCTTGATGTGTGATGCACCATCATATCTTAAGGAGCTTGTAGTACCATATTGCCCCACTAGAGAGCTACGCTCACTAAATGCGGGACTACTTGTAGTTCCTAGAGTCTTAAAAAGTAGAATGGGAGCCAGAGCCTTCAGTTATCAAGCTCCTCTTTTATGGAACCAGCTTCCAATTTCAGTCCGGGAGGCAGACACAGTCACCTCATTTAAGAGTAGACTTAAGACTTTCCTCTTTGACAGAGCTTATAGTTAGGGCTGAATCAGGTTCACCTGGTCCTGCCCCTTGATATGCTGCTATAGGCTTATAGCTGCTGGGGGACGTTTTAGGATGCACTGAGCACCTATCTCCTCTTTTCTCTATCCTTATGGATGAATGTTCATCTCTCCATCACACATTACTAACTCTGCTTTCTGCCCGGAGTCCTTTTGACTTCACATCTCATAGGGTCATCGGACCCTATGAGACGGCATAGATCCTATCTGCCTGATGGATCATCGAGGTCTGGATCGTGGAATTCCTGCTACCAACTACGCCACTGCCCTGTTGAGACCCCGCCCACTCCTCCTCTCTACCTCCATCTGCCTGATGGATCGTGGAGGTCTCCATCATGGAATATGCCTACTATGAACTATTCATACACTGTCATATTCATTGAATGTATTTTAACTCTAAATCTGTCCTTCTGTACACATGACATCTATTGCACCTGTCCATCCTGGAGAGGGATCCTCCTCTGTTGCTCTCCTGCAGGTTTCTTCCCTTTTTTCCCCCTGAAGGGTTATTTGGGAGTTTTTCCTGATCCGATGTGAGGTTTTGGGGCAGGGATGTCTATGTGTACAGATTGTAAAGCACTCCGAGACAAATTTGTAATTTGTGAAATTGGGCTATACAAATAAACTGAATAGAATTGAATTGATAACAGATCTTGGCGATCACGAAGAACTCTTTCCCTATAAAATGCTAGTCTAACTCATAGGCCTATCACTCCTTCGTCAACAGGATCTCTGAGGAAGGGAGCTGTCATTTTCTTCTGGGGGAGTAGCCATCTTATATATATACAGTATATATATATATATATATATATAGTTTGATATTTGGATGGGTTCAAATTAGTTTGTCTTGCCCGTGGTACCAAGTGGTATTCACTCACTGATATAATCTGAATGATCCGTCAGAGGACATTGCTTTAAAGTTAAATGTCAACACAGACTAAGCTTTAATCCAGGTGTAAATCTAATATTCCCTGAAGAAATCAGTCCAGGTAGTTCAAGACTAAGATGAATGTTTCTTTTAAACTACTTTCTAAAATGGCTAATTTGAATTAATCTGGTTTTATATTCTGAGACAAAAGCTCATTTTATTTGTATTTACTACAGTACCTCCTCAGAACACTCTCTCTATAATAATTCTATCAAATGTAGACTGAAAATAAAGTCACTCTCACACCACACGACTTCTTTAGTTGCTGTGAGCACATTACAGTTAACTGTATGGCACTCATGAGCACACATTGACTAAACAGTTTAAATTAATCCATATGTGATATGTCACAGATTGAAAATGCTTACCTCAAACACTATGATGAATGCTAGCCGAGCTGCCAGGACGTGCCAGAACTGTAGCGTGTACGAATAGGGCTCAGCGGAGTCTGGAGGCTCCCTGTAGTCCCGGTACCTGGTGGATCAAACAGAGTTCAAAGGTCATCACAGCAGAGCAACATCTGTTTTCTAGCATGAGGTATTTGGTGTGGTGGGAAACTTTGACTTTAAATGTTCTTTGCGACTTGTATTCTCGCTGAAGCTGGCTTCTGGGTTACATCTAAACTTCAGTTTGAACTACTTATTTTGTGATTCATACAAGGCTCTCAAGTTTTGAAGACAGGCAAGAGTGACATTTCCATCACCCCCCCCCCCTCTGCAGAACGAAATTTTCGGATATCAGTAAGTCGCGCGCAATTCCAGGATGCTTTATTTACATTGGTTGCTGGATTAAATCTTATCCAGATTCAACAGATACGTTTTTTTTTCTGATTGGCTATTGTGTAGCCCATTTTCTTTTTTTTGATTGGCTGATAAGTGGCACCTCACAGCAGAACTCCAGGGGAGGGCTTGATTCCTCCATGGTGAGGGCAGCGCGGCCAGCTCATGTTTGCGTGCTGCGGCACATTAAAACATTAAATAGCCGAGAGTTTTTTTCAGCGTGAGAAATACGATGTGTGGCGGGAATGCGTGACGTAAGACCGAAATGCGTGAGTGTCACGCTCAATGCGTGACACTTGAGAGCCCTGTTATGCTGATCTCAAAAAGAGAATTAATTAATGAAATGATAGATGAACACACCCACATACATCTTCCTGGCATTGCGCTAATGCTTGCAGACAAATCCTGTTAAAGTGAATGTGCTTACACATAGACAAAAACATAGACACGGCTTACCTACAATACTTTACAGCTTGTCCAAACAGCTCGGAGCCATTAGACAACGACTGTGATCTCGCCTCAAAGTCAGACACCCGAAACACGGAGAGACTGGCGTTTACGTAACCAATCATACACCTGAGGAACATATACAAAATGTAAAGCTGTACTTTCTTTAGGATTTCATCATCTTAACAATGTTTTTTTAATTAAACAAAATCCTCAATTTATGAAATCAACTTTCTTTAGTTTAAAGAGTATCAGTAATCCTTTGCGTGCACCATGCGGCAAAACAGATTTTTGACTGCTGTGAAAAAGTTGTATTTCAAAGGCTAAACGCCAACACATATGGATTGAAGCAGAACCTTCCATTTGATTAAAACATGTTGTGAATTGAAGAAAAGATTTAGTTGCTGCAAAGTGAATAAAGAGAAAACCCTGATTAGTGTAGTCGAATCATTATCTACAACTGTACAGAAAAGAAAAACTGGGCACCGTCCAAATATTGATTTTAGAATTTGTATGTCAACGTTATGAATGAGTCACCACTGCGACACTAAGTTATTAAAGTAAAAGGAACTAACAGATACGAGCTTATCAGAAACTAACATTAACTGCACTAAAACAAATCATCACTCACCCCTGCCCCGCTCGGCCCTGACCAGCACAAGGTCCATACTTGTAGGCGTAAACAATGCGAGGAATAAAGTCTGAGGTGACAGCGATGACAAAGGCGTTGGTGATGACAGACAAGATGCCGATGCCCTCCAGAATGCCGTACCAGATCCCTGCCACAGACAGGGACAAATAGACATGCAATATACATTAAAAAACCCCACAAAATGTCAAAGATTTCTTGTACCTGAGATGTTTAATTCACCTATGTCTTTGGCTTGTGAGGGCAGAGGTCGACGCCACTGTGTGACGAACTTGTAGGCGTCTAAGCGAATCTCGATGACATTGTTTAGCAGCGCGAGGAGAGGGGCCAGAGGGAAGGCTGCCACAAAGATGGTGGTGAAGCCAAACTGCAGGACTGAAACAAACACAACGACCACAAGCCTTTAGGTCCCATAGTTCCAGCAGAGGTTTATCATGGGTGACATGTTAAACAAACAATTGCATACGTACAGCGGATGTGAAGTGACAGACTTGTATCTGGCTATCTGATGAGTTTAAGTCCAATATTCACTCTCATTATAGCTGCTAACTCTCCATCAACTCCTGAGGCAACAAAGTGCTGCTGGGATGATGTATTTTTGTAGGCCAGTCTGAAAGTTAGCTAGTTAGTTAGTTTTGTAGTCATTTAGGCACTTGTTTGGAACCGGCTTTAAGACACAAGGTCTGCCGTTAAAACAAGCTTTTAGTTATTTCCACGTTCTATCTCACAACAGAAAATACATAATCCACTTATCCAACTCGTGAATTTGAAGGGATTTTACATTTCAGGCATCTAAACAAAAACAAGGGAATTGGAAGTGCGTGAATGTTAAATCCTTTCCTGGTTTTAGGACTAACTGCTATCTGCTCCGAACTAAGCCAACCAGTTACTAGCTTTGTCTAGCTTAGTGTAAAGTGGGTTTGCGAGAGCCTTTCTGATGAAAACCGCTGCCTGCTACATCTGAAAGTAACTCATTAGTGAGAGTGAACGCAAGTTACGTATGTAACTATGGTTCTATGAATCCTGGATGACCGCCAGAGGCGGTGCTTAGCACTGGATTTCTTCTGTCTCGAGCATACGCAGGTCGAATCTTAATGACAACAAAGTCACATGTGACCTCGGATGACCCGCCCACTGGGTATAAGTTCCGGTGTCATCCCGAGATCAGTCCTACGGAGTCTTCTCGCGAACTCACGAGATTCCGAGTGACCAAGAACTCTGGCGGTCATCCAGGATTCATAGAACCATAGTTACATACGTAACTTGCGTTCTATTTCATCCTTCCTGACCGCCAGAGGCGGTGCTTAGCACTGGATGACTTGTACCAACAGAGTCACGAGGAAACCCAGGGAGCCTACCGTGTATGGATCAGGCAGAGGACTCTGGACGAAGAAGCACCCCCAGTGGGTGAGGGGTGGCAACGTTCACCCTGTAGAACCTGGTGAATGTGCTTGGTGACGCCCAGGAGGCTGCGGCACATATATCCTCCACTGGGACCCCTCTCAGGGTTGCCCATGATGTGGAAACACTCCTGGTAGAATGGCCCCTTGTGCCGCATGGCAGGGCACGGCCCCTCGCTCTGTATGCACAGGCAATGGCCTCCACAATCCAGTGGGATAGGCGCTGCTTTGAAAGGGCCAAACCCCTCCTAGGCCCGCCATAGCAGATGAAGAGCTGCTCCGATTGTCGTATGCCTGTGGTAGCTTCGACATAGGCTCTGAGGGCCCGTACTGGGCACAGGAGCTTTGACCGCTCCTCTCCCGATGGGGGGTCGAACTGTGCCAGCCGGACAGGCTGGTTGACATATGAGCGTGTCAGCACTTTAGGGAGAAACGCTGCGTTGGGCCATAATGTGACACCTGAGCCATCAGAGTTCCACCTGAGACAGGATTCACTCACCGATAGGGCGTGCAGCTCGCCTACTCTCTTTGCTGAAGTGATGGCAAGGAGAAAAACGGTCTTTGCCGACAGCCATCTCAGCTCTGACCCTGACATGGGTTCGAAAGGAGGCGAGCATAGTGTGTCCAGTACCATGGGTAGGTCCCATGGGGGCGCTCGGAGGACGCAGTCGCCGAGCTCCCTTTAAGAAGAGGGAGACCAACCTATGGCTCCCTACCGTGCCCTTGTTAGTCCCGGCGTGCTGTGCTGAGATAGCAGCTACGTACACCTTCAGAGTAGAGGGAGACCGGCCCCTATCCAGGAGGGACTGTAGAAACTCTAATATAACCGGCACGGGCACTGCACCGGGTCGGTGTTGCGGCCCACGCACCAGTCAGAGAACAGCCTCCATCTACACTCGTACTGTAGACGGGTAGATGGTGCTCTGGCATTCCGAATAGTCCCCTTGACTGGGTTTGTGCAGCTGCTCAGCAGCTGGTCGGACCCTGCAGTGGCCAGGCCCATAGCTGCAGGCGGCTGGGGTTGGGGTGCCAGATCTGGCCTCCTAGCTGTGAAAGGAGATCCCTCCTGTCCGGGAGGCACCATGGCGTCCCGGAGCAGAGTCTCTGCAGTAGGGGGAACCAAGTCCTGGCTGGCCATCGTGGGGCCACCAGTAGGAGACTGTGGCCCTGTTGAAGTACCCTGAGAAGCGTTGGCAAGATCAGGGGAATTGGGGGGAAAGCATAAAGAAGGCCCCCTGGCCATGTGTGCGCCAGGGCATCTTGCCCCAGAGGGCTGGTCCTCTCCCTCAGGGAGAACCAGTGGGAGCAGTGGGTTGACGTCTCCGAGGCAAAAAGATCTACCCTCGCCCTGCCGAAGAGACCCCAGATGCTCTGCACCACTTCTGGGTGGAGCCGCCACTCCCCCGGTGGGGGTCTGTGGCGGGAGAGGGAATCTGCAATCTGGTTCTGTTTCCCTGGAATATACATCGCCCGAAGGCTGGTCAGGTGAGGGGCTGCCCAAGTCAGAAGGGCGCAAGCCGCGTGTAGCAGCTTTGCCGACCTGGTGCCACCCTGATGGTTTATGTGGAAAACGGTCGGGGTGTTGTCCGACCGAACGAGTACGTGTTTCCCAGCCAGGAATGGCAGGAACTGCTTGAGTGCTAGGTGCACAGCCCGCAGCTCCAGGACATTGATATGCTCGGTGTGGTCCTGAGCGGACCACTGCCCCTGAGCAGTCCTGTTCTGCCACACCGCGCCCCACCCTGAGAGGGAGGCGTCTGTTGTGACGATCTCCCGCCGGGACGGGACCATGCCCATGGGGACACCCCCCGACAGGTATGCCCTCTCCCTTCATGGTGATAGGGCTCGAAGGCACTGCTGTGATACCTCTACTCTCCTGTGCCTGTGGCACGTGACCTCCAAATGGAGGCTGTTCAGCCATCTCTGCAGAGGCCGCAGTGACAGCAAGCCCAAGGGAATGACAGCTGAGGCGGCTGTCAATTTGCCCAACAGGCGAAGGAAGAGAATGTAGGGCAACCGCCTGCCCCCTCGGAAGAGGGGCAGGTTGCGGAGGATGTCGTCGACACGCCGGCGTGACGGACGGGCTCTCATAGCGGCTGAGTCCAGAGCTATACCGATGAAGGTTATGCTCTGGGACGGGCGCAGAGCATTTCTGCACGTTCACCCTGAGGCCCAATAGGGCCACATGGGAGAGAAGGCGGGTGGTGTCTTGTGCAGCCTGAGTTTGGGATGGTGCACAGATCAGCCAATCGTCCAAATACGGCATTACCTTCATGCCCTGCAACTGCAGGGGGGAAAGGGCAGCCGCAACACATCTTGTAAACACACGTGGGGAAAGGGAGAGTCCGAATGGAAACACCCTGAACTGAAAACAACGGCCTTGAAAGGCGAAACGAAGGAACTGTCTGTGACGAGGCACAATGGGGACATGAAAATAGGCATCCTTCAAGTCGACCGACGTGAACCAGTCCCCTCTGGAGATGGTACGAAGGACGTCTGCCGTGCTGAGCATGTGGAATGGCAAGACCTTCAGGAACTTGTTGAGTCCCCTCAGATCTAGGATTGGGCGGAGTCCGCCCTCTTTCTTCCTTACGAGGAAGTAGGTTGAATAAAACCCCCTGGGCTCTGACAGGGGGTCTACCGCCTCGATTGCGCCCTTGGCCAGGAGTTTGGCAAGTTCCTGGCTCAAGGCTAAGGCTTTTGCCGGGTCGGCGATGGTAGTTACCCTGACCCGGCCGGAGGCTGGGGGCCGGCGTCGGAATTGGAGCTTGTAGCCCTGAGTTAGGGTGGACACCACCCATGGGTCTGGGGCATGAGCTGCCCAGTAGCGGATCTGCTGCTGGGAGAAAAAACCAACGGCCGGCCCGGAGACTTCATCTCCTGCCCCCCCTGCCTCTAGTGGCTGTGGGGGGGCGGCTGTTAATCCCAGGGTTTGGAAACCGTCTGGGGAGTCCGCCAGAAACCGCACGTTGTGAGTGGGTTGGCCTCCCAGCGGGGTGCTGAGGCCTGCGCTGACTATTAAGGCGAGCGCGGGGCTGCAAATGGTCTCTGGGGGCCGGCGTGGGGCCCCTGGATGCCCGTCGGGGTGGGGGCATGGCACGGCGAAGATCAGCGAACTGCTGCCTGGTCTGACTGGCTTGCACAGTTCGCTGGAGCGCGGCCGATCCGAACATCTCCCCGGGCTCGACTGGGACAGCGCGGAGGGTCCTTCTACAGGTCTCCGACAGGTGTGACTGTGACAGCCAAACCTGGCGGCGGGTCTGTACCAGGGTGGACATCAGGCGCCCGAGCTCCCTCGACATGAGGCCAAACGCCTGCAGTGACGCATCACTGAGGCTGATAGAGGAGGCGTCGGGAGTATCCTGCTGTAGAGACTCCGAGAGGGCAAGCATGAGATGGGAGAGGGAGTTACCGATACGGCCCATGCGGGCTGCCGTGTTGTAGGCCTGGGAAAGCAGTTCGTCCGTGGCCCGACACTGGGGCCGAGGGCACCTGGCCTCCGGTCTTAGAGTCTCCTCCGGGGAAACTATGAGGGACGCAATAGTTGGCTCAATGGCTGGCATGCGCTCAAGACCATTCCTCGGTCGAAGGCCGGGAATGAGCACGGGCGTCTCTCCAGCATGCGTGTAACTCCCTTAGGTAATCTTCGGAGGGAGGGACAGAGAAGGTGGCGGGGACGGAAGTGCGCCTGAAGAACGCACTAACCTGTGGGGTTTTGGGCTGCTGTATATCCAGCTGAAGGCGTGCCAGGGCCATGCGCATGACAGACCCGATGGAGCCCTCCTCTCCACCCTCCGACCGACTCTGGACTGAGAGGTGGGAACCCGGCCTGGAAGCCTGGGTGTCTTGCCCGTCACTGTACTCTGTGAAGAGGTTGGCGGATGCCGTCACCGAGATAACGTCCTCCTCCGAGAACTGCTCGGCCGCGGGTGGATCTGATGCTTCAGTTTCCACCGCACTCCGGTGGAGGGCCCGGAGAAGGGACTTCATCTGCGCCAGCTCCGCAGCCATCAGCTCTACGCTAGAAACTAGCGTGGCGGTCTTAGCCCTCTTGGGGGAAGCGCCCGCAGAGACCGAAAGCCGGCGCTTGTAATGGTTCGGTTGGGATGGGCCTGGCTGGCTTGACGGAGAGAGGTCAAGCCTGCCGCTCAGGTGTTCCAATTCTGCCAGTCTTGCGGCCCTTACTGCGTATGGCATAATGCCGCAGTTCATGCACGCATTTTCTGAGAGGCCCTCCCTCAGGTGCTCGAGGCCAAGGCAAGAGGGGCAAAGGTCATGGCCATCCTCGAGCTGGAGAGGGGTCATGCAGGTCCTACAGTCAGCAGGGCTAAATTTAGCCATGGCTCTGGAGGGACCCTGTCTTCCGCTACTGTGGCCCGGGTCCCGCTGAACGGGTCGAAGACAGTCCGTCTAGTGAGGGTAGGGCGCGGACGCTGGCCTCACCAGCACGGTCGCTGTAGCGGCTGGGGGTCACAACAGTAGTACTCCGCTACTGTGGCCCAGGTCCTGTAGGACAGGACGGAGACAGCCCGTCTCGTGAGGGTAGAGCGCGGACGCTGGCCTCGCTAGTACGGTAACTGTAGCAGCTAGGGTCGCAGCAGTAGCACCCTGCTACTGTGGCCCAGGTCCTGTAGGACAGGACGGAGACAGCCCGTCTAGTGAGGGTTGAGCGCGGACGTTGGCCTCGCTAGTACGGTAGCTGTAGCAGCTAGGGTCGCAGCAGTAGCACTCCGCTACTGTGGCCCAGGTCCTGTGGAGCAGGACGGAGACAGTCCGTCTAGTGAAGTGAGGGTGTCCCAAAAACACCGCTGTCCTCACTAGCACAGTAGCTGTGGCTGCTGGGGGTCGCAACAGTAGCACTCCGCTACTGTGACCCGGGTCCTGTAGGACCGGAGGCAGCTGTTGGAATTAGCGTGGCTTCCGTTAGCCCGAGTTGCCTACTTAGGCACCCTGCTAACTCTGCCCGGCGGCGATGCCACCGGCGTCAGCGCGCACGCTATCCAAGTCGCTACAGAGAGCTGGTCACGCCCGCGTCGCAGCCTGCGACGCCGAGCGGAGACACTCCCGTTAGCCCACAGTTAGCAACAGCGAGCGCGCTCTGCTACTGTGAACTGCAATCATTGATAATAATTGGAACGCTCTCACCCGATTGACGCTTCGCGATGGAGGTCCTGGTGAGGAACGAAGGTAGACCTGCTGCGTTCTCCGGCCTGACTCGATAGTCAGCCATAGGAAAACGCGCCGTCTTCCTCCCCCGGGGGGAAGCTTGTCGCAGCCTCTGGAGGGCGAGGGATCGCAACTCCGACCAGTTGGTCGCAAGGCTTCACGCGACGAGCTTAAGACAAACCTCTGTATAACTTCAGCTTTTAGCTGATGCTAATTTAGAGATTCCGTTAGCCTGCGTTTGCGAGAAGATGAAAAAGGACTGATCTCGGGATGACACCGGAACTTATACCCAGTGGGCGGGTCATCCGAGGTCACATGTGACTTTGTTGTCATTAAGACTCGACCTGCGTATGCTCGAGACGGAAGAAATCCAGTGCTAAGCACCGCCTCTGGCGGTCAGGAAGGATGAAATAGAACCCAAATAAATGTGTGACCTGCAAAAAACTAAACGATAACCGGAAAAGTGCTAAAGCTGCAGATGAGTGATGATTCTCTGTGGGTTCATCCTTACAAGCAACCCCTTTCATATATTACACAGTCATTTGTTCCTTTGTTAATGCACAAATATTGATAAGTGCAGCTTTGTTTGTTTTATATAACTCCCTTAGTCACAACTGCAACAGCAACAGTCAGGAGCAACAACAAAGATGCGAGCATGTGGTAAAGCTCCTAGCCCAAATGTAATCAATAGAAAGTCAATGTCACAGTTACATAACAAGCACTGCAGCAGCCAGGGCTTAAAATGAAACATTTTTTATTGTTCAAAGAAAAATAAATAGTATTGGAGTGGTTGTGGCGTTAACATGACTTAAGCTTTTTACTATCTTTGCTAAACCCGAATAGAAAATCTGTATTTGGCACTTCCGCTGCAACATACTCATTTCTAAGTATTCGTCAAAGAGTCCGTAGGCATTCATTGGCTGCAGGTTGTAATCCCTCTCCCACTGCGGGAAGCTGGCCTTGGCTTTCTGTCCGTGCTCTCTCCGCAGCCTCCGCCGTGTCCACCAGTTCTGGATCAGCCTAGCAAAGCAACAGCAGAGCAAACAGGATATTTATCTTCAAGATACTGCAAGGAACTTTAATCTTGTGTCGACTTTGGTGGTCCCTGTGGAGCAAAGCGGGAGCGTTTCCAACCGCCAAAGTCCAAAATGTTCCTCAGAGTAAATTTTAAACTGATTTAGTAGTTATTGTTAATCATTTGTGGTTTTGTTCAGAGTTTTTTTTTTTGGTGTGGTATGTCTGACATTTAAAGGTGAGAAAAATCACTCACGGGTAGCCAAGCTCCATGAAATTGTTCCAGGTCTGTTTTAGCACCATGATGATCCCCATTTGCATACAGAGGTCAATGAGACAGCCACTGGGATGGCACTATAGCGCGAGAGAGAGAGAGAGAGAGAGAGAGATCAAATCAAACTGTAGCCATCGCTTACAATGGCACTCCACTTTAAGGGAGTAAGACTCATCATTCCTTTTGTAAGCAAAGCTCACTGTGACTCAAATTGGCTTGCAGTGGCAAAAATGAGGAATACTCTAAAAGTCAGTAGGCATTCTAAAAATGTTTGATCTTTGAGTGTGCTGTTGATGCCATGCCAAATGGAAGAGCTGCAAAGGAATAGCATTGACTAAATTGCAAATGATGGCAAAACAGCACGAAAAAACATTAGCATTTTCTTTGGTAATTTGAATCATGGTTATATTAGAAGAACCAGATACCGGACCCCTAGATAGCGCCTACTCAGTCCAATGAACATTGCCCGCCGGCCCCGCCCGCGAGTTCTTGCTCGACCCATTGGCATTGTGGTGTACTCACAGGTTTTGAAATCGCTTTTCTCGGGTCAAGGAATGTCTTTCAAGTATGGATAAAAAATTTACATTAGAAAGAGTCGCAATTGACCTTGTTAGGAGTGTCCCGTCAGCATTACTTTTCTTGGCAAGACCAGCACTGTGTTGTATTCGAGGGCCAGGATTGGCTCGGTGTCCCGTAATGGTAACTGTTTGGTCATCTGCCAGCAGAGCGCAGCTTTCATAATGTGAATTAATCAACTTGTGTTCAAACTGTATACAATGAACATATTATACAGGGTTGTATGGGACACACAGTATTAGTTGCAATGTTTTTCAACTGTGAACAGCTTCTCATTTTCCTTTTGTGCATTGCATTGTGGGAGAATAGCATCAACAAGACACCCAAAAAACTAATGATTTAGTAAATGTAATGATGTTTTTTTTGGGGTGGAATACTCTTGACTCGGAGGACAAAGACATAGGAGTCTTCCGTTGGAGTCTTCGGGGGTGGCTGAGTATTTCCCCATTTTTTGAATATGTGTGTCTTTTCCATACCTGTGCGTATCTCTACTCGTAGTTACTATAGGACTCGCTCATTCATGTACCGGAACCCCTCCTCTGTTATCCTTCCTACCCGTTCTACTCACACCCAGCACCTGGTCACAGGAGGCCTCTGGAACTGTCAGTCAGCCAACCGCAAGGCCGACTTCATCTCTGGCTTTGCCTTGGAGCAGTCGCTTGACTTCCTGGCTCTCACTGAGACCTGGATCACAGCAGACAACACGTCTACCCCGGCTGCTCTCTCCTCTGCCTTCTCCTTTAGCCACACACCCAGACCCTCTGGTCGGGGTGGAGGTACAGGTTTACTCATCTCACCCACATGGTGTTTCTGTCCCTACCCGCTTCCACTCTTTATCCCACTGACTTTTGAGTTCCATGCTGTGACGGTTACTCATCCGGTTCAACTTCACATTGTTGTTCTCTACCGTCCCCCTGGTTCTTTGGGAGATTTCTTGGACGAGCTAGACGTCCTCCTATCGAACTTCGCGGAACACGGCCCCCCGCTCATCCTTCTGGGTGACTTTAACATCCAGACAGAGAAGTCATGTGATCTCTTACTCTTACTGTCTTCCTTTAACCTCTCACTCAGTCCCTCCCCTCCTACTCACAAAGCCGGCAACCACCTTGACTACATTTTCACAAGAAACTGCTCTACCTCTAACCTCACTGTGACTCCTCTCCATGTCTCTGACCACTTCTTCATCTCTTACTCTCTCTCGCTCTCTGGTACTGACAACCCACCCATATCTACAGACTCTGCACCTGTACGCCGCAACATTCGCACCCTCTGCCCCTCCTCTCTGGCCTCCTCTGTCCTATCTGCTCTCCCCTCAACTGACTGCTTCTCACTCATGCACCCTAACTCTGCCGCAGACACTCTCCTCTCTTCCCTGTCTTCATCTCTTGATTCTCTTTGTCCTTTTAAGACACGACCGGTTCGGAAATCCTCTCCGGCTCCGTGGTTGTCTGACTCGGTGCGCGCCGAGAGAGCCACCCTAGCGACGGAAAGAAAATGGCGAAATCGAATCAAGCGGAAGACTTGCTCTTCTATCAATCTCCTCTCCTCCTTCTCTTCCTCTATCTCTGCAGCCAAAAGCTCGTTCTACCTGACCAAAATTCAGTCTTCCTTCTCTAACCCCAAAAACTCTTCTCTATCTTTTCCAACCTCCTTGATCCCCCTGTCCCCTCCTCCTTCCACCCTTTTGCCGAGCCACTTTGTCGACTACTTTACAAACAAGATAGGCGACATCGCTCCTCCTTTACAAATCCATCTTCTATCACCTCACCAACACTAACTTCTTCATTCCCCTCTCTTTCCTCTTTCACCCCCTTGTCTCCCAATCAAGTTCTTAGCTTGGTGACATCCGCCCGACCGACCACCTGCGCCCTTGACCCCGTCCCGTCTCCCATTCTCCAGGCTATTGCTCCTGACCTTCTGACCTTCCTCACCCATCTTATTAACAGCTCCCTCTCAACTGGCTGTTTCCCTGACTCTCTGAAGGAGGCGAGAGTCAACCCTCTCCTGAAGAAACCCACGCTCGACCCGTCTGAAGTCAGCAACTACAGACCGGTCTCTCTTCTACCTTTTCTCTCCAAAACTCTGGAGCGAGCTATCTTGGGCCAAGTGTCCTCCTATCTCCACAGTAACAACCTTCTTGACCCTCACCAGTCTGGATTCAAGGCCGGCCACTCGACAGAGACTGCTCTCTTGGCTGTCTCTGAGCAGCTTCACACTGCTAGAGCAGCCTCTCTCTCCTCTGTCCTTATCCTTCTCGACCTTTCTGCAGCATTCGACACCGTGAACCACCAGATCCTGATCTCTTCTCTTCAGGACCTGGGGATCTCAGGCACTGCACTCGCTCTTTTCTCTTCCTACCTTAAAGACCGCACCTACCGGGTAACTTGGAGAGGATCTGTGTCTGATCCTTGTCCTCTCACTACTGGGGTTCCTCAAGGCTCCGTCCTGGGTCCCCTCCTCTTCTCTCTGTACACAAATTCTCTCGGCTCTGTCATTCGTTCGCATGGCTTCTCCTACCATAGCTATGCTGATGACACCCAACTGATCTTCTCGTTTCCACCGTCCGAAACACAGGTGGCGACACAAATCTCTGCCTGTCTGACTGACATCTCTCAGTGGATGTCTGCTCACCACCTGAAGATCAACCCTGACAAGACTGAGCTACTATTCCTTCCAGGGAAGGCTACCCCACCCACGACCTGACTATCACCTTCAACAGCTCTGTGTTGGCCCCTACCCTGACTGCCAGGAACCTCGGGGTGACACTCGACAGTCAACTCTCCCTGACGGCCAACATCGCTGCGACGACGCGTTCCTGTAGGTACATGCTGCACAACATCAGGAGAATCGTCCTCTTCTTACTCAGAAGGCGGCGCAGGTTCTGATCCAGGCTCTGGTCATTTCACGCCTTGACTACTGCAACTCCTCCTGGCTGGTCTACCTGCTAAGGCCATCCGACCCCTGCAGCTCATCCAGAATGCAGCAGCTCGACTGGTCTTCAGCCTCCCGAAATTCACCCACACCACTCCGCTCCTCCGCTCTCTCCACTGGTTAGCGGTGGCTGCTCGCATCCGCTTCAAAACACTGGTCCTGGCGTACCGTGCTCTAGACGGATCGGGCCCCATCTACATCCGGGATATGGTCACACCGTACACCCCGGCACGTTCGCTCCGCTCGGCAACAGCCAATCGACTTGTGACTACTGCACCTCGAGCTAATCACTCGAAATCCAGACTGTTTGCTGTCCTGGCTCCTCAGTGGTGGAGCGAGCTCCCCACTGACATCAGGACAGCAGAAAGTCTCTACATCTTCCGTCGGAGACTGAAAACACACCTTTTCCGACTATATCTGGATTAAAACACAGATTAGCACTTCAGTGGCACTTAGATAGCACTTACTTATGGTACTTTTGTAGTTCGACTATATTGAGGAAATGTTACTTCCTGTATTCTTGTTGTTCTTAGTTTGTACTCTAGGTTGAAATGCACTTATTGTAAGTCGCTTTGGATAAAAGCGTCTGCTAAATGACATGTAATGTAATTGACCTGCTTCAAATTAGTTTGTTAAAAACTGATTGTGCTAATATTATATTGGTTGTTTTTTACCATCTTTCCTAATTCCATGGATTGCATTGTTTATCTTGGATACAAACTGTAGTTTTTCTTCTTTACAGGATTATTTAAGTCTTATGCTGTCTAGCACAGAGGTTGCATTAAGCATACCTGCAAACTCATGAGGGGTGAAAAAGGTGACAGGGGGGGGGGGGGGGGTGCAGGTGACTTCCTTTCTTTTTTTTGTGACCACACCACATCCACATTGTTTGAAGCCTCAAAGCTTTTAGAACCACAACTACAGTCATTTTATTGTTCTGACCACAAACAGTTTAAGAACAAAAGGTCCTCCGCTCTGACTCAGCCCTATAATGATAGCAATAACAAATATACATTGTCATTATATATAATATGGTTAAAGTCATTCATGAACCAACTTCCTTTTTTTTTGCCTGAACATTCCTCATGGACTTTTCCCTGAATCTGTTCTGTCTACCTGTTTGTCACGATACTCATATTATAACTTCTATACATATTACATACCTGCCATAAATATTATGATACCCGATACCAGAATTCAATACAATACCATAAAAACAATATGGTACCATAAATACGAGACTGGTATATTTATCTATAATAGTAATAAATAAAACATCTGTATGGTTCACTTTTTACAAACTTTTTCAACACTTAACAAATGACAGTAATATTAGTATTAATACAGCCAGATATGAATGAAACTACATGGTTCCATCATAGCATTGATTATACACTCAGTGCGTTTACATGATGGTATAATTAGAATCTTGCTTTAGTCGGACTATGCTATCTTTTGGGGGATCAGCTGTTATCCCAATATACATGGCAGTGAGTAATTCGAATCATTGGCCGAAAGCATGTCATATCCGATACGATAGGCGGCGCTGTTTTCATGACAACTCGTGGTGATACAGCCATTTCCGCTTGACCTCTTCACCACCACCAACAAAAACATTTCGAGAAAGATGGCGAACAGAGAGCAAGACGAAGCTAACGGCTAACGGCCTCATTGTCTCTGACCAGATGATACACAGTTCATCAGGATGAGCAGCTGTAGAGTTACAGAACTTTACAGACTGAAACATTTCACTTCTGGCATCTTTTTATTTTTTAAGCCGAAGTCGGTCTCTAAAGCTGCACCACTTCTCTCGCTGTGAGCGCTGCGCAGCGCAGTGTGTGCAGACAGCTCGACACGGAGCAGTGCGTGCGCTCTGATCGCTCTCTTAATGAAGTATCGATACTAAAAATATTCTAAATCACATCGTGTTTAACGTACGGGTACTTTGTTAGCATCGCTACACCATGCAGCGTGACAGCAGTAGATGTAGCAGGCTGACATTCAAGCTAACCTGAACCCCCAAACGATGTCGACATCTGAACGCTGATTGGCCGAGACTCGACACGTCCCATCAAATATGTTTTATTGCGAAGAGCACCACTTCACACTTTTCTCCGCGTCTCACTGCAATCTCAACGGCAGCGGGCCAGGTGACCCCCCCCCCCAAAAAACAAAAACTCTTCGGATCTCCACGATTCACGTGGATGACCTATTTTGGGTTCAAAACGGTGAATTTCACCGAAAGGTGACAAGTTTGCAGGTATGATTAAGGCACTTTTGTCAGCCGGCAAATCAGACACACAAAATTATGATCCAAATGTTTTGTTCGAGAACACCTTTCAGAGGTTCACCGGCAGCTTTCATCAGCTTTGCAACCGTTCATAAAAGTCGCTATTCTCTCCAAGCAGATGCCGTACTTGTACTGTATGTCACATTTGTTAATTTCCATTTCAGCAGCCATGGGAACTTGCGATGACACAACTAGCTCAGCATATTAAAGCGTCAACTCAGCTTTTTTGTCCCCGAAGACCATCTCAGTGTGTGTTTTTCGCCTGCATGTTCCCATAAGTACTGCTGAGGGAGGTTAAACGCCCGGTGGATGGGCATACAATAATGGCTTGATGTAAAACATTTTAAATACTTAGATCCATAATGCTTTGCTGCTATTCCCCGATGGGAAAAGCAAGGTAATTACTCACTTCTTCCAGTTTCCAGCGATTGATGAGGCGTAGATAAGCACCAGGCCGGCCTGTAAATCTGTCAACACAGGGATAAAACTAAAACTTTCTTATGTCAGGTGGCAGCGTTATAAGCAGGCAACATCAGCGGACTTTGCAGTGGCCAATGACATGTATTTGTTATGAAACATATTTGTTCATACTTTTATCAGTTTTAAACACATTATACGGACAAACCAAATGACTTTCCAGAGCAGTGAAATCCCGTTTGAGTATTACACACCACGGCCGTTTGCATTGTTACCTTCGCATTGAAAATGCGGAAGGTTATGTTTTGATCGCCGTGTATTTATTTATTTATTTATTTGTATGCGTGTTACTCGCATAACACAAAAAGTATTAAACCGAATCGCATGTAATTTGGTGGGATGATTGGTTATTATCCGGGGACCATTTGATTATATTTTGGGATCGATCGGGTCAAACGTCAAGGTCATGAAAAGGTCAAAATCTTCTTTTTACCATAGCACGGTCAATTTTGATCCAATTGGCATGCAACTAATGCCAAAATGTTCATAATTCAATGCCCAATCTTGTGATATGCGAAGGTATGCGCTCTACCGAGTGCCCATTCTAGTTTCTTTATTTATTTATTTGTATGCGTGTTACTCGCATGAAATTTGGTGGTATGATTGGTTATTTTCCGGGGACCATTTGATTAGATTTGGGATCGATCAGGTCAAAGGTCAAAGTCAAGGTCATGAAAAAGTCAAAATCTTCTTTTTACCATAGCACGGTCAATTCTTATCCAATTGGCATGCAACTAATGCCAACATGTTCATAATTCAATGCCCAATCTTGTGATATGCGAAGGTATGCGCTCTACCGAGTGCCCATTCTAGTTTCTTTATTTATTTATTTGTATGCGTGTTACTCGCATGAAATTTGGTGGTATGATTGTTTATTTTCCGGGGACCATTTGATTAGATTTGGGATCGATCAGGTCAAAGGTCAAAGTCAAGGCCATGAAAAAGTCAAAATCTTCTTTTTACCATAGCATGGTCAATTCTTATCCAATTGGCATGCAACTAATGCCAACATGTTCATAATTCAATGCTCAATCTTGTGATATGCGAAGGTATGCGCTCTACCGAGTGCCCATTCTAGTTCTAACTGTATTTGTTGCGAGTTTTGCAGGAATGTTCTCACCTTCCTAAGAAGAAGGCAATGTAGAAAGTGGAACTGTTGAGGTTAACAAACTGAAAGAGGAACATCTTGAGGGTGAAGCTGTTCTCCCACTCTGACTCTGTCCTTGGCTGTTCTGTGGTGGCACGCAAAGAAACTGATCAACTGATGAAAACACTGCATGTTCTGTATAGGAGTTACTAAATCTGCGTCACCCGTTCAGCTTCCAGAACATTGGATCTGCTGGTGCAGACAACTTACCTAAATTAGTGAGGAGAAGAGCAACCTTTTCATAGAGCTAGAAAAAAAAAAATGTTGTCACCAATCACTGAGGAAGGAAGTTAAATTAATCGTAAACCTGTTATTGTTTCACAACAACAAAGAAACACTATTTTTGTGTCTGGGTCTGTGATGACGTTTTGTGTGCCACTTCCCACTCACCACGTTGAGAAGCATGATCATGCAGAAGTTGATGCACACTGCCGTTCCCGTGGTCGCCACCTGAGAGTTGTTCCTGATGAGGGCCCAGTCGAAAGCGGCGAAGGTGCTGACGGTGATGACGCGGTATATGACGATGCCGAACACCGCGGCAATCACCACCAGAATCTGTGACATCGCAGCGACACGCCGCGAACAAGAAGACTTTCCATTGACATCAATAGTCCTCGAAGACCGGATACATATAAAGATGAGAGTGCCGCACCTGCTGCCGGATGTGTGTTCGGCCCAGACACTCACCATGAAGAAGATCCCGGATGCTGAGACGATGAGGCGACTGTATTTGTCGCTGAAGGCCTGGTGAGGTTCAGGCTTTCCAGATATGGGGTTCATTCTCTCCTTTTTGGAGTATTTGGCCTCAAACTGGGGGCGTAACTCGTCCTGAAAGACAAAAGGACAAAGACATGCGTGAGGAGCAACACTTAGCAGTGATTGTAATAAGTCTCTCAGTGCAGCATTCCCACCTTTATTATTATTATCTTTATTTATAAGAGACCATTTACAGTTAAATCATAAATGTCACCATTTGATGCAATGTACCAGATTTTAGCTACAGCTAATTTGCATCTGTTGTCTCTTGACAGACCATAACAAACATAAAACAATAACACACATTACAGGATAAAATGCACTACAACAGTAGATGTGGTAAGAAAAACAAAAAATACACACAATGTGGAGCTACAGTACAGCACGTTAAAAGTAATACATACTATTAAAAGTAAGAATTAAAAACAATTAATATAAGTAATAAGAGCCATAATAATTTTGTTCAATGAGTACAGTGCTGACCAGCTTTCAACTGAATTTTTTGATTATTTTTAAAAGTGCTGATAGAGCTGCAGCTCTTCATCACATCATTATAAATATATGCCTGCAAACTGCATCGACTGGAAAAATGTATAAGTAGGCGAGTACTTCTCAAGGGTGAGAAATATTGTCTGTGTGAGTTGAAACCTCTATGGGCAAAGCCCCAAAGAAACAGGTTAGCTACATTAAAATAAAAACTCTGAACAAGTTGGCAGCAACTTGGTTTTTCACTTTCAGATGTCCTCTTAAGGGGTCAGATCAGTCTCAATAATTGAAAATACACACAGAGTGACTCACAAGGGCGACATCTGATTGGCTACAAATAGGTCTATGTAAAAAAAAATGCATTTGCGAATCGAGCCACGGCAGCAGTTTCAAAAGCCCACAAACAAATGTGGAGCGATCCACAAACAAATACATACAAATCCACATAGAAATGCAAAAATATATGTGATTTTACTTTTACATTTATATAAATTGTTATTTATTTATGTGTCCATTAGAATGTATTTATGAATCGTTCTGCATGCATTTGTGTGTCTAATTTATTTGTAGATCCTTCTGTGTGCATTTGTAAATCGAATACATTTGGGAATTGTTCTGTGCACCTTTGTGAATCTTTGTGTTTGCATTTGTGAGTCTCGCCAGATCTCATTCAATCTGTAATCAGATTCCCCACAGACGCAGAAATAAAAGGAAGGACTTCACCTCCTCCTCCTCCCAGTCAATGAGGTCCCAGTCGTATGCGAGGACAGCTCTGCGCCTTTTCCAGAACTCCAAGAAGACCGTGGCTGAAACGCATGACGGAAAAGAAAACCCAGGTGTTAGCATGTGACCATGTCACTCCGACATGAAATAGAGCAAAATATGTCATCTACATCAAAAAATAAAAACACCATTTATTTCAGGTCAATAAATGAGCATATTTTGGTGGAACGTGAACTCCCCATGCTGATGCCTTTACGCTGCAAGTACTATTTGTTAAGAACCAGCCAGGTCAGAAAAAAATTCTCTCTGAAATATCAAATAAATGGGCGAGTACCTCGAATAATTGTGTTATGGCTGACAATGTCCCGAGTACATAATAAGGCTGTCTCCTGAATGGAGGATATTTAGTTGGGAAGTCGGTGTTGTCTTTTAGAGGAGGAGGCAGAGTCCTGGTGTGCTGGCATGGAGGGTAGGTATGGCTGAACAAAGTCCTTTGGATAGCTTACTTATTGCACACAACAATCACCACTAAACACTGAAGCAAGAAGCTCACAGATTATTTGATCTCTATGTCTGTTGGAATGTTGATGAACGTGGGGCCGCAGCTGTCTGAGAGAGGCACCGCTTCCCTGTGTGGAGCCAGCAGGGGAGCCCACTTCTGAGGAGCCGTAATGAAGGGATTTGAGCCTTATTCTCTGCTGCAGTCGAGCCCCGGCGTCATATTCACTTGGACAGCAGCAGCAGCAGCAGTGATTGAAAGGTCAGTACATTAGTGCACAATAAATACTTTAAAGTGTTTGCAGGTCTTCCACATTGCTTCTCACACAGTGGACACACGTTTAATATCAGTGAGGCACGTTTTTGATTGTTTGTGTGATCTGTGTCATGTCTTATATATATTTTACTCTACGTTCTCTGCACTTCATTTGAACAGATCTTTACACAAAATAAAATGTTGATTCCGTGTTTTTTCTATAGTCTTCTGATATGATGCAATTCAACCCTTTTTCAAATGTACAGCCTTTCAACCTTACATTTCATGCAGGACTTTTAGTTTGTATGTTTGCAAAATGCTCAGAGGTGTCTAACTTAGGTTGTTAAAGTTAGTCTGACGAGAAGATAAGAGGGAGAATCACATCATTAAAGCAAGCATTCAGTCTTTTTCCTCCTTAAAACATTGTTGATACCATGCTGACTTTATTTAATGATTTTTCTCACCACACATTATTTCTCTCACACACAATCACAATCCCTCTCTAAACCTTTCAAGACTGTCCACACTAAAAAGCTTCAGAAAAGGGATTTTGCTCTGAGACTTATGAGAAGCAGATGGTATGATTAATATTACATCTACCAGGGCAGGATCATTTTTGATATACTCTTTAAATACAGAACACGAAACATTCATTTTTCATTTGCTCACAGTGAAAAGGTCGGCCTTGGTCTTCAGTGCTTATACAGCCAGTGAATTATCTGACTGATGGGACCTCTCCACAACCAAAATCTGACCCTACCAGAGGTCACCTACTGGGAGTCAACGCCACACCTATCTTCAGCTGGTAATGTAGCATTTATACGTTTGATAATTATATTTGCTTTGTCTGTTTTGAATTTGTGAGTCTTCTTGTTGCATGTCTTGTTATTACTTGACAATGTCTAAGAGTACTCACTATTCTCACTATTAATTATGTGTGCACCCATTGGAAAGCGTAAATTCTGTACAAACATTGTATATGTAATCTTATCTTTTTTCAGGTTTGTTTTATGACATCTGCATCTCGGGACTACAGATGAAAGATAGCCTCTTAGCTAACTCTGCCACATTTACAGAAATGTTATTATTAATGTGCACTGTCCCATATCAAATAAACAGAAAAATAATAATGTTTTGCTTGACATTTTTTTCTCTTTACTTTTCATTTACTGAACCCGCTATATTAGCAGATCGCAATAAAACATTAATACTTGTGAAGCCGATAGGGTTTCTTAGATGTCTAAAGGCCTGAATTATTAACGCACACTAATGCAACAGGGCCTGCCATGCTTTTATGAATATCCTGCAATTTTGAGAGCACTTACTGTCCACGAATAAAACAAATCACTTTTCATTTTAAGCTTTTGGCTCCATTACATTTAAATTCCTGTATATGTTTAATCCTCTTGTTAAGTTTGTTTCTCAAGTACAGCAATGATGCTCCCGGGTCAATGTGACCCGGTGAATGTTGAATCATCCAAAAGTTGTCAGAAACCAAAGAATCCTAATAAATATAATTTGTCACCAACACCATTAATAACAATTCAATCAGTTTTAGTGGAATGGAGTTATTCGCCCCTCCATAGATCATAGTTCAATTAGGAGAACTGACTCGATTGATTGAAAAATACAAGTTCAAACTATTTTTTAGGTACTCCAGAAAAATCTAGATATAAATTACATTAGTCTACCATAACATGTATTTTCTACTACATTTTACTTGCATTTTGACATTTTTTTTAATGGGGTGGTGTAGATAAATAGAGATGACACACCTATGCTGTTCAGGGTCATATTGACCCGCTCACTCAAAATCAAGCCAAATGAGTCATACAGATTTGAATTGAAAATAATCTTTAGTTATGTTTATTTTTAGTGTTAAATGTGTCTGATGGCACTTGGATTTAATTTCTCTGGGTCCCGACAGCGTCTGCATTGAGCTGTTAAACCACATTCAATCTTGTACCCTTTCTCTCCTCTTTACCCTCAACAGTTAACAACAACATCATAATCGTGTTGGGCGTGTTGAGCTTTGCCCTGCAGCTGTGTTTGGTTCTGTTCTTCATGCTGAGATGTTGGCGATTGGACAGCAGAGTGCAAGAGGCTCTCAAACACCCAGAGACGGGGAACAAACTCACTGGTAAGCATGATCTGGTGTTTGCTGCTCGCTCCTGTTCTTGTTTTTGGAACGAGGGATATTTTAGGTGGGCCTTTAAATTGTACAAATCAACACAGTTTTAATGTTGATCATGTAAAAGCAACCATGCAAATAATGCAACTTTAGTTGTCAGTTGTTTTCAAGAAACAAACTCATTGCCAGTATTTAATTGAACCCCGTTTTGTACTTCAAATGCTCCTGCAAAGATCTATTGCCACTTACATTTTTTTTATTCGTTGAGATATATTAACATAAAACAAATTAAAAAATGTCAGACTTAAACATAAAAATATATATACACCTATACATACATACATATATATATATATATATACATACATATATACATATATATATTAGGGCTGTGAAACGATTACAATTTTTAATCGGGTTAATCACAGGTTTTTGTGGATTAATCATGATTAATCACATATGACCGATATTCTCGGTATATTTTGTGAGAACATAGAGATTTATGACAAAAGACGGATATATACATTTATACATTCTTCTATACAATGGTGCTGCAACTCAGCAGTTATTTAGCAGTTTTCTTCCATATGGAACATTAATACATCTTCATCCTAAACAGAATGTTTAACCCTCCTGTTACCTTTCGGGTCAATTTGACCCCATTCAATGTTTAATGTCGGTGTTCTTTGGGGTCAATTTGACCCCAGGCTGTTTTTCACTGTGTCAAACATATAAGAAATATCAACTTTTTTCTTTATTTAAAGGGCTATTTAGGTAGTCAACAAACAAACATAAAGTACCTCACACTTAAACTTGGGAAGCAATATTAATTCTAATAATTTTCTGGAGGTTTTAATTGCTGGGGTCAAATTGACCCGAGGGTAAAATATGTTAGTAAATGTAAAGGTAACAGGAGGGTTAAACAGAACATTTTTCTCTTGTTTGTCAACCATTAACTCCACTATGATACAATCTAAAGGCCTCTAGTCTTCCTCTAGCAGCTGCTGAGGCAAACTGACTGTGTGGGTTTTCTTCATGAACTGGGCCGTGATGAAAGGGACGGCGGGACACCGCTGCAAAGCTGAAACCTCACCGGCCCGGACAGGTGGACAGATTGACAAGTGACTTTTTTTGCTCGGTCCCGATGCGCGCACGGAGCTCTGTGGCGCGAGACGGAGATCGATAAGTGTTAACGCAACGCGAAGAGACAGAAATGACATGCTGCTGTGGAGATACGATCAACAACAGACGTTTAGTTTAATAAAAGAACAAAGACGTGCTATAGAGAACATGTCAGGGGGCGGGCCAATCTCTTTAATGTCATGCGATCTACCGACACTACGCCGCGATCGACTGGCAGGTCGCGATCGACGTGTTGAGACCCCTGATCTACAGGAAGTAAAAGTCGTAACAAGGTTTCCGTAGGTGAACCTGCGGAAGGATCATTACCGTCTGCATGAGAGCGGACATAGTTCAGATTGAAGTGGTGTATTGGAAGCTCATTTTGCAAGTGACTTTTTTTTCGTCCCGACGACCAACAACAGACGGATTGGAAGCTCATTCTGCGCATGCGTTAAATGCGTAAAAAAAAAAAAAAACGAGTTAAAACTGTAATTGAATTAACTGAGTTAACGCGTTCTTTTTCACAGCACTAATATATATATATATATACATACACATGCACATAAAAAAGAGAAAATAATGATATATATATATATACTTAGACATGCACACACATACATACATACATAAAAACACACATACATACCCCAGAAAAACAAAACAAAAACAACAAAAAGAAAACAGAAAAAGAAAAGCAACCCCGGCACCCCCTTAGTTATCTTTTACTTGTAAATTTGTATACACCATCCTGCATCTATATTTTCATTTCCCTGAAAACACAAATCCGGCCCCTGAGTATTTGACCCCTCCTCTAATTTGTTATAAAAGATCTATTGCTACTATTTCATGCCCATACTACATGATTTTGTAGCACATTTTGAACCGATGTTATTCATATTGAATAACATTCAGATGGCATTAGGGCAGTACCGAATGTCATCTATTTTAACATTCAAGCTTCTCTTGGGATTTTCTGAAATGAAAGTTTTTTGTTATTGTGGTTATATAAATTTAAGTTATGCTGCTGGACTCAACCTTCTACACAGGTGCGTACCTCCCTTTCTGTGTGGCAATGCCGGGGAGCAAATAGTTATAAAAATGTTGTTTTTGAAAGACTAACAAATATGAATTGGAGCGGAATATTTAGTTTGATAAAAAAATAATCTTGGAAATGATTACATCTATGCATTTCTCAAAAAAGTTTGTTCTGGAATTATTGAAAATGTGTAGATCACATGTTTGTTTCCTTTCTTTTCTATCCCTCAGCCCCATCATGCTTCCACCAAGACGTTCATAAACAGGCCAGCTACCGTGCTGCTGCTGCTGCTTCACCCATCCTGTCTGCAGCCGCTGAGGAATATGAACCAATCACAAACTCTCTGCTGGCCCCTCCCATACCCTGGGACCTGGTTCAGCGCTAACAGCTTCCTGACCCTCTTGCACGATGAATACAGTGAATGCATCCTTTTAAAATAATGTACAATCTACAATATGCAATGCAACACTGTGTCACTTTTTAAATGTCGTGACAATACTTTCTAGAGACCTATCTTTACTAGTTCAGTAATTACAAAACAAGTTAAAGTCACACCAATCAATATCTTTATGTGACCAATGGTTCAAATTACGGTTGAATGTGAAGCTGTTGATCGTCGTGACATACACACAGAGGACGATCTCCCAATTAAGCAAATCTCCTCAATTCTGCGGCACATTTTAGCATCTTTTAGCTCACCGGCCTTTAATGTCTTGGTTTAGTCTTGGTTTAGAGACACAATATGCATTTGTTTTCTTGATGTATGAACTAGGCGACATGTGAGCCATATGAACTATGCGAGGGTTATAGAATGCACATGTTTTTGCTTGTTGCATTGCCCCAAAGTGGCAACAAATGTGGTCTCGGTAAATCTTCAGAAGGAAACATCTTAAAGGTTTGTACTCTAATGTGAACTGTTGGACTCACCCCAAACAGCCATAAATACAGCGAAGAAAACAGTTGCTCCATTGTCAAAGAGATGGGTGACCTGAAGAGAAGATGGGAAGAACAACAGCTGAAGTTCACACGATAGTGTGTGAAGGATTCAGAGTGATGGATGGATATTCATAAAAGCTTGTAACTATAATATATCAAGGCCCCAGGAAGAGTGCCAGGCTATGAAATCTATTGAAGAAAGTTGCCAAAGTTTTGAATTACAACTTTTCGGGTCCGTCACGTCATGCCATGTAGCCCAGAAATACTTCTTACATTGGGAAAGAGACAGTAAATCAGTGTATAAAAGAAGATACATTTTCTCGTACAAACATGTGTCGTTAATTAAATGATTGTGTCGTTATTTTCCCTCTTCCTTCATATGTGGCTCCTCTCGACGGAGTCTGCCATGTTGCACCATGATGTTTCTACAGGAGTTCAGAATGGACAAATCAGACGCTAGCTCAAGAGAGAGGGCCTTCTCGCAGTCAAATACCTTGAAAGCCACCGTAGTTTTACATTACATTACATGTCATTTAGCAGACACTTTTATCCAAAGCGACTTAAAATAAATGCATTCAACCAGAGTACAAACTAAGAACAACAAGAATACAGAAAGTAATATTTCCTCAACATAGTCGAACTATAAAAGTAACATAAATAAGAGCCATTTAAAAGCCACTGAAGTGCTAATCTGTGCTTTAATCCAGATATGGTCGGAAAAGATGTGTTTTTAGTTTCCGGCGGAAGATGTAGAGACTTTCTGTTGTCCTGATGTCAGTGGGGAGCTCGTTCCACCACTGAGGAGCCAGGACAGCAAACAGTCTGGATTTCGAGTGATTAGCTCGAAGTGCAGGAGTCACAAGTCCATTGGCTGTTGCCGAGCGGAGCGAACGTGCCGGGGTGTACGGTGTGACCATATCCCGGATGTAGACGGGGCCTGATCCGTTCAGAGCACGGTACGCCAGAACCAATGTTTTGAAGCGGATGCCACCAGAGTTGATCCTTGCTGACTTTGTGCTGAATCGTTACATCTTGATCAACTTAATTGGCTCATAACACATTTTTTCCGCAAGGACAATGACAAAGTGCAAACGTGTGTTGGGAGTATTTAGTCCCGTTGCTGTGGTGACATTACCTTGGCGTAGATGCAGCTGTCTGACAGTCTCAGGTGAGGGCAGTACTGGTCACAGATGGGGCACATGATGATGTCAGTAGCCTGGCAGATTTCTTTACTGGAGAACAACATGTAGCCTATCAAAATCTAGTTGAGTTGGTATCACAATGTCTAGCAACGTTAGTGCAAAATAGTAAAAATAACTAAGTAAACAATTCAAGCACAGCGCTGCATGTGTGTGCTTGTGTGTGTGTGTGTGTTTGTGTGCAGATCTCTTAGGTTTTATATCTGAGTTGTAAAAGTTTCTTTGTTCGTCTGAGAAAACTTTTATTTTTCATTCTGTGGCAGTCTTTAAAGAGATGACTGAGAGCATTTGCATTTACAACTTAAGCATTTGCTTTATCCGGAGAATCCCGAATACATTTTACATTATTTCATTTAACAGGCGTCCAATATGATAAGTAACAAGGGACAATTTCACACTCCGTTGCCTTATCTTTAGGTCCTAATTAGTTTTCCATTCAGTAAAGTTACTCGACTTCTTTACCAAATAAAAAGTCTATCTGACCTGCAGAATGAACCAAGGCTTGTTCTTCTGGAGAAATACATTATTTCTTTTAAATGCTTGAGATACAGTATAATTACCAGCTCTTATCAGAAAAGAGAGGAGGCGTGTTTACCTGACCTGGCAGTGCTCCAGAGTGAAGAGGCCATACAGGAATACCAAGAGCCCCACCAGAGCGGCAGGGAACAGCATCCCCGTGTACCAGCCGAGCCAGGCGAAGTACAGGCCGATCTTCTCCCCAAAATACCTCCTGTAACCACAGCAATGAGTTCCAGGGTGTCTTTCACGATACTTCATACAAAAGAATATTCATACAAAAGATATTGAATGTGGTTAAAAAAATTACGATTCAACCTGTATAAAACAGTTGGGAGATTAAGTACCACTACTATTACCTGTGATGATGCTTTAATTGTTGAGTGTGACTTTAAAGTTACCTAATGAGGTCCAGCGGCTGGTACTTGTACCAAACTCCCCACCAGGCCCAACATTCGTACAGCAGGTGCCGGTGGTTCTCTGCTCCGTGTGTTCTGATGGAGTTTTTGCTGTGGTAGCTACCCTGTTACAGTACACACACACACACACACACACACACACACACACACACACACACACACACACACACACACACACACACACACACACACACACACACACACACACACACACACACACACACACACACACACACACACACACACACACACACACACACACACACACACACACACACACACACACACATCTTGAAAAGCTTTTCATGGGGACTTGCTAGAAAACAACATGGGGCGTGTCTAGACACTGTTCTAAAGCTTGTGGGAGGGGTTTGCCCTTGGGGACCTCATTTTAGGTCCCCACTGGGACACGAGTTCCCATGGGTCTGTGTGCAGTCAGGTCGAAGTCCCCACCGGCATAGAAATACAAGAGCACTCGCAGACAAACACACACACACATACACACACACTTACACAGGCATGCACGTGATATATGTGCAAATATGTAATATCGTACGTAATATCAGTTCATGGAATCCAGGACCACATACAAGACACAACAAGAAGCAATGACTTAAAATGATAAAAATGACAACATGTAATTAATGAATGACTTTATGGAGATCAGCCATATTACCTCGTGAAGAGGAAAAGCCGCCTCGTACGAACTATTGCTCAAAAGACGATTCAGCCCTGGAATCAAACCCAAGAGAGTAGTGAAAGGAAAGAAACAGAAGTCTGATCCGGCGTTGGAATTATCCAGACACTGACTATTAGTGAGCCCTTCATTGAACCAAAAATAAAAAGACAAAGTACCGGGAAACATTAGAAAACCGAAGTAGCAAAAACTAGAAATTTGGGGGGGAAACAGAAATGCAATAAAGAATCAAATACTGAATATTATTTTCTCTTTCAAAATGATTTAAATCACCTCCGGTTTCCTCACATTTGAAACAGTTCTAGGATTTGTCATAAACTCACCCATCTTATTTTTACCCTCCTCATATTTGACCCGCTGGAGGATGTGGTGGACGATGCGACTTCTGGTGGCGTTGTTGAAAAAAGTGTCTTTGTTGTGGATGATGAAACTGCAGAGAAACGCACCAGTTATTACAAATGACTGTCTGCTGTAGATGATACTGCTCGTGTCTGTGGAGCGTTCCAATTTGTATGCCAATGGCAACAGAGAGAATTTCATGTGGCAAAAGTAAAGAAGACGAAATAGAAAAAAACGTACACGGCACCACTGTTAGATAAAGTTCAAGTCATTTCTCTGGGACCAGTTTCTAAAGGGCAGTTCCGTTAAAAAAAACTCACTGGTGTATCCTTGATCGACTGAAGGGGGCTGTAAAGCTCTCGTTCTCCTCCAGGTCGGGTAGAGCGTCGTTGTCAAACTTCATTAGCTTGCGGGGCAGCCAGCCGCGGAAGTTGTTGATGCGCTTCTCCATCCTGCAAGCGAAGTCTGTGTTAATGCTGCCCAGGTGGAGTCCCGAGCTGCCTCTCCTGACTGAACACTCACCTGCTCACAAACTTGTGCCGTCGTTGCGTGTAACAGATTTTCCTCCTGGAATATGCAGCACGTTGGGAATGATTAACTTAGAACACAGTGCAGTTCAGTAATGAGGATAACATAACATACTACTACTACTACTACCAATACTACCTTTACCATTACTATGTTTTTTACCACTATTACTATTGCTGCCAATAATAGACACACAAATATTACTCAACAGTATCAAACATTAAAAAGGTATCCACTGGAGTTCTTCGACCACTAGAGGTGTATGGAGCAGTGTTCTTTTATGAATGGACCTCTCGTTTTGTTTGTATTTCCGCCGCTAGTTTCATGCTGGTCCGCTGATTGACAGCTGGTGGCGGTCACACGCAAAAAATGCGCAGCGATAAATAAATGCAATAAAAAAAGATAAATAAAGGCAATAAAAAAGAGACTACGCAATTCATGATTCAAAACATTTAATGAAATGTCTGCGTTGGAAATCGTCTTTGTGGAAGGAAATGTATTTTGCCGTTGTGAATGTTAACAGAATTTATGTTTATTTCACAACAAAACTCGGCATGGTACCTTTTATAAGTTGGTATTTTCTTCCATGATAAGACAATGCTATGAATGTTTGTTGTTTGTTGACTGTTGTCTCACCTAAAGGGCATGCGGATGTTCATGAGCTCTGCGTAGCGACAGAGGACGTCCCACGGCGCATGGAGCTTCAGAAAAATCACGTCGCTGTTTGTCAAGGAGGCCTGTGGAGGAAACCAAAATCAAGAAGATGAGATAGCTGAAACAGAGAAGACCACAACATATCAATAAGAGTACAAACGAGAACAAAAACAATTCCACGCATTGCACAAGCTGGCTGTTGGGGGAGACGAGGGCCGTTGTTTCCCCCCTGCATGCTCAAGATAAGGATGAACTTGATGCGACTGCATTGGCAGATACTGCAGGAGTTGATACACGCACATAGATCATCATAAGCATCCACATGTTCCAACCGCTCATACTGCCCTCTATGAGAGATGGAAGCCTGATGTGATTAGAAAGGTCACGCTTCAGGTGGAGCCTCCTCATTATATCTTCTGCCCCGCTGATGTGGCTTTGAGCAACACATTTAATCCCCAACAGCTAAATAAACTTTGCTTAATCATCGATTGGGAAAAGCTTTTCAAATATAAATCTGCTTTGATGCAGTACATGCCACTGTAACTTGGGCTTGTGGACAGATACAATTCTATATTTTAAAGTGGCTTCAATCAATATTTTCATATGAACAAAGGATGAAATGATTATGCGTGATGTGAAAGGTCCTGCTTGTCAGGATGAATGTTGATCCAACTTTTTGGAGCCTCGCTTTAGTGGCTTTCAGCTCAGCAACTTCACTGTTTTGGTTCAATCTCCTCAAAGTTGCCTGCAGCCAAAGCAGGCAGCTGTTTTCAGCTGAATACATCTGTGACAGTGGGGGACTGACATTATGCTGTCACAAGCCTGTGTGTATGTGTGTGTGATGAAAGAAGTAGTGAGTGTAAATGTTCTTTCTTTACCTCTTTTTCCATCTGTAAGCCATCCGCACAGATGTTCCGCTCAAATATCTCCCTCTTCTCTGACTGCGAGCTGGACTTCCTGTAAACCAGGATGTAGTCAATGCGACTATTTCCATCGCTGAAGCACAGGCCTCTGGTCTTGCTCCTCCCCTAACAGACAAACAACAATCACATGACTTCTCGTCCAGCGTTTATCATGGATGGAAAGGAGCAATGGCCTCACGGAGTGCAGAGATCTAGTTTCCCAACTGACCTCTGGGATGCCAGCATCCGATTTGGTGTTGTCATCGAGGATGCTGCTGTTGGTTCCTCGGTTCAGCAAGGTGGAGTCGTCGTCTCTGGACGGGTTGCTGACGCCCTCTGGCCTTTTTCTTTCAAGCAGCACATCCTTCACAGCTGGAGAGAAGATTAGCAGAGTGTAAGTAATAATGCTCCTGCCTCCTGCCATGGCCCTGCTGATGCACCCCTCCTCTCTACCTCGATCTGTTTCATGGATTGTGGAGGTCTGGATCGTGGACCATGCCTACTACAAACTATTCATACATTCTGTCATATTCATTGAATGTGTTTATGTAACTCTGTACACATGACAAACGTGAAAGTGTTTTTACTATTGCTTTGGAGTTTTTCCTGATCCGATGTGAGGTGCTGGGACAGGGATGTCGTATGTGTACAGATTTTAAAGCCCGCTGAGGCAAATTTGTAGTTTGTGATATCAGGCTATATAAAATAAACTGAATTGAATTGTAGGGTTGTCTGACTGCTGACTGAATATTGACGTCCTGAACAGACACGGAACAACATTGGAAACTATTTGGATTCATGTTTCTGGCCACCAGTTAGATATTCACCCTCATGTTACCTCTATTTTGGTGCCAACCGACATTTGAAGAAAATATTTTCGGCTGCTTAGCGGTGCACTCTGGTCAACTGGCTAGATTAATGAAATAGTGAAAATTCAGGCCGTAACACCAATAAATGAGCTGAAAGTCACGATGTCTCTCTTTTTTTTTCAAACCCATTTTGTCCTTCTGTTCGTTACATTCGAACATTTTTATGTTTACTTTGTTTTTAGATTTACTTGCTTAGGTTTCACCAACAACAGACTTGGTCTTAGACTTCAGAAAAAGATTATGGTTTGGGTTTAACGGTGTGTTTGTGTTTTGGATTTTTCCGTGAAAAGAAAGTTCTCGTCAATCGTAACCATTCGCGTCTGTACATTGATTTTACATGGGATCTACTCCCATTATAAAATTGCAGCGCTGTTGGTGTAAAATGCAGCATTAGTCTGCCCATCCAATACATCACGGCTGATCAAAACCCAGAAGCTGCCCAGTTCCACAACATGACAGGATTTCCCTCACGTACACGCCACGTTTACATTTGAACCAATCACGGTAGACGAAGAGTCCAGAAGGTTGAAGCCCTAGCGTCTCACCGAGGGGAGGCACATTGTCTTGAGTGCTGGAGTCCTCTGCTTTGGACGAGGACTCCTCCATGGTTTCTGCCTCCCCGCAGGAGAGGAAAGCCAGAAGTCTGTCGGCTGCCTGGTAGCCTGAGGCGGAGGGCTGTGGCGGGACTCTGTGGTGGTGGGGGCTCCTCTGATGAGGCTCAGACCCATGTAGAGAAAAACTCACACCTACAGGAACAGAGAACACGTTTTTTTCATTGGCACAATAAAACACAATGTTTGGCTCCGGTAATGTTTAGTAAACAGATATTGCCTAACAGTAGACTCTCCATGAGTGAATAACGATTTCAGAAATTGCAGCAGCAAGCAAAGTTAACTGTAATCAGAGTGTCTTACAGGAATCGAGTATACTCACTATAAATAGGAAGGGGGGATTTGTGACAACACTAAGTCTAAATAGCGCTGATAGTAGCTCTTGCAAAGAAGTCAAATTAAATGTCTGGCATTGTATCAAAGAAGTAACATTTAATCTAGAAGTCAACTAGATCACAGATATATCACAGGATGTATTAATCAATTATATCAGGTAAAGTGCACAGAATATATTATGCAACTATGACAAGTGAATTACCTTGAATGTACTGGGCGAGCAGAGCAAATTGAATCATTTGAGATTTGTCAGAGATCCATGGCTTTTCTCGTGAACCATCGAACAGACCACAGACTACGATGCGCTGAGAGATAGGTTGTATTGAAGACCCTGTTTCATGAAACATACTTTATCGCAATTCAAAGGGTTATTCAAAATTGTAGTTTTATTTGCTATACTTTTTATACCAATAATTTGTATTGTAAATGGAACCATCGATTTGGCTTAATTTAGTTGACGGACTTCTTTCCCGGGGAAGGCCGTTCATTCCCAACATAAATTACATCCCTGCATAAAGCATAGCCTATAGTGCCAAATTCAGATGAGACTAAGCTACTTTATTTGCTCAAAACTAGTCGATTGAAACAAAATGGATTCAACATTTTAAAAGGTTGTTTTAAGAAATTAGCATGACAATTAAATGGAAACAGAACTATAATATGTTTTAACCTTATAAAGGTTGGAAACAGTTGTTTCCATACATTAGTACTTATCATCATTATACTGATGGACGACACTGTCATATAAAACATGTCCAGACAGCCTTTTCTTCTAAAAAATATGGATACGAGAAGCTTAGACAATAAGTGAATATCTGTTTGTCCTTGCTTCACTCATTAATGATTGTTCCTTGTAAAATGTCAGTGTAACTGATAAAGCTACAGCTTGGGTCAAAATCCATATTAGCAGTAAATGCAAAAACATGTCCAGACAACTTTTTTCCCTGGGTTATTGCTGCTACAGGCCAAATTAGAAAAGTTGGACTTTGTTTCTCCACAGAAACACACTAGCTAATTGGTTCCAGGCGCGTCTCTAGGATTTGGATATATCCGGGGCTTAGCCAGTGCGAGCGTTGGGGGGGGGAGAGTGAGAGTGTGCTCACCTGTGTGCGCAGATGTGTCGGCGCGTATCACGGCAGAGCGATGCGCGTTATGGGAGCGGCGGCGCTGGGCTTAGCCCAGAAGAGTGAAGCAGCGAAATGTGTAGACATAGAAACACTCTCAGACAGCAGCTTGCTGTTACGTGCGCCTGCTGCCAGTCTGACTCCGCTGTTTTGGGTGAATGACGTCACGTGCGACCTGGAGGTGTTAACCACTTGTGTACCAAATCTTTTTTTTTTGTTGGTTGAAAACATTCGGGGCTAATGAAAAAACATTCGGGGCTTTAGCCCCGGGTTTTTTAGCCTAGGGACGCCACTGATTGGTTCTACTTGTCAAGTAGACTGTGTCATTTTGGGAGGAATTATTCAAAGCTTTGTAAAACAGATTAAATCATCCATCCTAATATGTCTCTATCTCTTACTCTCAGTTCACTTGAGAGTTGGAAGACTTCAGTGGAGGTGGATGGCTGTCTTGAATGTATGTGCGCTGGACATTCGTTTGTGACATGGAAGGTGACTCAGCTAAAAAAATCTGCTGAGCCGCATAGCACCGGTGCCGGAGCTAGAGGTTGGGGAAGCGTCCCGGCTCTTTAATCAGCCGCTGATGCTTTGGAACATCGTAACCGATGGATGAGGCGAATATTAACACGCACCAGGGGAGATATCAGCGCTCAGAGTCCTGCTCCTTCACTCCCAGTGGTGGGAGGCAATTCACTGCTTTAGCGGTAGCTGCAGTGGTCGAATTCATCGTGAGACGCCAGCCTCGCTAGAGACTTGCTTACTATAAATATTGTCTCTCAAAGGACTGACACGCCACATATTAGCCTACATCGTGCCGAGACATTGGCAAGTCAAACAATGTATTCATCAAACTTTAACAGCCCTTTTGTTCTCCTGTAACCTGAGTCACAATTGAGGTTGCGTATTGCTGAGTCTTTGGCAGCACACAGAACTGTTCTCTTCAGAACTCAGTAACAGTAAGTGCAACTTATTAAGGTGTTTCAGTAGCTATTTGATACATATGACATGGTTTGTTTCCCCATTTACTCTCCTTCTTACAACATTAAAATAAAATAAAAAGGATGGCTTCAATCCAGGAAATATACACAACTGACAAGATGTGTAAGAATGGTACTATGTGGCTAACGAATAGCAAACAATAGGCTTCATCTTCAAACGTTTAGACTATTTTCTAACACATTGGACGATTTCCTTTAGCATTATTTGCAAAATGAAAAATTACTCTCCCCCTCTCAAATTTTAAATATCTACTTTTATGTACAGTATATCGTTATCAGTATTTTCATTCATAAACCCAAGCGCCCATTACCACATCAGTGGGTTTTATGAACAACTAATTGATTTTCTCATCATAAATAAAGCCCCATTAATTGTTATATTTGCCCTATTAGTTTGTGAGACAATTAATTTTTTTCCAACACATTGTGGCTCCTTGCGTAAGACAAATTCAGCCTGGAGATCACAGCTCACACTAAGAAGAGATTACAAGATTGCAGGTGGAAAGGAAGGAGTGGGAGGGAGTCGGGGTGTGCGGTGTGTTCAAGATTCAAGATTCAAGATTCAAGATGTTTTATTTGTCACATACACACACAGGGTGTGCAGTGAAATGAAAGTGGCAATGCTCAGCAGGAATGTGCAAGGGCAACAAGTACACACTATTTACAAATAAAAAACAACACAAGGGGATCAAGTGTCAGTCACTTGTGAGGACACTCACAAGTTGGGGGGGTCTTCCCACCAAAGCCGCAGCAGACGCGAGAGCAGCCAGATGATTTCATCCACACCCACAAGCACGCAGACACACACCATGCACACACACAGCGGTCAGCCCCCCCCCCCCCCCCCCAGCCCGACTGGCAAAATGACACAAACACGACGTCCCGCCGGAGGGGGAAACCAGCATTCCCCCTTTCTACTCCTCACTCCTCATCGCTGCATCCGTCGAGCCAACATCCCTGTACACACACACACACACACACACACACACACTCATTCACTCACATACACACAGGCACCCCCACTCAGACGGATCTGTCACAGTGTAGATGCTACGACCAAAAGTTATTCTCAGGTAAGAAAAATAAGACAAGCATGAGCAAGATGTTTACTGTGAGAGAGAGAGAGATGGAGAGAGAGATGGAGAGAGAGAGATGGTGAGAGAGAGAGAGAGAGAGAGAGAGAAAGAGAGAGAGAGGAGGTCCGGTTGTTCATCAGTCTTCCCTGGCAGCCAATCAGAGGTTAAGCTGCTCTGTCAGCGACCAATAAGGAAAAAGGGTCTGTGTCAGTGTTGCTGTGGCCCATAACACTCACGCAAGCACATGCACGCACAAACACACACACACACACACACACACACTCGCGCGCACACACACACACACACAGTCTGTATTAAAGGAAAGGTTCAGAATATTTCAAGTCTTTGACTATAAGAATCCAAAGCTGATGTATTGGTCACTGGCTGAGCAGGTAGTTAGGCGAGCTGGTTCACCTGGTGCTGATAAGCTGGTAAGTTTGCTTCACCGCCTCACTGCCACATGGTCACCTGATTTGGTTGCTTAGTTTGGTGGTTTCATTTGCTATGCAGCATCTTCGCCCATTATTTCTACTCGCATTGGTGCTCTTATAAACCACTGATGTTTTAAAATTGTTTATCTCAGGGGTTTTTTCTCCTCATAAATTATTTTAATTTAATTACATTATTTTAATTATTTGTGTATTTTCTTTCCCTTTGTATCAACTATGTTCACTGCAATATACAGTGTGTGTATATATATATATATATATATGTATAATAGTCCAACCCTCAGACTCTTTACACACCCATGTATAACATAAATTGTCTCATATCTGTAAACTGAGGGCTCTACGTACTTGTGCTGCTGTCACAGAGTGTCTCCTGACTGGCGCTGCAGGTGGGCAGTGGGGTGATTGACAGTGACGCCGGGCAGGACACCGGCTCCAGATGCTCGCTGGTAGGTGGCACGGCGGAAACCTCGGAGTGAACGCAGTCCGGACTGGGGAGATTCTGTCCGCTCGCTGGGAAGGGACTCTTCCAGTGGGAGAAGCCAATGGCCACTTGACCCCCAAGGTCAAACCCTGCCGAGGGACAACATTTAGAAGAAAGATAAATAATCAGGAACCTCTATTAAACTCTTTTAAAATATCTATCATGCACCACATGTACTTACTCAAACCTCCAACTATAAAACTAACATGCATTTCACAAGCACTTCTCTGTAATTCACACACAATTTTGTTTTGTTGCACCTACTATAGAGACTCTGGTCCCTTGACAGACACTCAGTCCAAAGTAAACCATTAATCTCCTTAGCAATGTTGCCCTCTAGTGATGGAAGATCTTACCATCATTAGAACAGCCACAGTCAAGTCTGAGTGTTGCAACTTCAAGCAAACATGTTTACAGATAGCAGGACATGCTCAGCAACTAAGTAACGGTCCTGTCTCTTTAGTTACAACTTCTACAAACTATTGATAACTATCATATTTCCCATGACAAAGACTGACACAATTGAAGCATATTCTGAACCAAAATATTTTTTGGGTTACAGACTTGGATTACATAAAATCGGGAAAGAACATGGCAATGGCTTAAAGGACAACAAATGATTATTGGTTGGACTGCTGAAACAGCCTAACTCGCCTCCGGCCTTCGATTTTGTCCTCAGTTGGCTTCTCTCTCAGTTTCACGAGGCCTCCGAGCCCCGAGACCCAACTGTGCTCAGCTCTGGGTAGGCAAGTTTGCTGAGCTCCTTGTCTCCGGCCAATCAAGTCTGCATATTGAGTTTTTCTTCTTCCAAACACATCAGCGTCAAATTCACCTCAAAATATGTTCTTCTTTCAGTTTTTCTCATCATGGTGTTTGCTATTAACTGGGGCGGCTGTAGCTCAGTGGGATAAGGGGGTCGTCCTGCAACCCCAAGGTTGTCGGTTCGATCCCGGCTCTCCCCATTAGTTGCAAGTCGAAGTGTCCCTGAGCAACGCACTGAACCCCCAGTTGCTTCCCGGGCGCATCATTGCAGCCCACTGCTCCTTAATAACTAAGGATGGGTTAAATGCAGAGAACTAATTTCCCCTTGGGGATTAATAAAGTATATATCTTATCTTATACAGTGTTTTTATTCCAGGGTGCTCTGATTGCTTGTGCTGCTGGACATTTGTAGGAACATGAAACATATGCGAGGTATCATGAGAACCGTTGCACTTATTTTGTCTTGCAATTGACCCTTCTTAGCGCCGTCCCCTGCTGCTACTTCGTCAAACTGTCATAGCTGCCATGGAGCCCACACTGTCACTAACTGCACTCCCTGTATGAATATGATCTTTTTGGGGGGGAAGAACAAAATGGAGGGTCTCCAACCTGCATTTTAAGTACACACCCAGGCTGTCGAACTGATTCTGCAGTTAAAACAGGTTAATGAGATAAAGATAGAAACTAAAGCGACCGATCAGTGTAAAAGTTTGATTTACATTTTGGGATATCTGCACGAGGCAATTTCCCAAATTATGAACAGTTGAACAACCTACCATTATTATACCTACACAGTATTCCAACACAACTTTGTATAGTAACTAATGCCTCAAATTGAATATATCTAAATGTCTTGTGCATTATTGTGTACACATTTAACTGTAATTCAGTCGGACATACTTCACTTCGTAACTTTTGAAACTTTCAGGATCTTGTGTTAAAATTTTAAATAAAGTTGCGTGGGTTATTTGGCTTCCATGATCCTCGTGTGGACATTCATTATCTAAACATACAGGACCACACTACCATTATGTAACACATCGGGGGCAGGTGGCATGAGGGAACTCACTCACCCCCACCTCCTGGTTTCCTGTGAAACCAAAGCCCAGCAGATTTTGAAGGAACATCAGCAATGAACAAACACCACACCCTGATCAATAGCAGAGTAGGGGACGGCCTGGCAGTCTCTCCGCCTCCCAGCTGGCTCCTCACGCAGCACATTTAGCCGGAGAATAGATTCTGAGGTAAATCTAAGCTGTATATCTCATAGCAGCTATTTTGCAGAGACGACCGCATTAGTCTGGGTGTCCCCAAAAAACTATGTTTGTGATCAATTCGGCACATGCGACCACTAGAATGCAGAGAAGGTCTTTATTGTCCCTCAGGGTAATTTGTCTCACAAGACAACTTTTGGCAAGACAAATCTGACTGCTGCTCGGAAATTCTAAAATGGATATTTGCCTGTATGTGAACATTTAATTCAACGTAAATTCACTTTAACACTGTATATTTTACACAAACATGTTCAACTCTGAATATTTACACCAACACTGGTGGCTATTTACTCTTGCTATTGTTGTAATAACTCTAAAGAAGTCAATATACTTTAACAATGAATTGTTAACGCTGGGGAATTTACTGTGTATGTAGAACATTATTGTGTTATTGTGAGAGTTCATGACACATAGTAATTCAGTTTTCAGTTTATTTTGTATAGCCCATTCTCACAAATTACAAATTTACCTCAGAGTGCTTTACAATCTGTACATATAGACATCCATGTCACAAAACCTCACATCAGGAAAAACTCCCAAACTACCCTTCACGGGGAAAAAAGGGAAGAAACCTTCAGGAGAGCAACAGAGGAGGATCCCTCTCCAAGATGGACAGGTGCAATATATGTTATGTGTACAGAAGGACAGATAAGAGTTACAACACATTCAATGAATATGACAGAGTGTATGAATAGTTGGTAGTAGGCATGGATCACGATCCAGACCTCCGTGATCCATCAGGCAGATGGAGGTAGAGAGGAGGAGTTGGCAAGTAGTAGTAGTAAGTAGTCGTAGGAGGCTGATTGACAAAATAGGTTTTCAGGGCCTTTAAATACAAGAAAGCCTGGTGATGAATTCACTGAATCAGAAAAAGTGATGCTCTCACAGTTAATAAAGTAATGACATTATGATAGTAAATTGCTTCTTAGTGAACACTAGCAAGGTTGTCGATTATAGATTTTTGGAAACGGTCGACCTTGTGATTTAGCAACAAAAAATATATGTGTTTAAGATAAACTTGGTCCTGGCATGGTGTAAAACCATTTTTTCAAAAGCCATAATGAACTGCATCGAGCCAACAGTCCCTTAACATCCCATGAAAGTCACCTGAAATGGCAGGAGGGGCGGAGGTGGTAATCTACACCTGGCATGCATCCGAACGACCTCCAAAACTCAGTGTGCCTTTTCGGACATAGTGTATTCTAAGCAATATCTATGTCACAGTCATCAGAAAATAAAGTGCCCGCGTAGCTCTCGGAGGGGAGCGAGGCCTAGATATACGTAGCACTTCCACTTCCTGACACACTCGGAGGTAAGGCAACAAATGCAGGTGCAGGTATCTGGGCCACATATGTGCAAGAACAAGTTTCAGCATGCAGAGACTTGCAGTGGAAATCCTTTTTGTGAATGCAGGCGATGCAGGGTTTCATGTTTCCATGTGTCTGAGTGTGTTTGTGACACTTGAATGTGTCAGATGATGCAAAAGATGCAGTTGCATGAAATACCCAGAGGATAAAAGGAATAGATGTTCTGCAGTAGTAGATGAAGCTGTACCAAAGAGTTCAATAAAGTTGGCGTTCAAATTCTATATCAATTTGTAATTTTTTTGCATATCTATTCGTTCTGTTTAAAGATCGTAATTTGTTGTCCCTGCACTGCCAGAGTTCGCTACTGTGATTGAATGTCGAATAATGACATTTTCTAAAGCCCCGGTGACAGATGCTCATTAATAAGGAAAAATATGTAGACAGGAAGTAAGAGGGTCAAGAGACCACTTGAATGAAAAAGAAAATACAAATAAATGAACACCAAAACATTTGTGGACGTATTAAACTCAGTTTTCATATTTTCTGATGACTTTAAGTATGGGGTCAGATCAGTCTCAATAATTGCAAATGCAAACACAAAGATTCACAAATGCGCACAGAACAATTCTCAAATATATTCAATTCTCAAATGCACACAGAAAGATTTACAAATAAATTAGACTCACAAATGCACGCAGAACGATTTACAAATACATTCCAATGCACACTTAAATACATTAGGATTTGTTTGTTTGTCGATCAGCATATTTGTGAATTGTTCTGTGCGCATTTGTGAATCTTTGCGTTTGCCATTGTGATTCTCATTGTGTGCATTTGCAATTATTAAGACTGATCTGACCACATAAAGAAGTAAGTTGTGTAATAATGTTGCGATGCAATGTTCAGACTTGATATTTGGGCTTTGGGTATGAGCTCAGATCCCAGCAGTCAAACAAAAAGCTGAATGCCTCCCTGTGTTGAAGGGACTGGCAGCATCAGGCTTTACTTCCATGTTGCTTTTCTAACTTTGTCAAACAAAAATGGAGCAAATCAAAACATGGATATAAATGTACTAAATTGTTATTTATTAACAAAATAATAAAGTGTACATCATCATCTTGGTGTTCACATTAATAATGCTGCAACACATTCATCAAAACTTTTAGCAGGAATTAAATTCCAGTAATTAATCTATATAAAATATAAACAATTTGAATTGCTTTCAGATCCTAGCTGTATCGATATCCGGTATTAATGCTCTGGATTTGAGTTAAACACACGAGAAATTAAATATTGCTTGCTGCAAACAAAGTCGGTTGCAGTCCCGGAGAGGGGAGGGATGAATCGTGAGAGCAGCAGTCGTGAGACACCGTCGCCGCCCAAATTAATGACAGACAGGCAGTTGAGGCTGTTAAGCCAGTCCTCAGCGTCATGGAAATCCTTTTTTTTTTCAACGGCATGAAGCAAATGTTTTAGCTGATCATAATAAAAAAGACAAATATCAATAAACCTCTGTTTCATATGACACCTGGGCCCCAGGTAACCTTTTGAAATTCACAGAATAAAAAGCAGAAAGCCGAGTCAGCACAACCCAAACACACAACCTCAATCGAGCTCTCAGCCCTGAGGAAATTATGCCGTCAATGTTGTGGAAGTTTTGCGTGGTGAAGGTTATATCGCTCTGTCTGTCAGCCGCACACCCGCAATGCATTCCTACAACAAAGAAGCAGCGTGGAATTAATGAGAGATTATAATCAATTGGAACTTTTAAGAACCTCCAATGGTGCTGACTGGTATTTTCATGACAGTGTGCGGGGCAAGACTATAGATCTCTCACTTTTTATAAAAAAACAACAGTCTCAACGGTCCATAGCTCTCCCTCAGCACTTCTTTAGTTGTTTTGTTGTTGTTGTTTTTCGGCACATCCTTCATGCAGCAGCAGCTCACGCCTCAGCTGAACCCAAAGGCTCAACTGTCACACCCTTGACCACGATCAAATGGTTTCTACTAGTTTGTTGAGAAGCATGTAGTCTTCAGGAAGGCAGCAAGAGTATATTGTTATATATTCGTTTTCTTCTTTTTTATCTTTGTAAATAATGCACTTACCAATGGTGATCTGACTGACACAGCTGTAGAAGGTTCCAGAAGAGGCATTGTAGCTGCTACTGCTGGGCTCACGGTCTACGACAGGGGGAGAGATCACACATAATGTACAGTGCGGCATCAGGTAGACTCGTCTATCCAAAGGGACTTATTGTTCAACAAAGGCATCAATATCTATTTATTTTTGCACAGGGAACTGCCACAGTTTGAATGACTTTTGCAGATATTGCTTTTGTAAAAATAAAACCCTGACACTTTCAAATATGTCCACTGAGCCTGGCGTTGTTCCTGGGGGCTCGAGAAAAGCCATGACCCTGCAGCGTTACTGGAATGAAACCCGTAATCCTGCAGCGTTAGTGCCCTGCTTCACATCGAGCCACACAGGGGGGAAACCATTGACCTTGGCAGAGGCAAGGGAATCCACGAGTTTGGGCCTTAGTCCAGTGGTTCTCAAACTTTTTTCAGTCATGTACCATGAAATATATTCCCAGCCAAGGACCCCTTAACCAGCGCAAAGCATTTTTGATTGAAAAAAGATGTCATACACAGCGATGTGCCACACTCAAAAAAACGATTCAAGCCCTTCTTAGAGGTGACACATTTAAATATTGTTTGATACATTTAAATAAATCAATTACAAAATGAAGATATTTATTTTGAATGGGTGTAACACAAAATGTATGAATACTTTCATTTATTAGATTTATTTAGGTTACACTCACAAAAATGATTCAAGCCCTTCTTCGAGGTGACACATTTAAATATTGTTTGATACATTTAAATAAATCAATTACAAAAATAGATATTTATATTTAATGGGTGGAACACAAAATGTATGAATTCTTTCATTTATTAGATTTATTTAGGTTAGATGGTGTGCATATCAACTCAAAATAAATGTGTTTCATTGAGGACTACCCTTTGCACATGCGCCAGCTGAAAATCAGTTGTTTACAAGGTGAAGACACTTTCAGGGCTCTACGGTGGTGTAGTGGCTAGCACTGTCGCCTCAAAGCCAGAGGTCTGTGGGTTCAATTTCCAGTCGGGGCTTTCCTTCTGTGTGGAGTTTGCATATTTTCTTAGTTAGTTTATATTTCGAGTTGGACAAACACAAATTAATTTAATTTAATGAATACCGTTATTTTATTTTAGATGTATTTGATACAAATGAGTTGGACTAACTTAATTACATTGTATTGCACTGATGTGCTAAATTTGAGTTGGAGTTGCATATAATTATTGGATGGAACAACAATTTAATTGAGTTCATCCAATGAGTCATTTCTTTGAGTGCATCACTGTCTGATTTACTAGAGAATATATAAAATTCTGTTCATGAACTTACACTTTTATTTCATTGAATATTTATTTATTTAATAACTATTTTAAAGGAAGCTGGAGGGTGATCCCATTGGGTGAACAGGGTTGACCCCGTACAGGTCGCCACTCCATCACAAGGCTTATATAGAGACAGACAACCATTCATGCTCACATTCACATCTACGGGCAATATAGAGTCCAATTCAATTCAATTTAATTTTTACAAATCCCAAAAAATAGAAAAAACCCTCTCACAGGGAAAAAACCTTCAGGAGAGCAACAGAGGAGGATCCCTCTCCCCGGATAGACAGAAGCAATCAACCAATTAACCTAAGATACTTGTCTTTGGAGTGTGGGAGGAAGCCGGAGAAACCGGAGGGAGCCCACGATGCCATTGCACTCAAAGAAATGACTCATTGGATGAACTCAATTAAATTGTTGGCAGGTTTTCCATCCAATAATTATATGCAACTCCAACTCAAATTTAGCACATCAGTGCAATAAAATGTAATTAAGTTAGTCCAACTCATTTGTATCAAATACATCTCAAATAAAATCACGATATTCATTAAATTAAATTAATTTGTGTTTGTCTAACTCAAAATATAAACTAACTAACTAACAAAATATGGAAACTCCACACAGAAGGAACGCCCCGACTGGGAATTGAACCCACGGACCTCTGGCTTTGAAGCGACAGTGCTAGCCACTACACCACCGTACAGCCATGTAAGTGTCTTCGCCTCATGTAAACAACTGATTTTCAGCTGGCGCATGCGCAAAGGGTAGTCCTCAATGAAACACGTTTATTTTGAGTTGATATGCACACCATCTAACCTAAATAACTCTAATAAATGAAAGTATTCATACATTTTGTGTTACACCCATTAAATATAAATATCTATTTTTTTAATTGATTTATTTAAATGTATCAAACAATATTTAAATGTGTCACCTCGAAGAAGGGCTTGAATCGTTTTTGTGAGTGTGGGAGAACATGCAAACTCCACACAGAAGGACCGCCCAGACCGGGATCAAAATCAGTTTCAATAAATGAAGACAACATACAAATGAATAACCATCTCTAGACAGCGAGTGCACCCGTACATCACAAAACAACAGATGCACTCTTATTTATTCTTCTGTGTATATATGTCTGGACCAGTTCTGTGAAGGCACCAGCTACCCAATAAAAAGGCACGGAATAACTGCATCTCTTGCCGCAGAGCAAAGTATGAGTGGCGGCGATGCACTCAGCCGTGTGTGTATTGAGTTAACCAATGCACATATAGTCCAAAACAACACCGTGTCTCACTTGCAGCCCCTCATAGATGGGGGCTGATGGGCTGGTAAAGAGTAGTGAGTGATGAGTCAGCAGTCATGGCAGTATGAAACAGGCAATACACGGTATTCTGACAAAGTGTGTGTCAGTACAACCACAAAGAGTCTTTGAGACAAAAATGAGTGCCCAAAATATAATGCAGTTAGTTTGGTTTCAGCAGTATGCGAAAATAGCCATGGACAGAAACAGAAATGCACAACCACACACGTACACACAACTCTCATCTCTTGGCAGAGATAATAACACAGACTGAACAACTTTTGAGTAAAATGTAAGGTAAATCAATCCCCCCATGAAAACTAACACCATTGTGAAAGGGGCTCTATCGCCTGGTAAATTAAGATTATATATTACTAAATTAAACAATTTCGCTTTGGGTGCTTAGTGTGCATAATGAACCAATTTCAAATAATTTGCCATGAGAATCACATATATTTGGTTTAAATTGAAACTCATTGAGGAAGGTGGTCGATTTATTCTTTATATGAGTCTTGATGTGAGAATTGAGTAATCCCAAGCAGTCATTTGGATCATATTGAAGCGCCACACCCTCGTGTCCGCCCACGCTCAACAGTGACATAGAATAAACAGGGAATGCAACATCAAACACACAAGCACGTATGAAGAGCAAGTTTGGTGTTTTTCTCGTCACGTCACGCTGCATAGGAAGCCTTTACCTGCGGATACGGAGGAGAGACGCGTCGCGATGGCGCGGTGAGGACTGTGCGGGCTTCCCGGACAAACCCGCACCACCTCCTCTTGACATTGCACACATATGACCTGATTCTCCTGATTTCCCCCGACTTTGCTGCAGCCCACGTTCTCTCCCGCGGCCTGGATCTTCATACCCGCGCTGATCTGGCGGACCAGTCTCATGTCAGCTCCGGCCTCGTGCTCCAGCATCCTTCTCACCCGCGGCGGTCACACGTATTATTACGCATGGCTTCTGCGTGTGAAGGCAACAACTTCACACGCACCCACCGAAAGCATCCTTAAACTCCACCCACTGCACTTGCATCCAAGCACTGTTTATGCAAAGACTGCTGCCCGCTACAGCTAATGCTCCGCTCCACCATGTCAGCCTCCCTGGGCTCGTGTCGCGGTTGGTGGTGCAGTCTGTACTTCTTTACGCACGACTGCAGGTGTGGCCGCTTCACCCTGGTTGGTCGCGATGTCAAGTTCCCGTGGGAAAATAATTGGTACTCAGACAAATACCTTATACAATAAGGTCTCTATTAAGTACCACTGAGACTTTAGCCCCGAAAGGATTATAACTGCAAAACCAATTTATTAAAAACACATCAATGTCGTTTTATAGTCGCTATAAATCAAAGAGATACATATATTGCACATATAGAAATAGCCATACGTGGAAGTAACCAATCACATTTCCACACCTTACTGTAACAAAGTTGAATGTTTGTATACAATTGAAGACACAAAAATGTATCTACAAATATATCTACAAATATATTAGTATATGTATGTATATATATATAAATATAAATGTACATATTAAAAAGTATGTTATATGTTATTATTATTGTATATACATATATATTAATATATGTATATACAATAATGTATGTTACGCATACATATTTATATATATATATGTGTATATTAAAAAGTATGTGTTATTATTATTTGATATACATATATATTAATATACGGTATATTAATATTTAAAAAATAATAATTATATATATAAGACAGGACATAAGAAAAGAGATCCCATTACTCCCGTATTAGCTGCTCTGCACTGGCTCCCTATCAAATTAAGAATCGCATTTTAAATTCTTCTCCTCACTTGATTGGTGACGCAAACACCATCATATCTTAAGAAGCTTGTAGTACCATATTGCCCCACTAGAGAGCTGCGCTCACTAAATGTAGGGCTACTTGTGATTCCTAGAGTCCTAAAAAGTAGAATGGGAGCCAGAGCCTTCAGTTATCAAACTCCTCTTTTATGAAATCAGCTTCCACTTTTAGTTCGGGAGGCAGACACAGTCACCTCATTTAAGAGTAGACTAAAGACTTTCCTCTTTAATAGTGCTTATAGTTAGGGCTGAATCGGGTTTGGCCTAGTCCAGTGCCTAGATATGCTTCTAGGCTTATGGGCTGCTCAGGGATGTTTTAGGATACACTGAGCACCTATCTCCTTTTCTCTCTCTATCCTATTACCCAGCTTAAATTAACCAGATATTATCTACTTGTTCTGCAGTCGGCAGAACAAGTAGATAATATATATGTGTATATACATGTATATGGAGATGCCATTCTTTGCTTGGGAGCTAGAGTTTTGATCAACCTGTTAGGTTTTACTCCCTGTGTTTGCAAACGCAGCGGGCACTTGTACTTGCTTGTGATCAGAGAATAAATCTACCAGAATGAGAGAAGTTGTTGGCTGAATTCTTCTGAAGGCTCTACTAGGCATCCAATTTTAGTACACGCTTTCACTAGATCATAGGGGCTTTAGCTCAGTGGGGTAAGAGGGCCGTCCTGCAACCGCAAGGTTGTGGGTTCGATCCCCGCTCTCCCCATTAGTTGAAAGTCGAAGTGTCCTTGAGCAAGGCACTGAACCCCCAGTTGCTTCCCGGGCGCTTCACCGCAGCCCACTGCTCCTTAATAACTAAGGATGGGTTAAATGCAGAGAACTAATTTCCCCTTGGGGTTTAATAAAAGTGTATATTCTATATTCTAGTTACTTACAAGCTACATCATAAATACTCACAAGCTACATTATAGCTACTCCTGAGCTACATCACACTAGCAATGTCGGGCCATTTTTGTCGGTCATCAAAAAATTGGCTGCCGACATTTTGGCAACACGTCATTTTTCTTCTCTCTGTTATGCTGCGTTCACAACCAAAGCGTTGCAAAGTCAATGCGCAGATGGGAATGGAATTAATTGAGCGAAGTGAAAAATGTGCCCGACACTGAGTTACGAAAGCCAATTAGCGTCGAGACGCTCTGCCCGTTTGACGTTGTGCCGTTGGTGAATTTTATTTTTCCAATTATGAAGGGTTCGGCGAATGCACTAAATGCATGAAGCTTGCAGAGTTCAGTACCTCCAATAGGTCATACGGTAGAATGGCTAACACATCTGAAAAGTAACACTTTTGGTAATTTAGTCTTTAAAGAAAAGCTGACTAATTGTTAGAATGAGCTGGAAAATGTTGCGAGTGAGAGGGAAGTCTGGGTCCTAACTGGGTTAAAACATATAAGAAGGCCCTCTGTAATGCCAGAGCAGCCTATTACTAATCAGTAATAGAGAAAAATAAGAAAAACCCCAGGTTTCTCTGTACATTGTACTCTTAGAATCCTTGTCCTCTTGTTGAGAAATCTGTTGATACACTGAAGATTGTTTAATTAGGTTCAGTATCTCTCCATCGTTGCAATGAAAAAAATGCATATGATCAGCTGAATACAACATCCATTCGAGTCACACATTCATATCAGTTGCTAGTGGTGTTGTTCTCTTTCTTCAAATGCTGTGATTTCCCCCCATAATATAGGATCAACCATTAGTAAAGTTACTAAAGCCAAATATCACAGGGTCCTCTGAAGGTGTGTTCACACCAAAAGCGAAGCGATTTTTCGCGTCGCCCAAAAGGCGTGAGTTTACTCGCTCGACCATTTGCCATGTTCAGGCCATAAGCGTCGAGATGCTCCGCGAGCGGCGGGGCTTATCTTCGTGTCTCGTCTCCGTAAAGACCGTTATCATCACCTTCATCCGCCACAAAATAACTAACCAGTAGTTATGAGTTGCGAGATTACCTCCTCAAAGTTGCAATATTTCAACTCGGGGCGAAAATTGCGGCGCTGCAAACGCGACGCCCGCAGCGCGTCGCCCCAAATGCCCCAAACGCGCCGCCCGGGGAAATATCGCGTCTATCGCAGCCACACGCATCTGTACGTTGACTTTTCATGGGATTCGGTTGCGCGAAAACATATTTTCGCTTTTGGTGTGAACGCACCTTTAGTGTGCACAACTGGGTGTCTAAATGGGTGCCAGGACCATATCTAATTGTTCACCTGTTGCTACTTTAAAACACGACACTGAGCTCCCCTCAACAGACACTCCCTAGGCCTCTGGGTGTTTGCTTGTATTCTTCACTGGACTTTGAGACACGCATTCATAATGATTCCACCTACCTTTGTAACCAGACTTCACCACAGAGGAGATGGGTCTCTGTTAAGGAATTATCAGTGATGTATTTTTCTGTAGACAACCAGTGTACCTTTTCACAGGAGGTAAAGCAAATCCAAAATGATCCCTCAGCTCTGCAGTGTGCTAATCCTTTCGAACAAACGGTAGTAAAAATCAATGTCTGCCATAGAGTCCCCTGAAATAAATGTGTTCACATTGCTCTAATTAAATGAAATCCATCCAAATGTTTTGCACATGCATGCAAAAAAAATTGGGTTTGTAGTTCGTGAAGCCATGTGCTGTAAATACTACATTTATCAGATACCATCCCTCGTGTTGAGACATGGTCCAACCCATGGCTCAAAAAAGCTACATATCTATATAGGGATTTACGTATTTTGGTACACCTATTACAGATACATTTGTTAACTCCATCTGAGATCGTCATGTGTTCCCATAGGTTTACCAAAATTAATCGTGATAAGGGGTTCACAAATTCAGCATCATAAGGAAACCAGCATCTGCAGTATCTAAAATCTAGAACAGAGACAAATTATTTATTTCTGAGAAATAAATAATTTGTCTCTGTTTTAGATTTTAAGTTAGTTTTTAATTAAAAAAATTCAGTGTTAGACATAGCTCTGTTTGCTGTAGTTCTAATATTTGCCTTCAGTCTTTGATTGTCTCGAAAATATACATCTGTCCCGTTGTGAAGATTGTAAAGCACTCCGAGACAAATTTGTAATTTGTGAAATTGGACTATACAAATAAACTGAATTGAATTGAATTGTGTGCAGGTCAGCCAGGCCAGTGTTCCAAGGAGACCGCTGGAGTCCCCGGACTGATGGCGAGGCCAGGTGGCGAGGCTTGATGGTGTGGCCTGACAGGTCCGTGAGGAGAGGATGGAGGTCGGTGGAGGACAGATAGGAGTTGTGTGAATTTTGTTGCGGCTGAGGCGGAAGGAGAGGGAGGAGGGAAAGGTTCCGGACCGGACTCTGGCTGTGGTCGTTATGTCTGACTACGTCTGACTGAAAAATTCAAATCTACAATACAATTTATTTTCACATTTCGTGGTCACTTACCCTCTTTTTGCATTACTCCCTTTATTTATTCATTTCCATACCAGTCTTGTGCCTATGCACCTAATGCATTCATCATGTTGTTCCTCAAATTCTTCTCACTCATCACATTCACTTGATTTTTTGTTTCATACACTCAATATCTTCTTCTCAAACTTCACCATCACTGGTTGTACTACATCTTCTATAGTACATTATTTATGGAAGTTTCATATAACAATCTGTTTTAATCAAGTTGAACTTGAAAAGATACATATAAACGTTTCTTTTTTTCAAAAACTACAAGTTCACGTCTGTCCAGTACCCTCATGCGAAATTACAAGTTTACACCTTCAAACTGTCTATTACATCTTAAACCAATTTCTTATGAAACAACATTTCACGCAACTGTAATTATTTTCAAGTTCCAGATCGGACTCGTAATCTTGAACTATTTCTGAAGAACAGTGTGGCAGCTGTCTCCAATTTGGCCTCGGCTGCTGGTGATTGGCAATCAGTCAACAGCCGAGGCTGCCCTCATAAAAGCTCAGTTGAGAGTGGAGCAGGGAGTGAGTAGAGGCGCAGGTTTGCGGTCTGCTGTGTGTGTTGGGAATAAATATGTTCACGAACAGAACCTTGGTCTTGTCGTTCATGGCTGATCCTTGGAGCTTTTGGGGAAAACCCACGGGTGATGGCCAGAAACCCGTCACACTGGAGCCCAACGTGGGGCCCCGTGGAACAAAGCACCTGGACTGGCCAGAGGATCCATTCGGCAGCTTGGGGCAGATGCTGGCCCGGATGGAGGAGATGCGGCGGGCACAGGAGGAGGAGAACCGTGAGCCCCGGGACCTGTCGGAGCTGCCGTTCCCCGTCCCGAACCCCAGAGCCCCCACGTCCTGTGCCCGGTCTCCCAGAGCCCCCTCCTCTGCCCAAGCTCTCATGGGGGGGGGGGGCGGCGGGAGGGGAGAGTAGGTTAGGCCGGATGGAGCCCCGGCCTAAATGGGGTGGTGGGGATATGTGGCAGCTGTCTCCAATTTGGCCTCGGCTGCTGGTGATTGGCAATCAGTCAGCAGCCGAGGCCGAACAGAACCTTGGTCTCGTCGTTCATGGCTGATCCTTGGAGCTTTTGGGGGAAACCCACGGGTAGCGGCGTGAGAGCTGCTACAAACAGCCTCTCACACTCTGGAAGGAATTACCTATTTATTTGCGTTTCTGTCATCCAACGGAGTTAGGATTATTCGTCCAAGCTGTTAAACTTTTTTTAAAATGTAAACGGGGTGACGCGTGACCGCACAGGGCGGTGAAGGCAGTGCCAACAAGCACGCTATCAAGGGCAGCGTGTGTAACCCACTGATTGGCTCAGGGAGGAAAATCTTTAAATTGGCCAATCCAGGACCCGAGTCCTAATAAATATACGGGTCAATGGAAGTCACTTCCTGTTTCGTTTGGGTGCAGACAGAGGTGAGTGCAGTGCGACACCTTGATAACTTTTAAGTGAACTTTGTGTTGTAAACTGTGCAATGTGCTTAGTATATTTTGTGTAAATGTTAGACCCCCTTTTTTTTTATATTACATGGGGTTTTTCTTTTCCTTTGTGTTTCCCTGACTGTCAGCGCTTTTGGTTACTGCTATTAACTTTTTGTGTGTGTTTTGAATTAACTGTTTTTATGTGACCTTTTGTACAGGTCAGGTTTTTGAGATTATACAAACTTGAATCAGATGAAGATGGCGAGCTACCCACGAGTTCGATGAATACGATGACTCTCCACTAAGACAGTTTATTTTTCATTATAAATATGTGTACTTGATTTATGTTCTTTGTTTAGTTAAAACGCAACTATTTGTTTGTGTTTTTTCCACACTAATTGAGCTCCATAGCCGAATCTGGAAACAACATCCATAGACTTTGGTAAACAAATATTTAAATTGAGCCACAGGTTACACGTGCCTCCCAGGAGTAACCCAATTTCTCTTCCTCTGCTGCTGCGTTGGTCACATGCACCATTTTTGGACACTTTAATCGGATTGAAGTCCGCGAAACCCAATCCGGAGAATGGTCGGTCTGCACGGATGAAAATATCTGAAAATCAAACGCTGCACTCACGCCATGAACTCCACATTATGGGCAGCTGGATGTCCCGCACTTCGTTCAAAGTAGTTTACGGTTACGCCATCTCCAGCCGAAGAGCGTAACATCCAGCCCCCCATAATTCAGCGAGCACGGTGTAAGTGCAGCATCCGAATGTTGAGTACTTTCTTTGGCTGAAATGGTTTACTGGTACACGCTTGAGTACTTTCTCCAGCTGAAGTGCGTGATATCCAGCCGCCCATAATGCGACGTAAATGCCGTAAGTGTGGAATTTGATTTTTGGACACTTCCATCCGATAGAAGTCAGCGAAACCCTAAGTAGAACGGCCGATCCTGAGCTGTGATCCCAAATGGCTCATGGACCAATGATCCGATGTGAGGTCAATGGACGTCAAACAGGAGCTGAATGTACTGAACAAGAAGCTTCAAGGCTAGGCAGTTTGTCAGTGCTGCTATGACAATGTCAAAGCATTCTCCACTCAACTTGTGTTATGGAAAGCACATCCTTTATTTTTTTAATTGGCTGTTATACCTTCGAAACTATTTATCTAATGCCTGCTTTGTTCCTAGTTAAACTCTGGGTCCATGCCATTGGTAGGTAATAATAGCCGTAAATGTTTGATAAACAGCATGCCTCTGCTTGGCAAAACTCTATAGAAAGCAAATCAAGTTAAGTGATAGTGCCTATGGCACTATCAACAAGATGATTGGATTCAAACTATTGTCATTGCACAGAGTACACAGGCAACAAAATGTATTCTCTCCCGGGGAGAAACTGGGGGTTCAGTGACTTGCTCATGGACACTTCATCTTGCAACTAATGGGGATATCGAACCGACGACCTTGGGGTTGCAGGACGACCCCCATACTTTACTGAGCTACAGCCGCACTCACAATCTGGGACTGACTAAAGTTAGACCAGAAGTCCTCTGTTATATTGAGACGTGGTATAGAATCAAATGCAGAAGGAATCGCTTCTTTAAATGCAGTTGAGTGGGTTTCTGTAATCTCTTGACAGAAGTCAATCGAGTCCAACAATGAGATGAATGTAGCACTAAGGCAATCATTATCAACATCCACATGAATATTAAAGTCTCCTACAATAATAACCTTATCAGTTTTAAGAACTAAACTTGATATAAACTCTGAATATGGACCTGGTGGCCGGTACAGAATCACAAATAGAATTGGCTGTAGTGTTTTCCAGGTTGGATGTGAAAGACAAAGAACAAGGCTTTCAAATGAGTCCTGGGCCCATTATTATTTTCCTTATATATTAATGATCTGCCATCAGTTTGTCCTCATTCCAATATTCAAATGTATGCTGATGACACTGTCATTTATTTGCATGGCAGCAATTTGGGAGATGTAGCAAAAGAACTCACTACATCCATGGCTAATGTGACTACTTGGTTAACGCAATGTTGTTTACAACTCAATATATCCAAAACTGTGTTTTTTACCAAAAGAAACATAGTGTAGAACCGGATGTTTTTGTATCTGGGGAGAGGCTAAAGGTTGTATCTGAATACAAGTACCTGGGAGTACTTTTTGATTCTAATTTGTCTTTCAAATCACAGGTGAAAAAAGTTTGTAATCGGGTAAAATACAATCTATCCAATTTCCGATTCTCGCGCAACTACATGTCAACAGAGGCAGCTAAAACATTCATGCATTCAATGGTTATTTCCCACATGACCTACTGTTTAACAACCTGGTCACATGCTAGTGCCACTACGCTCAAACCATTACAGTCATTATACAAGCGGACGCTCAAAACTCTTGATAAAAAAAAAAGATCTGTCACATCATTGTCCTATACTAAAAAAATACAACTTGCTTAGTTGGGATAACTTGATTAAATATGTGCACGTCTGTCTGATGTACAAAATCATACATGGATTGACCTCTCCTCCTCTCAAACAATTTGTCACCACACGAACTGGATATCGGCTCACAAGAGGAGCAGCGAGAGGGGATTGTATCGTCCCTCTCAGGAAAAGTGCTTTCAGTCACGCTGCTTTCTCAGTACAAGCAGCAGTTCACTGGAACTACATTCCAGGATCTATCAGAGAGCTACAATCATTCAACTCTTTTAAAGCAGAAACAAAGAAATGGTACATTACTACCCAGCTCTGTCAGCACTAGACTGTAACGGCTACTCCCTCCTCCATCTGCCCAGGTTGGACTTTCATTTTTTCTGTCTGTCAGTTGTTGTCTGTCTGTTGTCCGGTCTCTGTATGTCTTGACTTGCTGGTCGGCCGTTTGCTCCACCTGCGTGTCTTCTCTTGTCGTTCACCTGTTTGCAGTTATATGTCACATTTAGTCTGTAAGCTTTTACGTTGTATCTCTGACATTATGTTTTTATTCTGTCCATTTTAACATTGTTCTCCCTTATTTTATTTGCTTTATCTGTAGATTGTATTTGTAATCTTATGTTTTTAGGTTTGTTCTTAACATCAGCAACATTGGGACTACAGATGAAAAATAGCCTCTTGGCTAACTCTGGCACATTTACAGCAAAGTTTTTATCAATGTGCACTGTCCCTTATTAAATAAACCATTATAAAAAAAGTTGTAGTTTAATTTAGGTTTAGGATTTATTAATAGGCTCGAGTCAAAGATGGCTGCTACTCCACCTCCTCGACCGGTGCCTCGAGGAATGTGAGTATTAATATGACTTGGAGGAGTCGATTCATTTAGGCAGACATATTCTTCATGACTCAGCCAGGTTTCAGTTAGACAACATAAATCAATGTGATTATCTGATATTAAATCATTTACTAACACAGCTTTAGATGACAGAGATCTAATATTTAGGAGTCTAATATTTAGGAGTCAGGAAATTAAAGAATTAGACGGATCAAACAAATATATTTATTGAATATGCAGTTGTTTTACATTGGAATAAATGCACTTAGCATTTACTATCCGTGCTCTGTATGTGAACTTTCAGACCTGCTAACCACTGACTCACAGCCACCCCATGATGCAAATAACTTTGCTGTTGAGGCAGCAATATTTGATTCATAAAAACATCTCCCTGTGACAAGGAGTGGAACAGGTGTGTTTGATAAACAGCATTCCTCTGCTTGGCAAAACTCAATAAAAAGCAAATAATGGCCTCTATTTAAGCATTTATATATTTAATTATACATTTATTTAAGCATTTATTTATTTATACATAAGTCATTTTAAGTCCTCCATAGCTTTTGTTCTATTTCATCCTTCTAAGCGGGGCGTCGTGCTGGATGATTGGAATGTTGTATATCAAACACACCTGGCAAATATTTGTCATTATTATGTTGCTGCCTCAATAGCAAAGTTATTTGCATCATGCGGTGACTGTGGTTCAGTGCTCAGCAGGTCTGTCTTTCAATCAGGGGGTTGGCGGTTCCAGTCGATGTGTCCTGGTTATTTTGTGAATATTTATCTTTCGGCTCCTGGAAACTAAGACATTTATTTGTTATATAGATATTTTTATCCAGTACCAGAGTAAGAGCTATATGCAGACGCTGAAGGTGAAGTCTAATCCCTGATCATGCAGGTCCTATCATGTAGAAGAAGTGGGTATGGCGCCATCTTCCTCTTTATGGCTTTTTTTGTCTTAATCTTAGTGCTACGTAACATGGGCGCTGTGGAGGTAAGACATTTTCTATTTTATGCAGTTTTTTGTGCATTGTTTTGAAATATGTCAGAGTTCTTAATTGCATAGAATAAATATAATTTGAGTTTAATTGTATTTTCTCTCAGTACAGCAGCATATCCTGTAGTTAAAGGCAAAGCTGGCAATATTCTATTCTTCTCTGGGAACTGCGTCTGGATCACTTCCAGACGATCAACTATCCTCTGTAGTTTCTGATTTCAACGGCATGACGTCAGTTTTTTATTTATATTTTATTAGTGTTCAGAATCTCACATACACATATTTCCATTTTTCTGATTCTATGTAAAAAGAGAAGTTAAAAAAACAACAACACATATACAAATAAAGAAACAAAAACAATACCATAGTAACAAAACTATAAATAAAGCAGGGCGAAATCATTTTCCATAGAGTAAAGAAATAGTCATGCCATTTATCTGTGACATAGTTGCACCACTTTTTGCTTAAGAAATGTTTCCATTCTTTGGATAACATGAGCGGTAATCTGCTCCATTCTGTAGATTTATGTGACAATGTCTCTCCATGATGTAATTGTAGGACACTCTGGTAATAGTCTTTTTACTGGCCACCAGCATTGCATTTATCAAGTGTCTGTCCCCTTTCGGCCAACTTTGAGGTATATTGCCAGGGTACAGAATCTTAAAGTCCAAAGGAATGTCCTCCCGAAAGATTTCCTGTAAAGCATTGTGTACCGCCTTCCAAAAGTTTTTAATGATGGGACAGTCCCAGACGATGTGGTAATGGTTTGCGCTTTGGTGTCCACAATTTCTCCAGCACACAGGAATGTTATCGCTATAATGAGATGTCTGAAATGGTGTCATGAAATATCTTATACCATTTTTCCAGACCCCTCGTTGTAATATTACGTCACTTTTATCTCTCTAAAAAACACATTTGCAAAAACGTTTTTTGGGGAAAGACTATATTTACATAGTCAATGGGTCCTATTGTCTTGCCTTGCAATGCAATTGGATTGTAAATGTGAATATAAGGTGTGTCCATAAGGCCATGAACTCACTCTACCTGAAAACTTTCCCGGAAGCACATATCCTTGTTTCATTCAACTGGTTATATCAACATTGAAGTAAGTAAATTCCATGAAATATTTTTTTTGGTGATTGTTAGAATATGTAGTTCATGTAAATACTAAGTTATTGTGGAATTAATGCATCACATTAGATTTTCAGCTTGTTATGTCATTGTTGTAATTTTACAACGTTGGGTGAAAATGGTAGCTAAAATAGCAGGTGCACCTTGCACACTACATTGAGACATTCCACTTCTCGGATGTTCAGATAGGGATAAATATAATGTATTTGATGATTCACACTTTACAAAAGGGTTATGTTATAATTTTAAGTTTAGACCATATTTGAATAATTCTAAATGGGTTAGGGTAACCCAAACCCTATTATTTCTATGTTCGCAGTGAGATAGTCAACTTTTTTTTTATCTGGACTTTGTTGGTTTGCCCAAATATCTCCTTGTTACACAAGCCAGATAATGTGTGTAGAATGCTTTGGAGGATGGTTGTTCAGGGACAAGTGTAAATGTTTTGGAATGTGGGAGTTGCATGTATTTTGCATTGGTCAGGGAGAGGGGTAAATGTTTTGGAATGTGGGGGTTTAATTTATAATGCATTGTTCAGGGAGAGGTGTAAATGTTCTGGAATATGGTGGTTGCATTTATAATGCATTGTTCAGGGAGAGGTGTAAATGTTCTGGAATATGGGGATGTAAGAGTTCTGGGGGGGTTGTATTTTCCTTTTGTAAATGTAAGTCGAGAGCACATTAGGCTAGCCAGACAGTATTGTGTGCCATCAGTGGAGTGCATTGCCTGAATAGGATTAATTTGCATTGGAATTAGTTATACTTGAACATTCTCTAACTATTGTTTCCATTTCAGAATGCCACCAGCAAGGAGAGCAAATGCTGAAATTCTGCTACCAACTAGGCCCAACGTTGTAATATTACAACGTTTCCCTAAAAACTTACAACAACTTTTTTTAAATTAATCCTTCATTATCTGCATCAGAAGACTCTTACCACATCATCTGACTTAAAAAAAAAAGATTTAGATATTATTTCTATGCTTGGGTCTTACAGGGTTAAACTCTCGCCAGCTCATTGAACTGGTACATTTCCATTGGTAACCCCATATTAATGTCCATTCTTCCTCAGAAATATATATCCCAGATTCCTTTTCCCATTTTGCTTTAATTCATGCTGTTGAATTATTATTGAATGAGTTTTAAGATCTAGAAAGCGTTTATATATGGCTGATATCGCCCCTTTACTGCAATTTGACTTATATGCTCTTTTAAACAGTTTTATGAGATTGTAGTTTACCTCTGTTACCTTTTTAACATTTTCATTGACAAAATGCCGCAACTGTAAGTATCTAAGGAAGTCCTGTTTCTCAAACAGATAATTTTCTTGAATCATTTCAAAACTAAACGGTATGTTTCCATTCATAATATTGCATAAAGCTGTTAATCCATTATCTCTCCATTTTTTGAATCTGGTGTCCATTTTATTTGGTGTGAAGTCTGAGTCATATCCACACCATTTAAGCGACAGTAGATCTCCTTCTAGTTTATATTCTCTAATGATATTTTTCCACACCTTAAGGGTCAATTTGACCCATGGATTATCAATACCGTTTATGTAGTGTTGCAGTTTAGAGTCAGCTATGATTGCTTGTATTGGAATGGGAAATATTTTTTCTTCAATGCCTTTCCACTGTGCTTCATATGAAGGATTGCACCAGCATATTATAGCTCTTGTCTGGGCGGCATAGTAGTATTCCTTGAGGGATGGCAGACCCCATCCTCCCTTCTCCTTTACTAACTGCAGTGTTTTGAGACGAACCCTTGGTCTCTTGCCTTGCCACAAGTATCTAGACAACATTTTATCCCATTTGTTAAGTTGGCCCTGAGAAACTTCTATTGGTAGGGTTTGAAAAAGATAAAACAATTGGGGTAATATGTTCATTTTAATAGATTGTATTCTTGAGCTGAAACTAAAGAAAGGTACGAGGTTCCATCTTGTGATATCTTCTTTTTTTAATTTTTATAGGTGAGTAGTTATATTCTGATAGTTTTGACAGATCTTTTGGAATAGTTATGCCTAGGTACTTAAAGGATTTTGCTTGCCATGACCTCTCCATTTCTCATGTTGGATTATAGTTATACGATAGCACTTGGTTTTACCCACATTAACCTTATATCCTGATAATTGCCTATATTTCTCAAGTGCCAGCATCAGCTGGGGCAAAGAGTGTGTTGGCTGGCTAAGATAAACTAGTTCATCATCTGCGTAGCATGCTAGTTTATGCTCTCTTTCCGCAAGTTGAATGCCTCTTATTTCTCTGTTTTGTCTTATATATTGGGCTAGTGGTTCAAAGAAAAGTGCAAATAATGTTGGTGACCATGCACAGCCCTGTCTTGTACCCCTTTCCAGAATAAACCTATTTGATAAATAACCATTGACCTTGACCCTTGCAGTAGGATTATTGTATAATGATTGTATAGTTTTAATAATCCTGGCATGGAAACCAAATCTATGAAGAGTTCTGTAAAGAAAATCCCAATTGACGGAATCAAAAGCCTTCTCAGCATCTATACTAATTACTATTGCTTCCAATTTGTTTTTTGCTATATGATTAATAATATGTAACGTCCTTCGTATATTGTCTTGTGTTTGACGTTGGTGTATGAAACCTGTCTGATCGTTGTGGCTCAATTTAGTCATAAACTTTTCAAGTCTTCTGGCCATAATAGAAGTGAACATCTTATAATCTATATTTACAACAGATATTGGTCTGTATGACGCACACTCCGTTTTATCCTTGCCTTCTTTTGGAATGGCAGAAATAATGGCCTCCTTCCAACTAGGAGGTGTTTTGCCTTTTCCAGGACCCAGTTTAGTGTAGGAAGTATGATAGGAATCAAGTCATTTTAAAACTCCTTGTACCACTCGGCTGTATAGCCATCGGAACCTGGAGCCGTACCTACTTTAAAACCCTGTTTACACGATGGGAAAACGCATATATATTTTCATGCGTGTTGGCCTTTCATTTACACAAAAACGGAGCTTTTATCACGGAAAACGATCATTTCTAAAAACTCCGGCCAAAGTGGAGATTTCTGAAAACTCTGTTTTTGTGTTTGTGTGTGAACTAGGTCATGTGAGTGTCCTATGTTTACAGTTAGTTTGGCCGCTCCTACGTCCAGTGTCGACTACATTCCGGTACTTTCCTCTGACTGCCTTCATTTTCGTTGTCAGGTGCGCCCGAGTTATTTCCTCCTTGACATGAGGATACTCCTCGGAGGTCTCGGACGGGTACTGTTCTCAGAACAATGCCAACATATCCCTATATTTAGTTTGGCATGATTCCCAATCCACATTATCGAGTGCTTTATTTGCCTTATAATCTAAGGCGACTCGAAGCAGCAGCTCCACTTCGCTGTCTGTCCATACAAATGAACCTCGCGCCATATTTACTCTTAAGGAAAAGGAAGTTGATCGTGTTTTTCGTAGTTGTTGTTGGTTTTGAGAATTCTGATTGGTTTGCATGTCTTTATCCTTCTCGTTACACTGCCAACTACAGGTTTGGCATAGTTATGATGGCGCCCGGGGGCGTATTTATGCGGGATCATATAAACAGAAACTTTTTTGAAAACGACCTTGTGTGTACAACGTTATTTTTGAAACTGGAGGGGCAGAAATATTCGTTTCTGTAAATACCCGGCTATGTGTAAATGTGGCCTAAGTCTGCTAATTACCGCTTGCAGTTAATTTTCTGTTATCTCAGCGATTAGCTCTTGGTTTTGCTCTTCATTAAGAGTGGGTAATTTCAGGGTGTTCAAGAAAGTATCAATCTGGGCTATGTCTCCTCCTGGGACTCTTGTATAACACATTTTGTAAAATGCTTCAAGAATCTCACTTAGTTTGTTTTGGATCTCTTTTGTTCTAGAGTATTGTATTTTATGAACTGTATTTTCAGCTAGTTTTTTCTTCAGTTTCCATGCCAGTATTTTCATTGATTTTGGGCCACTTTCATAATGTCTCTGTTTCAGATACATGAGGTTTTTTTAATGTCTTGTGTGGTTAAACTTCTAATTTCATTTCTGATTTTCTCAATTTCCTGAAATGTATTTCCATTTGACCTGGACTTATGTTTTGATTCTAATTTTTGTTGTAACTCCTCTAGCCTTTTTTCTTTTCTTATGTGAGACTATTGCTGTAATTGTTCCTCTTAAAACAGCTTTCATAGTATCCCACAATATAAGAGGCGAGACCTCATCATTATCATTAAATTCTAGGAAGACACTCATTTATTTTCTAATATCTTGTTTGAAACGAGGATAATTGAGTAGGCCAGAGTTTAATTTCCATAAAGTATTTCGGGGTGGTAGGTCAAGGTCAACAGTTAGATAAATAGGTGCATGGTCACTCAAATCAATCGTCCCAATATCACATGTATGTATTTTATCTCTATCCCCCCCAAATATTATAAAATCTATTCTTGTGTAAATGGAATGAGGAGCGGAGTAGCGGGTGTAATCTCTTCTTTGTGGCAATAGTTCTCTCCATATATCAAAAAGTCCCACATCCTTGAAAAGTGTGTTGACTTTTCTATATAGAGATTTTATTTCATCCACTACCATTCAAAAGTTTGGGGTCACTTAGAAATGTCTTTATTTTTCAAAGAAAAGCACTGTTTTTTTCAATAAAGATAACATTAAATTAATCAAAAATACACTCTACATTGTTAATGTGGTAAATTAATATTCAAGGTGGAAGTGTCTGGTTTCTAATGAAATATCTCCATAGGTGTATAGAGGCCCATTTACAGCAACTATCACTCCAGTGTTCCAATGGTACATTGTGTTTGCTAATCACCTTAGAAGACTAATATCTGATTAGAAAACCCGTGCAATTATGTTAGCACAGCTGAAAACAGTTATGCTGGTGATATAAGCTATACAACTGGCCTTCCTTTGAGCTTGAAATTTGAAGAACAAAATTCATACTTCAAATATGAATCGTTATTTCTAACCTTGTCAATGTCTTGACTATGTTCTATGAAATGTTAAATTCATTTGATAAATAAGTGAGTTTTCATGGAAGACACGAAATTGTCTGGGTGACTCCAAACTTTTGAACGGTAGTGTATGTTTTCCCACTTGAAGTTGTGGTTGTAGATGGATATTAAGATCCCCCCCACATATTAGTAGGCCTTTTGTTTTTGTTATATCAATTATCTTAATTAATTATATGGGATTAATTATCTTAACACATCAAAAACACAAAATCCAAAGTCGGTTCCCGAAACAACATTCTACGGAAACTGACCAACTCCAAATGGGGAGCCACAGCACACACATTCAAATCTACTGCTCTGGCCCTGTGCTATTCCTCTGCAGAATATGCATGCCCTGTTTGGGAGAGGTCAACCCATGCCCAGAAACTTGACCCAGCCTTGAACAACACCTGCCGTCTGATCACTGGCTGCTTGAAACCCACCAACACAAGCAACCTGCACCTCCTCGCTGGCATTGCACCTGCTGATATTAGACGGAAAGTTGCCAGCCGAGTCGAGAAAACAAAAGCTACTAGCGATGAACGCCATCTCCTCCATGAATGTCACCCTCCGGCCCAACGGCTAAAGTCAAGAAAAAGTGTTCTCAGCCAGGTCCAGGCCCTAACAAAGTCTCGGGAAGAAACCAGAATACAACTCTGGATGGAAAAACTTGAGAATGACCCACCTCCAACTGACATGGGAATACCCCCCACTGAAAACCTATCCCCTGGCCAAGAAGCATCATGGGCTCAATGGAAAACACTCAACCGCCTTAGAACAAGAACGGGACGATCCAAAGATGCTCTGGTCAGATGGGGCTACAAGACTGGCCCAACCACCTGTGAATATGGACAAGCAGACCATACAATGGAGCACTGCCTTGTCTGCACTCTACTACCTAACCCTTGCAGCCCAAAAGACCTTGTAGTATTCAACAAAAACGCAAAGGACTGTGTAAAGAAATGGGAAACTGCCATATAACTATCACGCTTCAGTGAAACGAGAAGAAGAAGAATCTTAATTCATTATTAATCCCATATCACTTCCCGGAGGTAAATAGATATTGAGTAAAGTTATTATATTTCCCTCAACTAAAACATACCTACCCTTATCTTTTATTTCAGATATCTTTTCAAAATTGACCTGTTTAGAAATGAGTGCCTACTCCTCTCCTATGTCCTAGCTTATATGATGAGAAAACAAGTTAGTAAAGCCCATTCTCTTCAGTTTTTCGTGCTCCTTATCATTTAAGTGGGGTTCTTGTAAATATACCACATGTGCCCTCTCTTTCTTCATTTTAGATAGAATTTTAGAGTGTTTGATTGGATTTAACAGCCCGTTAACACTTTAAGAAATTTAACCTTGTCATTCCCTTCCCTGACAAATTAAAAAATATAAAGTATAATGGAGGGATCAGACCTTAAGTTATCCTTTGCACTGATAGACAAAGATTTTTTTTCTTTTCTCTCTACCTTTTGGGAAACTTCAGCGGAGGCCCTCAACCTATAGAAAGGAGAGGCTTTCCTCCCAAGCTAGATGTTCCTTCTAGCCAGTGGTGTATAGTAACGAAGTAGAAATACTTCGTTACTTTACTTAAGTCGTTATTTTGGGTATCTGTACTTTATTTTACTACTTATATTTCTGTTTACTTTTACTTTTACTTCACTACATTTTGAAATAAACTTGTACTTTTACTCCGATACATTTCCCCTGAAATAGTATCGTTACTCGTTACTACGGAAAAAAAATAATCATGAGACAAACATCGGGGACTGCGGTGGAACACACCGCAGCGCACCTGAACGCAACACGAACACCAGGTTGGGCATCAGTGGTCCTTGCCGCGTTCTTTCTATTCCCAGTGATGCCCAGGATGCTAGCGAGCGAGCGGCTACAGATACGACTCATTTCATGTGGAAGCAGCAATGGAAGCGCCGGCTACTCGAACAACCACGGTGACCAAGATCAACGTCCGTGGCCATATTTGGGCGAACTCTTTTCTTTTGTCGGAGTGAAAGTTTCTTCCTACCGGATGAAGTGTCTCTTATGCCGACCAAAAGCTACGGAGATATGGCCTTCAACAACTCACTATCCAACCTCAGGAAACACATTGAGGTAAATTAAGATTAATCCCATGAGCCGCAACGATAATGTTTAGTTTTGATAATCATCATAAACCTGTTAGTATATCTTTGGCAGGAGAGGGGGAGGCAGGTGTCTGGTTGTCCTACACATGTTGTACGTTAGGCTAACGTTCGCTAGCTATCGTCAATTAAATGAGACAATTAGCGTTAGTGCAGTAGACAGATTGCTAGTGAGTTAATGAGCTGAAGAAGTGTTGACAGTTGTGAGAATTTGTTGATTTGAGTCGTCTTGGCTTTAATATAATGCTAATCATTACAGCATTATTATTATGATTTGTATTAATATTATAAGAGTGACGGTCCAGTAATGCCGACGATATTGATTTGGGACTGTTGTGTTTAACTACAGAGATACAAGTACATATTCACAAATCAACTATGGATACACGGACAGTGCATTAAACTAAATGTATAAACCTCAAATTAAAACAAACTATTTTGTACAAAACTTTAGGTTGGGGTCATGACATGTTAGGAAGTGTTATTAATTCTATCATGTATTTAATACCCTCACTTTATTTCAGGAATGGACTACATCGAGCAGCACATGGAAAAACCCTCCCTGCAGCTAGGTGATGCCACCAGGTCCAATTCATCTCAAGGGCATGACAGCAGCAAACAGCTGGATGGAGACGTGACCTGTTCAGCAGATCACATTGACTTGCTGAAATGCTTCCCAACTGTGTGCTGCTGTCTGTGAAGCTAGACACTCTACCTGCACCAGGGCCTGTGAACGGCTCTTCAGCATCGCAGGACTCGTCTTCAGTCCAAGAAGAGCGAGACTGAAATCTGTCCATTTTGAAAATCAACTTCTTTTGAAGATGAACAGGAATTTGTTCAGTTTCAAGTGATGATTCTGGTTGTTACTTTTGGTTTGTAATTTCATAGTATTCATATATTGTTAAGTTCATCCTGGCTCATACTCCTTGTTCATGGCGGCCACTGCACCCAAACAAATAAACTTCATAATTCTCAAAATTCTGACCCTTTGTTGTTTTTTTTAACAGCATTTACTTTTACTTTCAATACTTAAGTACATTTAATATCAGAAAATTACTTTTGATACTTAAGTAAAAAAAAAAATCAGATACTTTAATACTTTCACTCAAGTAGTATTCTCATAGGTGACTTTTACTTGAGTAATTTTCCAGTCAAGTATCTTTACTTTTACTCAAGTATGACTTTTGGGTACTTTATACACCACTGCTTCTAGCTTAGTTAAGGGTCATTTCAGGACCTCACCTTGGAATCCATGTTATTGTGTTTTTTGTTTTATTGTGGGAACATGTTCTTGATTGTTTTTTCAGGGAGTAAATCATTTGAAATGTGTTTAAGCATACAGATGTATAGACTTAATCTATGTGTGACAAGTTGCTAGCTGTCACTCGTAGGTTCTCCCTATAAGCACCATGAAATGAGTAGTCGGGGTGATATTTGGCAATATCTTTTATTCATCCAGACCACAGACCGTGTCTCTGCTCGGCCCTCCACCTCGTCTCCAGTCCATCCAGCTCCTTTTGAAGACAAAGCCTCGCAGATACACAAACACAGATTGTCATCAGCTGGTCTGATTGTCATCAGACCAGCTGATGACAATCAGACACCGTTCCCTGAACCACACCCCCGCTCCACCCACTCTGCAGCCGAGCCTAAACACCCCCCGCTGCCACACTATGGTTATACTTGTGTTTATAGTGAATTTGTTTTAATCGGTACAGTTACCACCGTTTCACAACATCTTCCGTCCATTCACGGTGTTAATATTAATCTGAATTATTGAATTGTCCAGGTCCCTTCAAACCTCAGAATAAACAGCACGTAGCAGCTGAAGTATGTGCCGATACGTGTTATGTCTGCCTGTCGAAGGTTAGCCACTCTGCCTCAGCCAAAGCACCACACACACACACACGTTGTTTCAAAGAGAGAGGGGGACGAGGGCCCCCCTCCTGTGAGAAAGAAGCAAACGAGCAGATCCGAGGTCAGGACGACGTCACGAAATGTGGATGCTTGAAGAGCCGGACTTGTTTTGGGAAAGGCAGAGTCGTTTTGGGTTTTGACATGTGCTGACCGAGAAGGACTCTCGCTGTGATTGCAATCGCATCGAGCTTGTATTTTACATGTGTGATCAGAGAATAAATCCTCCCGTTGGAAAGGAGAGAACGAGAAAAGGTTGTTGGCTGAATTATTACTTTACCAGACATCCAATTTTGGAAATACGTTACAATTGGTCCTCCGGCTCTTGTTATGTGTCCACCCGTCACCGTCCTCGCGCTTCCACTCTCTCCCATGCAGTGCGAGACAGCTGCGCGGCTAAATCCTCCTTCGGTTCAGCCCTGAACACATTGATGGGAAGTCCTCTGTTCTTCATATCTGTCGTCGCTTCCTCTGCTGATTGGTAGACCTGTGTCCCATTCTCGTAGTGCACTCGCAGTTTGCGTGGGAATGGAGTCTGGAAGCGAATACTGTTGTGTTTCAAAACTCGTTTTGCCTCGGAGTATTCCTTGCGCTTCTGTAGAACTGCTGGGGGATAATCCTGGTAAAAAAATATCTGTCTCTTATTGTTCATAAGCCCATGCTTTCCGTAGGATTTCTTCTTTAGTCTTGTATCTCAGGAATCGAATCACTATTGACCGTGGCTTGTCTTCCCCAGTAGGTTTAGCAACAAGTGCCCTGTGTGTTCTCTCGATGTCAATTTCCGTTGCTTCGGGTATTTTCAGTTTATCACGCAGGAGCTTCTGGTACATTGAACATTCGGATATTTCTCCGTCTGGACCTACCTTCTAGGTCTAGCAGTTTATTCTCGAGCTGGGTGACTTCTTTTAGCAGTTTTGTTATCACTTGCTCCATATTCTGGGTGCGGTCTTCTACCTCACCAACGCGATTCTCCACTTCCTCAACTTTTTGGTCACCTTTAGTGAGTTCAGATTTGATGTTGTTAAGTTGTTTATTCATATCTTGACGAAAATCCCGAATCTCCTCTAATACTTAGCCAGGCTAGCTGCTGTGACTTGGGTTGCGCTAGCATCTCCATGAGGTGAGCTAGAATTTACTCGGCCAACTAACTCGGTTTGCTTTTCCGTACCTTTTTTTCCTGTTGTTTCCCTTGTTCTTGATTTCGGCCCCGACATATTGACCGTGTATAAGTAAAAAATAATATTATTTGAGTATTTTTGGGGCGAAATATATTGATTCTTGGAGGAGCTGTGTTCTCAAGCAGCCATTCACTGTGCTGACGTCACCGGAACCCATGCGGAGCATTTCAACGTCTCACGTACTTGTACCACCCGAGTTTAAAAAATCAGGATTAGTATTTTTTTAAGTCGGATGTTTGTTCCTGAAAAGTTATTTATGTTGTATTACCTTGTGTCCTTAAGATTCACTTGTTGGTTTATAATGGACTGTAAAAGGGAATATTAGTAATATTACGGAGCTATGAGCCAAAGAACACAGTCACATTAATAGCTTCATCGCATTACAGCCAGCAAATCAACCTACTTTTGTTCATTAGAAGAAGACAAAACAATGTTCTCCCATGGAATGAAGCTGGCATGTGTTCCGTGTGTGTATCTGTCCCTTTAAAAACCAGGCGGACCTTTGGGCAAGCGTCATAGTCAGCTGTCAGGAAGTTTAATTTCAGCGATCAGATTTCACGTTTCATAAATGGCGACGCCTTTCTGTCTCCTATTGGCTCACAGTGCTGTCAATCTTGCCTTTCTAGGTACCAATCGATTCTATTGGCTCTAAGGATTCCAATGACATGTCACATTTTAAAATCCGCCCTTCCACGATGGAGAAATGCTAGGACAGATCCAAAAACTGGCTTTACGCGCACCACGGACGCGCACAGCGCCACTTTGTTCGATCATTTTTTTATCTTTGATTTACTGTTATAAAGCCACAGAATGATGTATTTGGATGTATTGAACACCAAAAATAAAAGTGAAAGTAAAATATATGGTTTGGTACATGAGAAAAGTCAAATGGACATTTTAGAGACCTCACCTAAATTCTCTTTACTAAAAACTGCAACTATTGTTCTGCTTAATTTTTTCGAAGTAATACTTTTCAGAGAGACTGTTCACAAGTTGTGTTATTATATGGGTGATTTTAGGCCTTTGCTGTGCATCCATCCAGAAGATATTCATCCTAAAAGTGCTTTTTTTTCTGGTCGAACCTGAAACTTCTATGAAAATAGAAGTTTCATCTTTATTTACTCTTAACCAGTAACATATATACTAATGTTTACACATCTGAAAAAGCTCACATGTGTTGCTTTTATTATAACACCAACATTATTCAAATAGCTTTTGTGGTTGCAGAGCTACACCCTTTTTAGTTTTGGGCATGTCATTTCGAGCAGAAACCTCAACAATCGGGTGGGGTTCAAGGAGTTAAGAAAAGGCAATCATATATGATTGCCGTGGCGGGCCTTGTGTTTGACACCTGTGCTTTAGATCAACCCTCTGTGTTAAAACTCTGACAGATTTCCCAAAACAGGAATTTCAGGAAACAAAACCTCAAACCACAAAAAACTTTAAATTTAACATTCACTTTCTTGCCTTATGTAAAACATAAAACAAGAGTAACTTGAAGCTTTTCGCATTAGTCAATGTTAAGAACAGTTGTTATCAAACGCCCATAGAATATTCAATCATGGCGCTTTTTACTTTATTTGGTTCATTTATTTTCAGTGGGTATTAATGTATCTTTGACACCATCTCTCTCTTGACCCTCTGCCAGTTTCAGCCTAAAGTCAACTCCATCATATTCACCCCGAGAGTCTCCTCTGACCCTGACAAGGATCGCAGCTTCTGCACCTTCCAGCCGCTGTCCCCTCAGGGCGCTCTGGAGGAACGCCTCCTCCTGGACTCCACCGCTTGGCCTGAAACTCCAATTTTGCCAGCTCCTATTCCCTTGGAGCAGACCAGTGATCCAGCTCACAGCAACTTCACCATTCACCCAGGGAAGAGAGGAGGGCAGTGGCATGTAGGGGATCAGCTGGAGGTCAAAATACAAACCTCTGACTTCCAGGGTCGTCCCAAGAAGTCTGGGGGGGACTTCCTACTCGCCCGGCTGCACAACCGGAAGCTGGGCAAGTGGTGGATCATCTGAATGGGAGCTACTCAGCATTCTTCTCTTTACTCTGGGAAGGAGACGCACAGGTTGAGGTAATGCAAAAAGCCATCATGGTAAAGGTTCTGTGTGTGGGATTTAGTGGCAACTAGTGGTGACGTAGCACATTGCAATGAATCCCCCTCTGCTCACCCCTAACTTTCCAACCATTTCTTAGAACTGTCGCCTCACAGCAAGAGGGCCGTGGGTTTAATTCCCGGTCGGGGCGGTCCTTCTGTGTGGAGTTTGTATGTTCTCCCCGTGGCAGCGTGGGTTCCCTCCGGGTTCTCCGGCTTCCTCCCACAGTCCAAAGACATGCAGCTCAGGTTAATTGATGTCTAAATTACCCGTAGGTGTGAATGTGAGAGTGAATGGTTGTATGTCTCTATGTGTGCCCTGCGATGGACTGGCGGCCTGTCCAGGGTGTACCCTGCCTTCGCCCTATGTCAGCTGGGATCGGCTCCAGCGCCCCCGCGATCCTAATGAGGATGAAGCGGTATTGATAATGGATGGATGGATAACTGTTAACATCATTTTTTTTGGTGTGGATCAAGGTGGGTGGGGCCAGGCCCTGTGGCACTCTATTGGCCAGCTGCCACTGGTTTTAACCTTATTAAATGATTTAAAATATCGGTCACCTTTACTTGTATTGAGTTGTTGTATGTTTAAGACATTTTATGTGTGCTTTTTGTCTTCAGTCGTGTCAACATGAAAGTCACCATTCGGGCTTCGGGACCTTCCAATGTCACTGTGTTGGCAAAAAAGGGAGGTACGGCATAACTTTACTACCGACTATAATAACAATAAGTCGAAACTGAATGTCCTACCGACTAAGAAAGTGTGCTGGGAGGACTGATCATCCATAAGAGGTTCATACAATCAAATTGGTTAGTTTTTTTCAGGGGATAAACCCTGCCCTATTATTTCATTTTCCTTGTCAGGTCACCTAAAGGTGAAGAGCAGCACTGTGACATCTGGACCTTCTGGTTATTACTACCAGGGTTTGTGGCGAGCACTAAGTGGAACCACAGTTCGCCAATTCAACCCGTCTACCATCACTGCGTGTCTGAAAGGCAAGGCGGTCCACATGTATGGAGACTCCACCATCAGGCAGTGGTTTGAATTCCTCAACAAAGCCCTAGCAGGTAGCTGATTCACACGGATTTCATGCAACAGTTTGGTTTTGTTCCCACTGCAGCCTAATATGTCCCCCCTGTAACATTTTCAGGTCTTGCGGAGTTTGATCTTCACAGCTCAAAGCAAGGTGGACCTTTAATGGCCTTAGACTATGCAAACAACATCTTGGTGACGTTCCGCTGCCATGGTCCTCCTCTCCGCTTAGCCAAAATCCCAACTAAAGACTTTCGTTTCATTGCCAATGAGCTAAATGGCTTAGTTGGAGGCACCAAGGTTGTCGTAGTCATTGGCATCTGGTCTCACTTGGGCACTTTTCCCATGGTGATCTACATCAGGAGGCTGCAGAGCATCCGCAGGGCGGTGGTGCGGCTGCTGGACAGGGCTCCAGGCACACTGGTCGTTATCCGGACAGCAAACCTTAAAGCTTTGACGCTTTATGAGACAATTACAAACAGCGACTGGTTCTCACTGCAGCGTGATAAGGTGCTCAGAGCCATGTTCAAAGGACTGAATGTCCATCTAATCGATGCCTGGGAGATGACCCTGGCCCACCATCTGCCGCACAACCTCCACCCACAGCCTCCCATTATTAAGAATATGATCGACCATATGTTGTCCTACATATGTCCTCAGAAGGCTGGCTAGTTGCACATTACTAACTCTGCTTTCTCCCCGGACTCCTTTTGACTTCACGTCTGTAGAAATAGATTAAAAGAAAATAGGTCGTAAATAGACACCTTAGAATTATAGTGGAACACTGAGCACATTGGCCCTGTGTTGGCCTCACACACACACACATACACACTGGCTCTCTCTCTGCCACCCCCACACACACACCTACAATGGCCCTTCGTAAATATCCTGGGAACGACCTTCTAGCAAGTTCGTCCCATCCCGAAAGAGATAAGACTATCTTAAAAGACTCCCGAGCCCAGTAGAAGAATCATCAAAAAGCAACAAGTGAATCATGTCTTTGTCTTCAAGCAGAATCAATTAACCCCATATACACTGAAACGAGAAACAACATGCACACACTACTGATGGCTGGAGAAGGAAGACGGGTGGGGCCTAGAGGGTTGGACTACACCCTGTGCTCCAATGAGGCTCCGAAGTCTAAACCACGGGCCGCCTCTAACTTATTATGCGCACCAATCACGGGCTCTCAAAGTCTAATACCAGGAGAAGCCCCAACTTATTATGATCCAATCACAAATGCTCTTAGAGACTTTTTATATTCATAACTAATCTTTTTTAATTTCAGTCTGTCAGGAATCGAGCGAGCGGAGGCCCTTCCTACAGACCCGTGTACATATATTCAGCTTGTGTGATACTCTGTTGAAGAAACCTGATTGAAGTTCAACTAAAATCCTCCTGCATTACGGCTGGTCTTTCCTGCACGCGTAGTCGTGGATTGGTTAAATCGCGACACGTCTCATAGGGTCATCGGAGAATTTGTGAGAATGGGCTGTACAAATTAACTGAATTGAATTGAAGAGTTGTGTTCTGTTTGATTGGTGAGGTTTGGTGTTTGTTATGTTAGGTTAATTCTGTAATTCTTTCAACTGCATTCTAAAAGCAGTCCATGCTCGGACTAGCAATCTATCTCTAATTAGGGAGCATTGAGCGAGTACAAAAAAGTAACCTGGCCCGACATGATTTGTTTCATAGACCCATCTGAGAAGCCGTCATTGCTAGTTGTTTAGAAAAGGGCAGGCACTTAAAAAAATACCTGGTAGGTGATTGGATGAACCATCCGTCAATCAAAACATTCTTTCCTCTTCCCTGAAAAAATACTGAAATAACTGATGCTATTGCAGCATCTGCGCTAACCTCTTTGGGGCTGCCATGGTTGTTCAGAACAAACAGTGGCCTCGTACACACAAAAGCCCCTCCCATAGCTGCCAGTAGCTCAACACAGATTGCTGATTGGTTCGTGCTCTGACTTACCTCACAAACGTATCACTTGAGGTTTGACAAGATGGATTTTTGTTTGATATACGATCCCGCAATTCTCGCATGATCCCGTGGCATCACGAGAATCCAGCTGCTGTGCAAGGTAACAGCCAGCCTGTCTTTTTTCTAAGGTAACAAAATCCATCTTTAACACTTAAGTACAATAAATAACACTATCTCCTTTTACTGTCTGAGTACAGTCAACAAAAACAATTATATCTGTCTCAATATGACATATACACCAGGCAGTTGTGTTATCCAGCATGGTGAGTTGATTTTTTTCTTGAAAATGTATAATATAATAATAATAATAATATATAAAAATAATATATCATTTTTGTAATTTACCCACTGTGGGACGAATAAAGGAATATCATATATCATATAAACGCCTTAACATTCACCTCTATCCTTGCTTTAATAGCCCCATGTTGATTAAAGTCTCACTCCAGATAAATTAATGTGTTAACAGCAACATAGATTATTATCACGATGTAACAATAAAATATAACATGATGTAACTGTAGCAAGTCTCATGCCGCTACCCGTGAGTTTCCCCCACCAGCACCAAGGATCAGCCAGGCACCAAGAGGTTTCTTTCGATGACATCTTTTATTTAACCAAACACACACCGAGCAGACCGCAACACTGTGCCTCTGCTCCCCTCTCCCCTTTCTCCACTCTCAAGTGGGAGCTTTTATAAGAGTGGCCTCGGCTGCTGGCTGATTGCCAATCATCAGCAGCCAAGGCCAAATCAGAGACAGCTGCCACAGTAAGCTTTTCATATAAAGGTTGTAAGGGTATTGATGCCAAACATTGTTTTCAGAAATGTCCTCATGAAGTAAAGAAGTGTACTCATTGTTAATCAAATAGGATGATTTTCTGTCAGGAAGTTAAAGAATTAGACAGATCAAGGGTTCTGCAAACACGTTTATTGAATAGGTATGTCTTCATATGCAGGGTTTTACTTAATAAATGCACTTAGCATTTACAAACTGTGCTCTGTATGTGAACTTTCATTAATACAATCAATCAAACCTTGATGATGACGTCACAGACCAGTTAACATGGTTTCCTCTCATGCGGTAACGTGAAGAAACAACAATAATCAATCTGCAAAGTAAGAAACACTCTGGAAGTGTGAAATAACCAGTAGGCCCAGTTTCTTAAAAAGTGAACTGATTTCGACATAAAAATAAAGTCCTATTGCTTAAATGTAATACCAGCCTGGACAGGCAACTAGAAAAGCCAGGAAGCCAGCTCTTGTCACACAGACTTGGTCATCATTCTGGTGGCCTTCAGGGAGTACAGTGGAGGAGCTTTCGAGGTTCTCCAGTGGACAGTTAATTGCATTCAGAAAAAACTCTGAAAATGTAGAACCTTTTAAAAAAACTTTACTTTAAGAAAATCGGGACTTAAAGCGATGACTATATTTAAGATGGAGTATACTTCTACCACACCTGAAAGATGGGTGGTACACAAGGGAAGAAGTAAAAAGGAAATGAGTCCTCCGAGGGACCCATTGTAGATGTGATAAAACAGAAATATGGGAATGAGTGGTCAAGAGTTTTCGGGTTTCCAAAAGATCGTTCTTTTCGTAGCACAAAACTGGGGATTGTTAGCAGATGTGTGGAATGTACAACGATCCTGGCTGTATACCCAGTGTTAATGGGAATATAATTATGGAGGAATAAAGAATGTGGGGCATCACTTTATTTCAGTGGAACTCTCGCTATCGAAAGCAAAACATTATTTTTCACATGTCATCTTCAGTACCTCTAATTGGTTGTTCTTTGTCCATCAAAACTGTCATGGGTAGCGAGGTACAAGAGCTCATGCGCAGAGGAACTGGACTGGACTCAGTGTGGATAACAAAAAACTCTTTACTGAGGCCAAAAAAGGTTACAAAAAACAACAAGGTCCAAAAAGGGGCAGACAGAGGATCGGAGGTCAGGGCCGGCAGGCAGAATCCACACTAGCGACACAAAAGACAGGAATACGGAAAACAAAAAAACAATCCAGCAAGAGACAAGTGAAAGACTAGCACAAAATATAGGGCGGGAAACAGGTGTACGACATGAGACAGTAACGAGACAAGAGTGGCTGAGGGCAGGTGCAGGGAATGAAACAATCAAGGAGACAGGAATGGCTGAGGGCAGGTGAAGGGAATGAAACAATCAAGGAAACAGGAGTAGCCCAGGGAGGAGAGGAAGGGGGGAGACAGAGAGAGGGAGTGGAGTCTTGGAGTGTTGGCGGAGAGTAGTGACAGCGGTGAGAGAAGATGATGAAAAATGAAAGAAGAAAAAAAACATAGCTTGGAAGGAGACGAGTCGAGCTGCTGTGTTTTTGGAGGGTCACACGTAGAGGTGTGTGTGGGGTGAAGAACATGGCGGGACGCTCCCGAAATAGAGGGAGGGGTGACGTGTCGACAAACCTGCAAAGTTACCGAAAAAAACGCTCTCGAAGTAGGAACCGTGATCGAGAGAAAGAGATGGCGGCGTCATCGACAGGACGTGCACGAGGAAGAGCTAGTCGGCAGGTTGAGCGACATTTGAATCAAGAGGAGACTGCTTCTTTGGAGGCAGTTGGGCACGATTGCTCCGTGAAGGTATCAGGCATAGGCAGCTGGGCAGACATGGAGTGTGGTCATAGGAGTGAAGAAGAGAGTGAGGGGGAGTTAGGGGGGCTGAGACGTAATGGTCGAGGCAAGTATGTGCAGACTAATAAACAAACAAAAGCCGACAATGATAATTCAGAAAGTGAGAGAGAAGGATATGAGCAAGGGCAGAGAGGAAAAACAGATAAATGTACTGTCATAGTAAGGTTCCATGAGAAGGATCAAGAGAACATGAAGAAAATCAGTCCGTTTTTACTAACAGCTCTGGCAAATAAAATAAGGGAGATTATGTATGCAAATTTCCTAAGTGATGGCAATTTACTGGTGAGGTGTGCAAATGAAGAACAACTTGAGAAAGCACTCAGTCTAAAAGAAATAGTAAAAATAGATAGATAGATAGATGTATACTTTATTGATCCCGCAAGCGGGAAATTACAGGCAGATCCAGGAAGATTACAGCATAACACGAGGGAAGAGAGGAGAAAATAAAAATAAAAAAACCCCAGAATATGCCCCTAGAGGGGTACAGTGTGGGAGCAGAAAAAACACCTCAGCACAAAAGCACATACATCTAAACAAGACATGCAACGTGGAGGAAGGGGGGAGGGGAGGTAAACCAAAGACTGGGTGGTCAAGCTCAGCCGTAGGGGGGCAGAGGGTAACCAGCGTAGACAGGCAGCCAGCCATCTGGCAGCCCGTTAGAGCGCCAGTAGACCACACTGGGGGCATAAAGCAGGCGAAGGCGTGGGATGGGGGTGAGGGTAGTGAATGCATATCAGTGTATGTGTAGAGTTCGTGAGTGATTGGCCCGGTAAGTCGTCCTCCCCCAGGCCACAACAGACAGAGTTCTCAGTCCGCAAGATGGTCGTTGCCATGGAGATAGCCTTGAAATGTCCTGGGGATACAACAACCACAGGTGTCTGTGGATAGGGGGAAGGGAATGAGAGAGGTTCTCACTTCAGCGATCTTCAGGGGAGTTGTTGTTCCAGTAACGGCCTTGGCCAAGGCCCCGTTCTGGTTGAGGGAGCCGAAAGCAGATAAGATTGGGATTGTTTGGTCTTCCAGCAGCTACATCCAATTTGCGCACCTACTATTCCACCACTTTCCTCCCATTTTTCAATCGATCCAATTTCGTCGGGCAGCCTTAGGGGGCTTTTAACGGCTGTCACCGTTTCCTTAATTTTCCGATAAACCAGGGCAACGCCAAATCCAAACAGCAGAAATCCTGTAATCATAGTTCCGAATAGGTAGATGTCATCTACGTCCTCCACGGAAAGGGCTGCTAGGCACACGACACGTCCATCGTGTAACCAGCTGCAACGTCCCGGCAGGACGGGCAGGTTCCCCCGAACCCAAGCTTCTCGTCGAGAAGACGGTGTCAATTTCGTCGAGAGACCAGTTGATCAGATGACCAGTTGATCGGTCCATAGTTTTAGTTCGAAGAGCAATGAGGAGAGAGTCTCTCAAGTATATGACAGACAAGACACGGACGAGAGAAGCCAAGCAGGGAAGGGAAGGTCATGGGGAGGAGAGGGAGAGAAAATGCGACCGCCTTCGTCGAGAGCCAGAGAAGGTGTTGAGCACAGGGAGGGTGGGAGCACAAAATGGTGGGGGTAACGGAGTTATCACAGGGGTGCCAGTGAGTGTTGATATGGAGGAACTAAAGAGGAATCTCAAAGGAGGAGCAATTGTGAATGCTCACAGTCTGAAAATGACGAGAGGGAGTTAAAATGGACAGTGAATCAGTACTGATAGAGTTTGAAGAAAAGAATGTGCCAAATAAGGTATTCCTGGGTTATCTGAGTTACCCAGTGAGAGTGTATGTGCCAAAGCCACTGAGGTGCTTTAAATGCCAGAGGTTTGGGCATATAGCCAACAACTGTAAAGAAAAGAGGAGATGTGCTTGGTGTGGTGGCGACCATGAGTATGGAAAGTGTGGAACAGGGACACAGCCACAATGTTGTAACTGTGGAGGAGCCCATGTGAAGTGATGAGACGGGAGACTGAAATCCAAAAAGTAAGAGTGGAAAGAAGGATCACTTATGTAGAAGGCAGAAGCTGTAAGAGAAACACTATAGTAAGGAACAATGTTACCAGGATTCAAGCAAGACAAGGGGATCAAGTGCTACAGAAAGTAAATGACAGGATAAATGTGGACAAGAAGAATTTAGTAACTTTCATGGCAGAAGTTTAATCCAAAAATGATACGCCCGTCCCATGATGACGCAGAAGCAAGATGGCGTGTTTGTCTGCCGCTGCTCGCTCGCTGGGATCTGGGATCTACGCTAGTCTACGCTTCATTTTGCAGTTTGGATTACGTGTTTTACTTATTTGTTTTTATGTGGAAAAGCCAAGGATTGCAACCAGTGGATTGCAAGGTTTTATTGAGCGGTAAACAAGCAGGAATTACCTCCGGGGGACGTCGCTCGCCGGTCCCTGGCATGTCGGCATGGCGTTTCAGCTATTCCTTCCTACAGCTCCGCAAACTCAACTCCGCAATCACTCCTGGACTCAACATCCCCATCGTAAACGAACTCGGACTTTTGCGTCGCCCACGTTATGCCCACTGGAGTACACGCAGAAACTTTGTTTACCACCAGCAGTCTGAGCAGTGCATTCCCTCCATCTGGACGCCCGTCGCACAACTGACGCGTCATCAGAGCGCCGCCACTACGAGGCTATTTTACTCCAAGCAGGACAGAAAACGTGGAGTGGATCACAGCCTACTCCGGCCCCTACAGAGACACTCAAACGAACTCGGACTTTTGCGTCGCCCCCGTTATGCCCACCGGAGTGCACGCAGAAACTTTGTTTACCACCAGCAGTCTGAGCAGTGCATTCCCTCCATCTGGACGCCCGTCGTACAACTGACACGTCATCAGAGCGCGGCCACTACGAGGCTATTTCACTCCAAGCAGGACAGAAAACGTGGAGTGGATCACAGCCTACTCCGGCCCCTACAGAGACACTCCACCACCACCACCACCCCAGCACCCCCTGTCAAAATTGAACTTTTAAATACACAATCACTAAATAACAAGGCATCTTTTATTCATGATCACATCACCGACAGGGAGATACACCTCATGTGCCTAGTTGAGACCTGGCAACAACCAGAGGTTTACTCTAGTCTCAATGAAGCCTGTCCCCCTGGCTACACCTACCTTAGCAAGGCCCGCACCACTGGCCGCGGTGGGGGCCTTGCCGTTGTGTACCGGGAAGACTTTGAGTTGTCCCCCCTGTCCCTGCCTGCTCACTCCTCCTTTGAATGCCTTGCATTTAAATGCAAATCGCCACTTTCCATTACAGTTCTCCTGATTTACCGGCCCCCAAAACCGAACCCAGCCTTCATCTCCGAGATACATGACATCATAACCACACTCTGTATAACCCCAGGGAATATCATCATACTCGGTGATTTTAATATTCATGTTAACAACCCCTCTTCCTACTCTGTAGCTGAATTCCTCAATCTTCTAGACAGTCTCAACCTCACTCAACATGTCAATGTCCCAACACACTCCAGAGGCCACACTCTTGATTTGTTGATCACCAACTCCCACCCCAGCAATCTGTCAGTGCACGATCTGGGCGTGTCCGACCATAAAGCCATCTCAATGGAGCTACCTACCCTGTCCCCCCTCAATAAACCCAACAGACAAATCAGTTTCAGGAACCTTAAAAACATCAACCCAGTCACCCTGACTACTGACCTCCGCCATCTCTCTGCTGCCAACCTCCCTTCAGTCACTGAACTCGTGGAGCTCTACAATTCATCACTTAGCACTCTCCTGGATTGCCATGCCCCAGTCAAGACCAGAACTGTCAACTTCACATGTTCAGCTCCCTGGTACACCAGTGAGCTGCGGCTACTGAAGAGGCAGGCGTGTCCTTGAAAGGCGTTTCAAGGACCCAGATCTTGCTGAGCACAAACTAGCCTACAGGGAACATCAGAAGGCCTACAGCAAATCCCTCAGTGACACACGGTCCCGGTTCTACTCCCACATCATTAACAATAGCCCTGGTAACTCCAAGCAACTTTTCTCAACCATTAATCATCTCCTTAAACCTCGGACCCCTACACTCAGACAACACGCAGGAGCGATGCAACAGCTTCATCTCTTTCTTCAAAACAAAAGTAGGCATCATCCGCTCCCTTCTTTCCAGCCTCCCCGCCCCCGCCTCCCTCTCCAGCCCCTGCCCCCAGCCCCTGCCCCTGCCTCACCGCCCCCTTCTCCCAAGCCCCCCCCCTTCCTACCTCCCTGCCCCCCCATCTCTCCAGCCACCCCGCTGTCCCTGCTCCCCTGCTCCCTCTTCTCTCCAGCCTCTCTGCCCCCCCTGCATCTCCAGTCACATCCGCTGACCCTCTGTCCGGAACTACTCAGCCCCTTTGCTGTTTCACGGACATCACACAGCATGAGGTTGAAGTCATCTTGAGGAAGATGAAGCCCTCGACCTGTGCCCTGGACCCATTTCCCTCAGCCCTGATAAAAAACCACTCCTCTGCAATAAGTCCCCTGATCACTAAAATCATCAACCACTCCCTCCGGTCTGGCCATGTCCCCACGTCTCTGAAAACTGCTGTCATCAAGCCGCTACTCAAAAAGCCCAGCCTTGACCCCCAAGTACTTGCCAACTACCGCCCAATCTCCAACCTCCCTTTCCTATCAAAGGTGTTGGAAAGGGTAGTTTCTGCCCAACTCCACAACCATCTCAAATCAAACAGTCTGTATGAGAAATTCCAGTCTGGTTTTCGCTCTGGCCACAGTACTGTAACTGCTCTGGTCAGGGTCACAAATGACCTGCTGATGACGGCTGATGCTGGCTCTCCATCACTACTTATCCTTCTTGACCTCACCGCAGCATTTGACACCGTGGACCACTGCATTCTTCTACACCGCCTCCACTCCTCCATCGGACTCTCTGACTCTACCTTGGCCTGGTTCACATCATATCTCACGGACAGAACGGAGTATGTGTCCCTCGGAGGTGCTAAGTCAGAAATGCACCCTGTCAGCTGTGGTGTCCCTCAAGGATCAGTCCTTGGCCCCATCCTCTTCACTCTGTACATGCTCCCCCTTGGTCGTGTCATCAGCCGGCATGGAATATTTTTCCACTGTTACGCTGATGACACCCAACTCTACATCAAAACCAACCCAACCCCCTCTGCAGCCCTATCCACACTCTCCACCTGCCTGGAGGAGATAAAGGCATGGATGACGGCTAACTTTCTGCAACTTAACAGTTCAAAACGGAAGCCATTCTCATTGGCACCCACACCAGACCGGTCATCCACTATCACCAGCATCAACTTCTCCGGCCACGACATCCACCTTTCATCCTCAGTCACTAACCTCGGTGTCAGAATGGACCCTCACCTGACCTATGAGGCCCACATCAAACATCTTTGCAAGACCTCCTTTTTCCACCTCAGGAACATTGCAAAACTCCGCCCACACTCACTCTCTCTGATGCCGAAAAACTTGTCCATGCCTTTGTCTCCTCCAGGCTGGATTACTGCAACGCACTCCTCATCGGGATCCCTAGCAAGAACATCCAGCAGCTGCAGTACATCCAGAACTGTGCTGCTAGGATCCTGATGAGGGTGCGAAGCGACCACATCACACCCGCCTCAAATCCCTCCACTGGCTACCGGTCCAGTACAGGATTAAATTCAAAGTCTCCTGCTGACCCACCAGTGCCTCCATGGCACTGCCCCCCTCTACCTTAAAGAACTCATCACCCCCCAATCCTCCCCACGCCATCTCCGCTCTGGACTGGCCAACCTCCTCCAGCCTCGGAGGACAAGGCTCCGAACCATGGGCGACCGCGCCTTCTGTACAGCTGCTCCCAGTCTGTGGAATGCTCTCCCCGACCATTTAAGGGCACCGCAGACTGTGGATTCTTTTAAAAAAGGCCTGAAAACCTATCTTTTTAGAAAAGCGTTTGATTGACTACTTTTTAAACTCTAAAGTCATTTATGTTTGGTTTTATTTTATTTATTTTAATTCTTCTCCTTTGTTTGTTTTTAGTTTTTCCCCTTTTTGTGCAATGTAGCACTTTGAGATCCTTCGTTGGATGTAAAGTGCGTTATAAATTAAATTTATTATTATTATTATTATAAAATCCAGCAGATTGTCAAAGTAGCAGTGAACCACTTGGGATTAGTGGGACTGGCATGGGGAGAACCTTACTAATCAGTCAAGCCAGGAAGCACCATGGGTTGGTTAGTACTGATAATGGTCATATTACTTCAATGGAACGCCAGAAGTCTACTGGCCAATGGCCAGGAATTCAAGCATTTCATTAAAGAAATGGGTGTAAAACCAGATGTAATGTGTGTTCAGGAGACTTGGTTGAAACCTATTTTAGACTTTGTAATGCATGGATATTCAATAATTAGGAATGACAGAGATCATGGAGTGGGGGGAGGCTGTGCTACATTTATCAAACAAAATATTCCATATAGGGTACTGGAAAAGGGAGACAGTCAAGATTATATAGTGGTGGAAGTGTGGGAAAAAGTTAAGCAGGTGGATTTGGACAGCCTGCATAAAATTCAAGGACAAAACGGAAATAGAATTGTATGGTGCGCAGATATCAATGCTCACAGTACAATGTGGGGGGGGGGGTATGCAAACAGATTAAAATGGAAGGGTAATTGAAGATTTGATGTATGATAGGGGTCTGATCTGTATGAATGATGGTAGAGGAACAAGGAGGGGCGGCTGTAGCTCAGTGAGATAAGGGGGTCGTCCTGCAACCCCAAGGTTGACGGTTCGATCCCAGCTCTCCCCATTAGTTGCAAGTCGAAGTGTCCTTGAGCAAGGCACTGAACCCCCAGTTACTTCCCGGGCGCATCACTGCAGCCCACTGCTCCTTAATAACTAAGGATGGGTTAAATGCAGAGAACTAATTTCCCCTTGGGGATTAATAAAGTATATATCTTATCTTAAATATAAATACAGGTGCAGAGTCAGCATTAGATATCACATTAGTGTCCAATGCATTGGCTGGAGTAGGTAAATGGGAAGTTTTGACAGTAGGCAGTGATCATTATCCAGTATCATGTTTGATAGGAGAAAAAGTGGAAGTTAGACCAGGAGGTGGAATCCCAAGATGGATCTTTCAAAAAGCAAAATGGGAGGAGTTTCAAACATTAAGTGATGGAACAATGACAAAGATTGACATGGATCTGGAGATATAGACGACATAAACAAACAGGTAACTTCAGCAATTAGTATGGCAGCCAATGGAGCTATACCCAGGAGTAAGAATATAGGAGAAGTAAGACACTTGTTCCTTGGTGGACAGGACTGTGGCAAGGCAGTTAAAAGCAGGCACAAAGCATTTAGACTCGTCAGAAGAACCCATAAGATGCAGCATTTTATTCAATACAAAAAGGCACCAGCAGTGGTAAGAAGAACAATATGACAAGCTAAGAGAGAGAGTTGGAGACATTTTTGCAATAAAATAGGAAGAACTACTCCTGTGGGAGAGGTATGAGGAATGATAAAGAGGATGGGAGGAGATAGAAGGGAATGGGAATACCCAGTGTTGACTTCTGACAAGGAAACAGCGGTCTCCAATAGGGGAAAAGCAGAGATAATGGAAAAAGCATTTGTGAAGATTCATGGTTCGGATAAGTTGTCGGAAGAAGAAAGAAGGAGAAGGGAAAGAAGAATGAATCAGTATCCAGGTGTGCTAGATAGGAGGGAAAGAACACATGATAACATTGATGAACCTTTCACTCTGGAAGAGATGGTGAGAGCAATAAATGGATCAAAACCCACATCGCCAGGGGACGATCAGGTATGCTACGTCATGCTAAGGCATTTGGGAAAAGGAGCACTTTTTAAGCTGCTGTACCTTTATAACAGAGTATGGGAGGAAAGAAAGTTACCGAGCGTATGGAAGGAGGCAGTAGTGATCCCAATTAGAAAACCTGGCAAAGATCCATCTAAACCCACCAGTTACAGAACAATATCACTAACATCTAATGTGTGTAAGGTAATGGAAAGGATGATAACGGAAAGATTTTCATATACGCTTGAGAAGAGAGGAATGCTGGCAAGTTTTCAGAGTGGTTTTAGGAAGTATAGAAACATCATGGCCTCACTGATAAAGCTAGAGACTAATATTAGAAAGGCCCTGGCAAATAGTCAGTCATTGCAGTGACATTGAAAAAGCCTATGACATGATGTGGAAGGAAGGTTTGCTAATCAAGATGCACAAAATGGGAATTGGTGGGAGAGTCTATCACTGGGTAAATGATTTTCTGTTTGGAAGGAAAATTAAAATACGGATAGGGTCAGACGTGTCAAATTAATACTTAGTCGATAATGGCACGCCTCAAGGCAGTGTGATTCGCGTGCTACTCTTCATCATTATTATGAATGACATACTCACTGTGTGTAGCCCCCCTAAAGCACCAATAAGCAATAAGCAGCCAGAGGGATATTCGGTAACAAAGTTTATTCCGACCGCAGACTGTGTCTCTGCTCTCCACGCTCCTCCAATCTTCTGTCTGTCCAGCTCCTTTATGGAGACAGACTCAGATACACCAACACAGATCGTCATCAGCTGGACTGATTACCAATCAGTCCAGCTGATGACAATCAGACACCGTTCCCTGAACCACCCCCCCCCCGCTCCACCCACTCTACAGCCGAGCCTAAACACCCCCCGCTGCCACATACCTCCACCGCCCGACTCAGGCCGGGGCAACATCCGGCCTAACCTACTCCCCCTCCCCCCCATGAGAGCGGGAGAGGAAGTCGGCCACGACCATCTGCGTCCCCGGCCTATGGATCACCTTGAAATTAAGGCTGTAAAGCCAGATACCACCGAGTGATTCGGGCGTTGGTATCTTTCATGCGGTGGAGCCATTGGAGCGGGGCGTGGTCCGACCAGAGGGTGAATGAGCGTCCCAGGAGGTAGTAGCGCAGGGAGTCGACCGCCCACCGGATGGCGAGGCACTCCTTCTCCACCGTGCTGTACCTGCCCTCCCTCTCCGACAGCTTGCGGCTGATGTACAGCACGGGGCGGTCAACCCCATCTACCTGCTGGGACAAAACGGCCCCCAGCCCTCTGTTCGACGCATCAGTCTGCAGAGTAAAAGGGAGAGAGAAGTCAGGTGTGTGAAGGAGTGGTTCCCCACAGAGAGCTTGCTTTACCTCCTCAAACACCAACTGGCACTGCTCCGTCCACTGGACCGGATCTGAGGCACCTTTCCGGGTCAGGTCAGTCAAGGGGCTGGTCAGCTCTGCAAAGTTCGGGATGAACCGCCTGTAATAGCCCGCCAGCCCCAAAAACTGCCTCGCCTCTTTTTTGATCTTGTCCACCTGAGGGCGCACCTGCCCGGCGCCCAAGTGGTACCCCAGATACCGTACCTGCCTCCGTCCAACTGCAGACTTCCCCGGGTTGGCCGTAAGCCCCGCCTGCCTCAGGGACTCCAGCACCACGCCCACCCGCTGCACATGCTCCGCCCAGGTGGTGCTGTGTATGATCACATCATCCAAGTAGGCGGCAGCATATGCAGCGTGCGGACGCAGCACCCTGTCCATGAGGCGTTGAAAGGTGGCTGGGGCCCCGAACAACCCAAAGGGAAGCGTGGTGAATTGGTATAATCCAAACGGAGTGGAGAAGGCTGTTTTTTCCTTAGACTCTGGCGACAGAGAAATCTGCCAGTAGCCCTTGGTTAAATCCAGTGTCGTAAAGAAAAGCGCAGTGCCCAGTCGGTCCAGGAGCTCGTCGACCCGGGGCATTGGGTAAGCATCGAACCGTGACACATCATTCACCCTGCGATAGTCCACGCAGAACCGTATAGACCCATCCTTCTTGACCACAAGAACAATGGGGCTACACCAGGCACTGTGGGACTCTTCTACAGCATTGCAGCCAATTCCCGCTGAACCACCTTTCTCTTGTGTTCAGGTAACCTGTAGGGTCGTAAACGCACCGTCACGCCCGGAGGAGTCTCAATCTCGTGCTCTATGAGGTTTGTGCGTCCTGGAAGGAGAGAGAACACATCAGCAAACTGCTTTTGCAACCGGGTAATGTCTGTTTTCTGGGTCCCGGAGAGACGGTCTTCACAAAGGAGCGAGGCCGGATTGGTGGATTTTGGGACCTCAGGCCCCAGCTCCTCTCTCTCAGATACCGAGGACACCAGAGAAACAGACTCCGCCTCCCTCCATGCTTTTAGGAGGTTGAGGTGGTAAATCTGTGTAGCTCCGCCCCTATCAGAATGCACCACCTCATAGTCGACATCCCCCACTCGCCGTGTGACCACAAAGGGCCCTTGCCACTTGGCGAGGAGTTTAGAGCTGGAAGAAGGAAGCAATACAAGTACCTTCTCTCCCGGTGTGAATTGTCTCAGCCTGGCACCTCTGTTGTACAGCCGCTGCTGACGCTCCTGGGCCTGGGGCAAATTCTAACGTGACAGCTGACCCAGTGTGTGGAGCTTTGCTCGCAGGTCCAGGACGTGTTGGATCTCGCTTTTACTGGTGCTCGGCCCCTCCTCCCAGTTTTCCTTAATGAGGTCGAGCACCCCCCGTGGAGTCCTGCCAAACAACAGTTCAAAGGGAGAAAATCCCGTGGAGGCCTGGGGAACCTCCCGTACTGCAAACAACAGAGTCAAGCCATTTATCCCAATTACGTTCATCATCATTAATAAATTTACGGATCATGGACTTCAAAATCTTATTCAGACGCTCCACCAGACCATCGGTCTGTGGGTGGTACACACTGGTCCGAATAGACTTGATGCCCAGTAACCCGTAAAGTTCTCTGTGTTCTTGCCATGAACTGGGTGCCTTGGTCAGTCAGAATCTCTTTCGGGATTCCGACTCGGGAGATGACCTGAAACAGCGCCTGCGCGACACTCTTTGCAGAAATGTTGCGCAAGGGCACTGCCTCCGGGTATCGTGTTGCGTAATCCACGAGGACTAACACAAAGCGATATCCGCATGCACTCCGGTGAAATGGCCCGATGAGGTCCATAGCGATTCGCTCAAATGGAACCTCCATTAATGGCAGAGGGCGCAAAGGTGCCCTCGGAATGGCCGGAGGATTTACCAATTGACACTCCGGGCAGGACGCACACCAACGGCGCACAGCCGCCCGGATGCCCGGCCAATAGAATCGGGTCATTATCCGGTCCAGAGTTTTATCATACCCCATGTGACCAGCCATCGGGTTATAGTGAGCCGCCTGAAAAAGAATTTCCCGGCGGCTCTTCGGCACCAGCAACTGGGTGCTTTCCTGCCCTGTGTGAGTGTCATGGCTCACTCTGAACAGTCTGTCCCTGATCAATGTAAAGTGCGGATATGTCTGCGCTGCGTCAAGGTGCACCAGCTGACCATCAATTCATATCACTTGGTCAAAGGCTGAGCGTAGAGTATCGTCCCGAGACTGCTCGAGTGGAAAATCTTCCATGGAGTGAAACTCGGGAGCCGGAGGAGTCTCCCTAGGAGGCTCCGCCGGTTCCCCCTCCCCGTCTGCAGTGTCGGACAACCTTGCGTCACCGCTGAGCACGGCGCACACATCGCATGACCCTGTCTGCCGTGAACGCACCCCCGCAGCCCCCATTAACTTATCAAACCCAGGACAATCGGTTCCCAAGATTACGGGGTGCGTAAGGCGGGAGCTAACCGCGACCTTCACGTTATGCTTTTTACCCCCATGTCTAATTTCCGCTGACACTATGGGATACTCGTGAATGTCCCCATGCACACACCTTCTCTTCACCCACAATGCCTCCACCAATGCCCCTGGTCGAACCAGGCTCTGGTGGATCATAGACTGTGTACAGACGGAATCCACCATTGCCTGATGTATACCCCCCTGGATTCTTACCGTGCAGCGATGCGTCGCTCCCAGACCTGGGGAGGGCGTTGGAGAGCCGGCAACCCAGATCACCTGGCCCACCTCCATCAGCGGACACTCCCGCCGGACGTGTCCGGGCTGCCCGCACCTCCAACACTCCTGCCCTGGTGTTTGAGGGACTACCTGCGGGTTGGGAAGGGTGCCGGTGTTTGCTGGGGCCGGTGTGGGTGGCGTCAGGAGCTGCGTCGGCCTAGCTGGAGCCAGTGCGCCCCTGCTGTCCACCTGACTGCTGGGATAAACCTCCAGGTGGTCCTCTGCCAGAGTGACGGCGGCCTCCAGCGATGTCAGGCGGTGGCAGCAGACCCACGTCGACGTTTCGGCCGGCAGCCCCCCAACAAACTGCTCCAGGATCACCCGTTCTGCCACTGCCTGCGACTCTCCTGTGTTCCCGGGCTGCAGCCACCTTGTCGCGGCGTCCCTCAGCCGTTGCGCGTAGGCGAACAGCCGGTCGTCTGGCCCCATCGTGGCCTCGCGAAACCTCCGCTGGTGATCCTCCGGAGTCAGACCCAGCTTATCCATCACCGCATTTCGCACGTCCGCGTAACTGTGGCGTGCTGCTGGGGGAAGCCGGCAGTCTGCACCTCCCCGGTGAGCAGGGGCAGGAGGCGAATCGCCCACTCCCCCGCTGGCCAGCCGCATGCCTCCGCCACATACTCAAAAGTCTCTAAGAATGACTGCGTTAGCTGGGTTGGCTGATCTGGGTGCTGCTGGATGCTCTCCATGTGCTTTGTTTAAAAAAAAAAAAAAAAAGGGCTCCACATTTGGCTCCAGTGTGACAAGTGTGTAGCCGTCACTCGTAGGTCCCCCCCCCCCCCCCCCCCCCTAAAGCACCAATAAGCAATAAGCAGCCAGAGGGATATTCGGCAGTGGCGGCTGGTGATTTTTTTTTTTGGGGGGGGTGTAGTTGGGCGACGCGGTTTAAATAGCACTCAACAATGAGAAGAAAAGAGGTTTTGAGTAGAATATTGTAAAAAACAAAGCTTTATTTCAAGAAGACACCGTGCTCAACACTGTCCAATAACAACTATCAACAAACTTTAACTTTGGGCATGAGAGGTTCAGAGCAGAATGCTTTAAGAAACATTGGGTTGGGTTTCAGAGGTTTGCAAAATAAAAGAGTTTCACCCTCACATGAAAGAGGTTCAGAGCAGATGTAACAGATGTGGAACGGGCATGGAAGAAGTCGGCTCAGATGGTGGATTTTCCCAGCACTTATTTATTCTGCAAAAGACAACAGAACACACACATTTGCCTTCTGATCTATCTCTGCACTTCCACTTCCCTCAGCAATATAAAACCATTGTCCATGGAAGACAGGACCACATTAAATCTAAATAATAACAATTATCATCAAAAACCATGACATGACCCCTAATGGACAAAATAAATAACTACATGAGCTAGTCATTTCAGCAGAAGCAGCGAAAATTCTAACTTTGAACAAAAGGGAAACACATACCTGCAGAAGACAACAGAACACACACATTTGCCTTCTGATCTGTCTCTGCACTTCCACTTCCTATACACGCAAAACAACACAATTTACACAAGGAAAATATACGTCGGGGCGACCGGATGTAGCTAAACAAACGGTGCCAAAGTGGCTCAATGAAACCGCCACCAAACGTATATTTTGACGGTCTAAATGACACGACAGCTGGACGCTGTGATCGTATTAGCATTCCATTACTGTATGTAACATAAACGGTTAATTTTTATCAAAAAATATAGCCAAAATAGTGTGACATCGTTTTTCACTCAACTCACCCTCAGCAATATAAAACCATTGTGAGGGAAAGACGGGACTCAGGAGCAGGAAGTGCAACAGAGATGCAAAGCAATTTCCGCAGGAAACTGATTTTTAAAAATAACGCTAAATAAAAATAGCTCATTAAAATAAATTCACAAACACTCAACAATATCGTTGAACAACAAACAAAAATAAAATACAATACATTGAAAACAAGAAATGACAGAGTGCATTTCTAACTGTTTGACAGAGTAGACCCCACTACATGTAAAAAAAAAAAGTAGCCCTCCTCTCTTTAAAGTTGGCAAACTTCTCAATAACTCTCTGGTTAAAGTCAATCATGTCTGTAACCAGCCTGTTTCCATTATTCTTGAGGGAATGTGTCTGTTTTTCAGAACTTCTTCGTTGTGTTTTCGATGCCAGTTCGGTCTCCTTCTGCTGCTCTGCTCTGCAAACAGGGTTAGCTTCATGCTGTTAGCTAGTTAGCTCCATGCTTTTAGCTAGATCAGCGGTCCCCAACCTTTTTTGAGCCACGGACCGGTTCTGTGTCAGAAATTATTTTCACGGACCGGCAATATAAATGACGTAATAAATATGACGTCATACAATTATACGAAGGGCATAAAGTGCCAAAACTACAACTCATCATTACGCCGAATTAGTGTGAGCCGTGCGCTTGTTTACCTGCAACGAGCCGCTGATGGAGACGGCGACACAGACGTGTGTTTGGTCCGCTGCTCCTAACCGAGTTCTGGTCGCTGTCATTAGAACATGTAGAATATTCCGCTGTTCACTCGCCCACACAGCAGCGACTTTATCGGCCAACTTGAAAACAGTTGTCATTTCTCTGAAGTGACAGAATTCATTGAGCAGGTTGAATATGTTTTAAGATTCTTTGTCACTGAAATGTGCCGCCAGCAGAGGGTTTGGCGTGTGAGACTCGCCTGCAGCGATAAACCCGAACTTTAAGGCTCCTGAACGCGGCTCAGACGTACACACGGGTGTATCCGGTCCTTTTTCAAAATAATATATTTTCCGACTGATTAAAATATATATATATATTTATTCACTTTTTCCATGCCGGTTCCAACCAAGCGCGGACGTCTGGCCGTGGCCCGGGGTTGAGACCCTGAGCTAGATGGCTGCGGCAAGATTCATGCTTTACACTTGTCTGCAGCTCTTTAGATCCCTCACCCCGTTGTAGTCCAGAGAGTTTCAGTCCCAGGACTTTGGAACAACAGACAGGGGAAACTAAACACTGAGCCTCCAGCTAACCAGCTCCGGTTAGCAACCTGCTCGCGTAGCTCCGTGGAGCTCTCTGGGCTGAGGGAACGATACCGGTCTCTCATTTGCCGAATAGTCCAGTCACGTGAAATAAGAAACGATGTCATTGGCCAGGGCACATATGTTTGCGCCCCAAGATTCACGTTTCATCCGCCAATGAGAAGCCGTCCTTGCCGAAACGACCGTGAAATGTTTGCTCGCTGCCGCACACACACGTTGGGCCGGTGCCCCGAAAATGGGGAGGGGCTTCTCTCCGTGAGGATGAGTGGCGATATATTATTTATGTCTCATTTAACTTAAGTGGTTGTTGACAGGCTGACGGTCTCCCACACACATTTAGCGCGTCAACACGGTATAATTGCTGGATGGATGGATAGATGGATGGTATATGTTTTTTGACAGGATATTTTTTTTTTTTTCTTCTTTTTTTTTCCATCTCAACATTTTAAGAGGGGCGGCGCCCTAGCGCTAGTGTTGTTACGAGATGTGCCGACGCTTCGAAGCGTGTGTCGAGTAATGGAGGGGGCGTTTCCTCGAAGCACGTATCGAGGCTTGCTTCATTTAGGGGAGGAGCCAAAAATGATGACGTCCGAAGCCTCGCTGCCCGGCTGTACCACGTGACTGCTTCAGGAAGTGGTTCAGATATTGCCGGGAGGTTTGACAGCAATATAAACCCCTCAGGCTCCATTCAAAATGTGGGTTGTTGGTTGAGAGTTTGGAGAGTTTAGAGAGAGAGATAGTTAGGAGAGTGAGGAGAGAAGGATAGGTGATAAGATGGAACTGTTGAGAAACTGTTATTTCTGAATAAAAATGAATAAAATGTCCCTTGTCCTGTACATCACTGTCCAAGTTTACACAAGCATATTCAGTCCCCTCTTCCTAGTTACACACACACACGTTCACTGTCCTCTGCCTGCTTAAGCCCATGCCATTTTCCTAAAGTGACATAATAACATTATTACACAACCTGCCGTATCATATGATACTACCATTTTGGGAAAATTTACACACACAGAATACATTCAAAAAATATTGTATTATGCACATATGTGATAATTTATGTCCAGAAATGATTTGGTCATACATTTTTGTAATTCATAGTCATTCCCAACAGCCATAACAGACACAAAAATTCAATGCATCACATTATGTGGATCAGATACAGCTGCCTGTGATTATGCACTTGGCCAGTAGGTGGTTTCGTGAGCACATGAAGCTTCGAGAAATGAACCCTTTCTCGAACCAATTGGCTGAAGTGGTTCGATGCCTCATGAGGCTTCATCTCACCATCACTACCTAAAGCCCTCTATGGACGCACCGCCACTGATATTCGGTAACAAAGTTTATTCCGACCGCAGACTGTGTCTCTGCTCTCCACGCTCCTCCAAACTTCCGTCTGTCCAGCTCCTTTATGGAGACAGACTCAGATACACCAACACAGATCGTCATCAGCTGGACTGATTACCAATCTGATTACCAATCAGTCCAGCTGATGACAATCAGACACCGTTCCCTGAACCACACCCCCGCTCCACCCACTCTGCAGCCGAGCCTAAACACCCCCTGCTGCCACACTCACAAAGGTACCAATAGAGATAGGTAGGTCTCTGTTTGCTGACGATGGGGCATTATGGAAGAAAGGAAGGAACATGGAACATGCAGTCAGGAAAGTGCAAGAAGCAATCGATGAGGTGGTGGAGTGGGGATATGATTGGGGGTTCAGGTTCTCAGTGGAAAAAACACAAATGGTCTTTTTCACCAGGAAAATGATCAAAGATGGGATGAAGCTAGCAATGTCTGGGAAAGAATTAGAAAGGGTTGGAACATTTACATTTCTGGGGGTTCTTTTTGATTCACGGTTAACATGAGCAGATCACATCAGGAGAGTAGAGGAAAAATGCAAAAAAGTAATAAATGTGATGAGATGTGTGAGTGGTAGGGAGTGGGGAGCCAGCTGTTCATCATTGAAAACCATGTATGTGGCCTTGATAAGATCCGCATTGGATTAGCATATGGGTCTTCAGCTAAATCTCTAATTGGTATATTGGATGTGGTTCAGGCGCAGGCATTAAGAGTATGTAGTGGAGCTTTTAAAACATCGCCAATCCCTACCCTGCAGGTAGAAATGGGAGAAATGCCGCTGGATTTAAGGAGAAAACAACTAATGGAAAACTACTGGGCTAATTTGCAGAGACACAATGATACTCACCCTGCAAAAGAAGTGTTGCAGGCGGTCTGGGAGAATGGGAGGAGCCAGAAAGATAACTTTGGTCGGATAGGCAATGACATTGCAAGGGAGTTTAATGTGTTTGGTCTAAGTATAAGCCCCTCTGTGGTTTACCCGGTGATGGCTCCATGGACACTTGTGTGGCCTGAAGTTGACTGGTATCTGTTAGATTTAAAAAGATAAGAGAAAGGAAAAAGGGATTTGTTTAGTGCATTTGAATATCGAGTAATGAAACTATACAGTAAATATACTATGATGTATACGGACGGTGCTAAGAAACCTGAGACAGGAGTGACAGGATTTGGGGTAGCAATACCAGATAAAGGAGTAGGGATCAACAGGAGAACATCTGATAGGCTAGGGGTCTACACAATGGAGATTGTGGCAGTGCTAGTGGCGTTACGATGGGTGGAAAAGGCAAAACAGGAAAAGGTATTAATATGCTCCGATGCAGCTTCAGTTTTAGCAAGCCTAAGATCTTTTCGTTCATGCAGTCGTCAAGACATACCTTATGAGGTCCTTCAGTCGGCCAGACGCGTAACCAACCAGGGAGGTCAGGTTAAATTCATGTGGGTTCCAGCAGGGGTGAGTGGGAATGAGAGGGCGGACAAGTTGGCAAAGAGGGCTTTAAAGAAAGGATACATAGAAATAAGGATTAGCATCAGTAAGGCGGAGGTCAAGAGCATTAACTGGGAAAACGTCAACCAAATGTGGCAAAATAGGTGGGACAGAGAGAAGAAAGGGAAACATTTATATGTTATTCAAAGGAGTGTTAAGGCAACCAGGGTGGGAAGTTGGAACAGGAGAGAGGAAACAGTGCTGACAAGGCTACGGTTATGCCATACTGCACTCAACATGACACTGAAAATGATAGGGAAACACCAGACAGGGCTGTGTGAAGGATGTGGAGAAGAGGAGTCAGTGGAGCATGTGGTGGTGAATTGTAAGGTGCATGAGACTCGGAGAGAGTTGATGAGGAAGAAACTAAAGGAATTGGGCGTGCATGAGTGTACACTGAAGGGAATTCTGAGCATGGGTGGGAGAGCACAGATTAGAGTACTGTTCACGTTCTTAAAGGACATAGGGTTTCTTAGGGGGTTTTTTCAGGGTATAATTGAAATGTAATATTTATTTGTATTATTATTATTATTATTATTATTTATTTGCATATGCACCAAACCGCAGTTCAGAGTATCCGGCCTTCTTGGAGTCGGTGGGAGGGGTCCTGGAAAGGGCACCGCCTGCTGACTCCACAGTTCTCCTGGGAGACTTCAACGCTCACGTGGGCAATGACAGAGAACTTACCTGGTGGTAAGTTGGATCAGATGGCGGGGGAGTCGGCTAGAAAGACCTGGCAAGCCCAAACGTGTACTGCGGGTGAACTTCAACTCCCACCTCCGGATGAACTTCTGACACATCCCGAGGGAGGTTGGGGACATGCAATCCGAGTGGACCATGTTCAAAGCCTCTATTGTGGAAGCGGAAGATAGGAGCTGTGGGCGGAAGGTCATCGGTGCCTGTTGTGGCGGCAACCCGAGAACCCAGTTGTGGACACCAGGGGTCAGGGAAGCCATCAAGCTGAAGAAGGAGGCCTTCCGGGCCTCGAGTTTTTCCTGATCCGATGTGAGGTCCTGGGACAGGGATGTTGTATGTGTACAGATTGTAAATCCCTCTCAGGCAAATTTGTAATTTGTGATTTCTGTCAAACATCAGCCTGTACAAAACACTAAAATGGTTTTATTTCACAGCCATGATGAGATCCCAGAGCCGTATTAACTCAGTAGGAGGCCCCAATCTGAAATATTAAAGGCCATCAAAATAGATGTTGTGTCAGGTCCCCTACTATTATGGTTCTCAATAGCTTTGGTGGTGCATATCATGTTAACAGACGATTAAGCAACATATTAAAATATGAAAAATTGCCACACAGAAAAATAAACAAGACACAGACAGACACACCCAAGCAATGAACAGTATCATTTACTTTATTTATGAGGCAGAGAGAGAAAGAATGAAACCAGATTCACATAACCCACACTGTCGGTTGTACAAATATATCTCTATCCTGCCATCTGTTGGACAAATGACAATAGCTCAAGCAAAAAGATGGGCTGAAAGGTTTCATCACGCACATGTCACATATACAGTATATTTGCAAATAATCAAAACAATAATGAAACTAGAATTAAACAGACAGAAGTAACCATTTGAAGTAAGAGGTTTTCAATTGTAGATTGAAGAGCTCCTTTAGGCTTGATTGAGTTTTGAAACCGAAGAAGTCATACATTACTTAAATGTGGTGGGTTTACTTAAAGGGAGTCCAGTTACAGACTTTCTTCTTACACAGCTGTGCAGAACCTGATCCTGAGCCTGCTGTTGCCAACAACTACAATTGAGTATCATCTTCTGTCTACATTACAGATTGTTGCTGTTGGAAAAAATGTAAAGAGAATGAAAATATAAATACAGCACTGACAGTAATTTTGAGTTTTGGTATGGGAAAGATCTTCCGTCTTTGTTGTTGTTGCATCTTTGTCAACATCTCTCTCTCGACCCTCTGCCAGTTTCAGCCTAAAGTCAACTCCATCATATTCACCCCGAGAGTCTCCTCTGACCCTGACATGGATCGCAGCTTCTGCACCTTCCAGCCGCTGTCCCCTCAGGACGCTCTGGAGGAACGCCTCTTACTAGGTTCCACCGCTTGGCCTAAAACTCAAATTTTGCCAGCTCTTGGTTCCTTGGAGCAGACCAGTGATCCAGCTCACAGCAACTTCACCATTCACCCAGGGAGGAGAGGAGGACAGTGGCATGTAGGGGATCAGCTGGAGGTCATGATACAAACCTCTGACTTCCAGGGTCGTGCCAAGATGTCTGGGGGGGACTTCCTACTCGCCCGGCTGCACAACCGGAAGCTTGAAGCTGGTGTTGCTGGGCAAGTGGTGGATCATCTAAATGGGAGCTACTCAGCTGTCTTCTCTTTACTCTGGAAAGGAGACGCACAGGTTGAGGTAATGCTAAAAAAATATCATGGTAACGGTTCTGTGTGTGGGGTTTAGTGGCAGTGGTGAGGTTTCTTAGAATTACACTGGCCTTCAGGTAACGCAAAAATATAAAAAGGCTCTCCCTAAATCCAATGGTTCAGGGCAACATGGTGGTGTAACATGCTAGACCAAGGGTGGCCAACCCGCGGCTCGCGAGCCACATGCAGCTCTTTGTCTGGCTTCATATGGCTCTTACGTTCAAATCGAAGTTTATATTTTTTTTAATGTGAGTTGATCAGGTTATTTTCGTCAAAAGCGCATGTGCGTGAGATGAAAATACCACAAAGTTTCCAAGTAAGGCAGGGAGCTCAAACTCGCGGCCCGCGGGCCAAACGCAGAAATACCACATCCGAATGTCGAGGGGCCGTTCTACAGAGGGTTACGCGGATGAAAGTGTCCGAAAATCAAACGCTGCACTTACGCCATGGACGCCGCACCATGGGCAGCTGATGTCCCGCTCCTCGGCTAAAGGAGTTTTAGTAGGACCCGACATCCAGTCGCCCATAATGCGGCGTTCATGGCGTAAGTGCAGCATTCGATTTTCGGATACTTTCATCCGCGTCCGCCAAACCCTCCGTAGAACGGCCCACTCGACATTCGGATGTGGTATTTCTGCGTGGAGTGGCGGTTCTCCGGAGGCGGTTTCGCGGACTTTAATCCGATGAAAATCGTGCGTGTGCGAGTCTGTTTCCTGAAACACGTGAAGTCAAAGCTGTAGTCGACCTATTCTGACACCCACGTGAAAGAATTGCTTCGAGTGGCAACAACAGAATTAAGCCAGATTTGAAGAGGATTGTTCAAAGAATATGATATGATGATTCTATTCCATTCTATTATCAATACCGCTTCATCCTCATTAGGGTCGCGGGGGCGCTGGAGCCGATCCCAACTGACATAGGGTCCATGATATGATGATATGATATGATATTCCTTTATTCGTCCCACAGTGGGGACATTTCAAAAATCACAGCAGCGGTGCACATCAGAGCATCAATGAAAATAAATATAAAACACAAAACAAAATATTAAAAACTAAATACTAATACTAAATATACAGGGGGGAAATAAAGTAATGTGCTGAGTAAAGTAAAGTGCAGAGTTTGCCAGGATCTCCAGCGATCTACTGCAGATGACACACGTCCCACTAAGCAACATGCATAGTAAAAGAAAAACGCTATTGTAAATTAATATATTTGTGTTTGTGGACTTTGTTGAACTGAGAGTCTCTCTCTGTGTGTGTGTGTGTGTGTGTGTGTGTGTGTGTGTGTGTGTGTGTGTGTGTGTGTGTGTGTGTGTGTGTGTGTGAGTGACTGGCTTGTGGTCTTAGTACTGTAGGAGTCCATTTCTGTCATCATGTTGGTGTGTGACATTTACAATAAATCTGGCTGAGCAGAGGGGTGTGTGTGTGTGTGTGTGTGTGTGTGTGTGCGCGTGCGCATGATATGGCTCTTTGCGGTAACACAGTAAAAAATGTGGCTCTTAGTCTCTGACTGGTTGGCCACCCCTGTGCTAGAGACTCTGTGATGAGACCTGCTGTCTATGTAGAGATGAAGGACTCATTCTAAGGTAACAAAAAAACAATGATTCTTTGTTCAAGGGTGAATATACTCCAATGAAAACAAAGTTATGGATATTATATACATGTTTGCCAATACATTGGGGCTCCACAATATGAGGAAAATAATGTGCAACTTTGTATTGACTATAACAATATTACTTCTGCTTTCAGTCTATTAAAAGATAAAAAACACTTGTATTTAAAAAATGACAGGGCTAATTTCTTGCCACGAATTGTAGATTATTATTGAAAACTCTGGTTCTGTATCCAATCAGGTTACGCTGGTTCACTCTAGTGAGGCCATCTCAGTGCTCGACAGGCTGACCAGAGAACAGCCAGACCGGATTTACTTTAAGAGCCTCTTCAACTCAGGCTCACTCTCTGAAGTCACCATCTGTAACGTCTGCCTACGGCCAACCCAGCCGCTGTGTAACTACACAGACCTCCGTACAGGGGAGCCTTGGTTCTGTTACAAGCCAAAGAATCTGAGCTGTGATGCCAGGATCAATCATGTTGGGGGAGGATATAAACAAAACCTCAAGGACGAGGAGGAGAAGCTCTTTCAAAGGTGAGGGACAAAGAGAGGCATCAAATCTTTTGACCCTGAAGAACTTTGAAATGTAAGGATCAAACGAATAATTTACTTTATAAACTACTTTACTTGTACATTTTTTATTCTGTTAATAATGTATATTTTATTATGCCATTGTAGGCAACCGTCTGTCCTTGAGTGAGTGTGCACCTCGGTGTTTGCCATGGCTGATCTCGCATTCAGATGCAGCGAACTGCACAATTTGTTTTGGTGCCCAGTTTTGGCTACTCTTAACTGGCTTCTGGCCAGTATAGGAACCACAGCGGAGTGCTTAATTTTATTTTGGATAAGATGACATGTGTTATTTGAGAACTTTGAGTTGATGGCCTGTATTCAATGCGTTTGGTTTTGAGTTTAATTGAAGTGTGTTTTACTATTGCAGATTACCCTGTCGTTGACCCATTGACCCATTGCTTGTATGAAAATATTGATACGGGCGTCACTAACTTACTAAATTGATTTTTTTCAGGGTAAAGCTTTGTGGGATGTTGAAGTACATCCCACAAAACAATTTTAACCTTTATAAATTATTTAAATTGTCTGTCACCTTATCTTGTATTGAGTTGTAGCATTTTTAAGACATTTTATTTGTGCTTTTTTTCTTTAGTGATGTCAATATGAAAGTCTCCATTCGGGCTTCAGGACCTTCCAATGTCACTGTGTTGCCAAACAAGAGAGGTTAGAGCATGATTTTACCCCCGACTATAATAACAATAAGAAAATAAAGTGTGCTGGGAGGACGGAGCATCCATAAGAGGTTCATACAAATCAAATCAAATCTTTTTTTTTTTTCAGGGGATAAACCCTACCCTATTATTTCACTTCCTGTCAGTTCAGCTGAATGTGAAGAACTTTACTGCCGACTATAATAACAATAAGTCAAAACTGAATGTCCTACTGACTAAGAAAGTGTGCTGGGAGGACTGATCATCCATAAGAGGTTCATACAATCAAATTGGTTCGTTTTTTTCAGGGCATAAACCCTGCCCTATTATTTCACTTCCTTCGTCAGGTCACCTGAAGGTGAAGAGCAGCACTGTGACATCTGGACCTTCTGGTTATTACTACCAGGGTTTGTGGCGAGCACTAAGTGGAACCACAATTCGCCAATTCAACACGTCTGCCATCACTGCGTGTCTGAAAGGCAAGGCGGTCCACATGTATGGAGACTCCACCATCAGGCAGTGGTTTGAATTCCTCAACAAAGCCCTAGCAGGTAGCTGATTCACACAGATTTCATGCAACAGTTTGGTTTTGTTCCCACTGCAGCCTAATATGTTCCCCCTGTAACATTTTCAGGTCTTGCGGAGTTTGATCTTCACAGCTCAAAGCAAGGCGGACCTTTAATGACCTTAGACTATGCAAACAACATCTTGGTGACGTTCCGCTGCCATGGTCCTCCTCTCCGTTTTTCCAACATCCCAACTAGAGAGCTTCGTTACATTGCCAATGAGCTAAATGGCTTAGTTGGAGGCACCAACACTGTTGTAGTCATTGGCATTTGGTCTCACTTCAGCACTTTTCCCATGGTGATCTACATCAGGAGGCTGCAGAGCATCCGCAGGGCGGTGGTGCGGCTGCTGGACAGGGCTCCAGACACGCAGGTCGTCATCCGGACAGCAAACCTTAAAGCTTTGACACTTTATGAGACAATTACCAACAGCGACTGGTTCTCACTGCAGCGTGATAAGGTGCTCAGAGCCATGTTCAAAGGACTGAATGTCCATCTAATCGATGCCTGGGAGATGAGCCTGGCCCACTATCTGCCGCATAACCTCCACCCACAACCTCCCATTATTAAGAATATGATCAACCATATCTTGTCCTACATATGTCCTCAGAAGGCTGGCTAGTTCTGCTCTGTATAGGGGAGGGGAATTCGGGGATTGAAGATCATGAGTTTACATGTTAGCTCATGTTCCAATGTCAGGTCCTGGGACAGAGGATGTATGTGTACAGATGGTAAAGCCTTCTGAGGCAAATGTATTAATCTGATGAATACAATTTATTATATTCAGCAGACTGCATGGGTATTAAAAACTGCTGAATGATCACACACAACATAATGTGTCTTGGCATTGCCTCACAGAATTGCCAAAGGTGGTTGTGGGTCAGTGGTTTAAGATTCAGAAACTGTGTTCCCTCGTCTCAGAAACATGGTTGTGGGACTTAATCATTATTCTTTTAGTTGCTTCACAAAGAAGAGACATCTTTATCCCTGGTCTTTCGATTATGATGGCATTTGTAGATGAACAAAATGCACACAGAATATCCTTCCACATGTCCAAATATCAAGGATCCTATTGAATCAACAACAATGACATATTGTTTTATTTTTGCCTTTCTTACAACAATGGTATGTTTTCCTGTTTTCATCTTTACAAAAAAGATAAGCTAAATACTGAGTCTCAATTTCAATTTATATACACATATATAGATTTTTTTTTCTCCAAGTGGCAAAATTGGGGTTTCTTTCATCAAAAGAATGTGATTTTGTAACGCCCTGTTCTGTGTCTCCCCAGTGTAGCTTGATTGATCATTCCCTGCAACTGTAACGCCCTGTTCTGTTTCTTATCTTTGTCTCCTCTGTCTTGATTGTTCATTCCCTTCACCTGCCCTCAGCCACACTTGTTCCTCTGATTGTTTCATGGCCTGAACCTGCCCTCAGACATTTTTATCCCGTTATTGTCTCATGACGTACATCTGTTTCCCCCCCGTATATATTGTGCCTGTCTTTCCTTTGTCTCCTGTCGGATTGTTGCCTTCTTTAATCTCCTTGTTCCTGGGTGTTTTGTCTCTTGTGCCAATGCGCCTATGACCATTGTGTCGATGTCCTTTTTCTCAGTAAAAAGTATTTTTTGTTTCTAATCAAACCTGGAGTCCAGCCTTGTTTCTCTCCACCTGAGCGTCACCCCGTGACAACCCGTAACAGCAAATGCCCTCAGCCACTCCTGTCTCATGATTGTTTCATTCCTTGCATCTGCCCTCTATGGGGTCAGATCAGTCTCAATAATTGCAAATGCACACACTCACAAATGTAAACACACAAATTCACAAATGCATGCAAAAAAGTTCACGAATATATACAATATATAAATGCACCCAGAAAGATTCACAAATACATTCCAATACACACGTAAATAAATTACGATTTATATCAATTTAAAAGAAAAATCCCAAATATATTTAGGCATTTCTATGTGGATTTGTCTATTTGTCTGTGGATTTATATGTATTTATTTGTGGATCGCACTGCATTTATTTGTGGATCTCTAAAGTCTCAAAAATCTGTACACAAATGTGTAACTGTAGGTTGTCGAGCCTTACTCTGTCCTCAAGTGGAATGGCCTTGGAAACCGCTGTATGCCCTGGTGTATATTTAGATGGCTTTTCTCCCATCAACCGTGACCAATTATCTTCAACGGTTTCTACTTCTAACATGTCTACCTGTCTCTTGGACCCCATCTCGACAAGGTTGCTTAAAGATGTTTTGCCTTTAATTGGCAGCTCTCTATTAGATATTATCAATGTGTCTTTGCTAACAGGCCACGTACCACATTCCTTTAAACCTCTCCTGAAGAAGCCCACTCTGGATCCAGAGGTATTGGCTAACTACAGACCGATCTCTAACCTCCCCTTCCTCTCCAAGATCCTTGAGAAAGTGGTCGCAAATCAGTTATGTGACTTTCTACATTATAATAGTTTATTTGAAGAGTTTGTCAGGATTTAGAAAACACCACAGCACAGAGACAGCACTGGTGAAAATTACAAATGACCTCCTAATGGCATCAGTTAAAGGATTCATCTCTGTACTGGTCTTGTTAGACCTTAGTGCTGCATTCAACACTATTGACCATGACATCCTATTACAGAGACTGGATCAGTCGATTGGTATTTCAGGCACCGGTTTAAATCCTATTTATCAGATCAATCTGTTTGTATTTGTAAACGATGAAGCCTCGTTAACCACCAACGTTAGTCACGGTGTTCCACAAGGTTCTGTGCTTGGACCAATTTTATTTACCTTATACATGCTTCCTTTGGGCAATATTATAAGGAAAAACTCCATAAACTTTCATTGTTATGCAGATGATACTCAATTATATCTATCGATAAAACCAGAGGAGACCAACCAGCTCAGTAAAATTCAAGCATGTCTTAAAGACATAAAAACATGGATGACCTGCAACTTCTTGATATTAAACTCAGACAAAACCGAAGTAATTTTACTCGACCCTGAGCGCCTCAGAGATCAATTATCTGGTGATGTGGTTTCTATAGTTGGCATTGCCCTGGCATCCAACACCACTGCAAAGAATCTCGGCGTTATCTTTGATCGGGACTTGTCCTTTAACTCCCACATAAAGCAAATATCGAGGACTGCATTCTTTCATCTACGTAATTTTTCAAAAATCAGGCACATCTTGTCTCAAAAAGATGCAGAAAAATTGGTTCACGCGTTCGTTACTTCTAGACTGGATTACTGCAACTCCTTATTATCAGGCTGCTCTAATAAGTCTCTTAGGTCCCTCCAGTTGATCCAGAATGCTGCAGCTCGTGTTCTCACTAAAACTAAGAAAAGAGATCACATCACTCCTGCATTAGCTGCTCTGCACTGGCTCCCTGTAAAATCAAGAATCACTTTTAAAATTCTTCTCTAAACGTACAAAGCCTAGATTGGTGATGCACCATCATATCTTAAGGAGCTTGTATTACCATATTGCCCCACTAGAGAGCTGCGCTCACTAAATGCGGGACTACTTGTAGTTCCTAGTCTTAAAAAGTAGAATGGGAGCCAGAGCCTTTAGTTATCAAGCTCCTCTTCTATGGAACCAGCTTCCAATTTCAGTCCTGGAGGCAGACAGTCACCTCATTTAAGAGTAGACTTAAGACTTTCCTCTTTGACAGAGCTTATAGTTAGGGCTGAATCAGGTTCACCTGGTCCAGCCCGTGGATATGCTGCTATAGGCTTATAGGCTGCTGGGGGACATTCAGGATACACTGAGCACCCATCTCCTCTTTTCTCTCTCCTTATGGATGCATTTTTATCTCTCTATTGCACATTACTAACTCTGCTGTCTCCCCGGAGTCCTTTTGACTTCACGTCTCATGGGGTCATCGGACACTATGTGACGTCATAGATCCCATCTGCCTGATGGATCATCGAGGTCTGGATCGTGGAATGCCTACTACCAACTATGCCATGGCCCTGCTGAGACTCCGCCACTCCTCTCTACCTCCATCTACCTGTTGGATTGTGGAGGTCTCCATCGTGGAATATGCCTTCTACCAACTATTTATACTCTGTCATATTCATTGAATGTATTTTAACTCTAAATCTGTCCCTATGTACACATAACATCTATTGCACCTGTCCATCTTGGAGAGGGATCCTCCTCTGTTGCTCTCCTGAAGGTTTCTTCCCTTTTGTCCCCGTGAAGGGTTGTTTGGGAGTTTTTCCTGATCCGATGTGAGGTTTTGGGACAGGGATGTCTATGTGTACAGATTGTAAAGCACTCTGTGACAAATTTGTAATTTGTGAAAATGGGCTATACAAATAAACTGAATTGAATTCCTCATAAACATTTATAATATAGTAATAACTCCAAACACCATTTAATAAAACATATACTTTATTTTCTTGGTGCAAGTCAGTCATTGCACTCGTCACTTCATTTTCATCCCATTGTCATTCCACAACAATAATTTTTCATAGTCAACAAAACTACAACAAGAAACCAAACAGTAACCTTCAGAGGTTAGAGTACGAATGACTCCTCACACAGGAGTAGATAAACTAGCTTAATGTCGTCGCAGAAGGCTCGCAATATAATCTTGTTCCTAGTTCTGGAAATGGAGGTCAGATGAACTTCCAGAGTTTACGTTTAAAGAAAATGCGGCGGTTATGAATCGTATTACATTTATCATATAATCTGAGATCTTTAAATATTTTCCTTTCAACTGTGTGTCTTCGGAGAATGAAGCGACTCATGTCATCAAGTGGACAGTAAGTGCAGACCAACGTTTTTCATAGGACTAATAATTCAGATTTAATTCGGGCCAAAGTACATGTCTTTCACAAGATGCTAGCTGAACAGCTGTGAGTACAAATATTAGGCACGTTTTGTTGTACATTATGAAGATTTTGGGGGGAGTGGCCTTCAAGAGGCATGAAGGGTACGTGTTGCCAACTACTTTTAGCACATTTTGGAGCTAATCTGCTTGCTAATATTTTAGGAAAAGTCAGTTGGCAGCATTGGCCGGGGATTTTTTGGTAGAATATTTCATTTAAAGGATGATTTTGTGGAATATCACTAGTTTCTAAAGATTCTCAACCCTCGCTTTAATGCCGCACTTGCCAGCATCTGGTTGATTGTGTGTGTTCGGTTCTTGTGAGGAAAAAGAAACACCACTAATATATATTTAAATCATGCCAATGTCGTCATGAATGTTAAGAAATCGTAGATGGAGATTCAGCTCATGATCTCTCAACTTGAGTATAATACTTGAGCTGACTTGTAACCAATATCGAACAGTAGCACTTCATATAGTACCATAGTGTTTGTGTTTTCAATGGTATGCAACATTTATATCTGCAGGCTGTAGCACCACCAAATGCTACAGTTGTGCAGATTTTGTTTAGTGTTTCCCAGTCTTGGGATTTGGGAGAGAATCACAAGCAACTGGGTTGGTTTTGACATTATGGAGCAGAGAGTGGGAAGTTAATTACTTTCATTGAAGAGTATCCTGTATCTTCATTAACGACATCTTCAAAGCAGCATCCCCAACCCCTGGTGTTAAATATGAATGTCTTCTGTGATTTTTCTGTGACCGTGAAACTGACTCCTGGACTGGTCAGTGGTTTTGACTCCTTTTTGGTCAATGCTGAGACTTTTGAGCAGATATATATTTTTTTACATTACTTTTCCCATGCTCATTTACTTTATAACAATAATAAAAACATGTTCCACACAAGCCCACTCAATTTAGTTTCCTCCGAGAAGGAAAGGTGTCTGAACTGTAGCTCGACCAGTCTCTTTGACCACCTCCAAACATGTTGTAGACCCGACAGGTTCATCTTCGTCTCACTCTTACTAAGGCTGGTCATTTCAGTACCCAGGTCAGGTCCGTTTTATCCAGCTGCCTGATGGCTGGTGTTTGGGCTTCAGAGGGACTGGGCTGTGCCCTGCTCCCCTTATCTGTGCCCGGGATGGTAAAGTGGTGGGTTACAATTCCCCCGTCAGTCTTCTCTCCAATCGGTCCAGCTTGGCCAAGTTTTCTTTCAGCAGTTTGGAGCCAGGGCTCAGAAGCAGGGCTTGTGTATAGTACATCCTGGCTGCTGCATAGTCTCCCTGCACACACAGAGAGAACAATACATGTATGCGGCATTATGTGTTCAATCCGGAATTAACTTGGGCTGCTGCTCTTTCAATAGCTTGACCACAAGATGTTTTTAATATAAACCCAGGTGATGCACTAACCACCTAAATACTAGGAAAGGTTTTGACTTCAGAAATTAATAGACATTTGCTACCTTCATGTGCTGAATCCCTCCCATGTTCATCCAGGCCTGGGACTGGTCAGGTTTGAGCTCCACTGCCAGCTTGTAGCTCTGGTGGGAGAAAATAGACTGGTCAGTGTCATATTCCACTCAAGGAACAACTAGGGAGGAGACGATAAAGGATTAAGATACAAAACACTCAATAAGTTTCCATTATCCGGTCAATTGTAAATATTGTCACAAGTGTCTTGAAAAGTTCTCTATCATAAAGAGAATAAAGCTTGATTTAAAGGTAATTATGCAGCATTGCTCAGTCCTCCGCTTTGAATGAAGAGAGAGAGGCGCGAGTGCGAACAAAGCAGTGAATCAGAGAATGAAAACCTTCTTCTGATTGTATCACGGCATTGACGTTCTAAAGCACTACTCAAACTTCTACACAACCCTGCACAAAGGTTTTTAATGAATGCAACTGAAGCGACTGCTATGCTGCGATGTGTGTAAATAGTAAATCCACTTGTATTGCACTTTTCTAGTCTTAAAAATGTAAGAAAAAGTGAAGTCATTTCATGAGTTTTAAGCATATTTTGATGATCAAAAGGATAACTGTGTCATGAGGTTTTCATATTGTCGAATGCCCAATTGTATTTCTAAATGTCTGAAGACATTGGTCTGGGCCCAGCTCAGAACTGACATTCAAATCTCTCACATGATCAAGAATGGGAAGGTGATAGCACATCCAAGAACCAATACAAATCTACATCTGTCCGTCCATCTGTCTGTCTGTGGCCAACTTGCATACTGCTTGAACATTGTTTTTGTTGTGTTGTACAAAACGTACAAATATTACTCCAGATGTTGTTCTATAACTCAATGTTTATTTTGTACGGGTTAAGCACCGGTCAGTATTTAATAGGGATAATTTGTATCCTCTTATTAGTTCAAACATTGGAAAAAAAGTCTCACCAACATATTCTATGTGAACATTACATCCCCCTTTCTCTAAATACATATATATATATATTATACATTAATATTCAGTATAATATGATATATAAATACCATATAATAAAAAAATATTAATATTGTAATACAAATCACATGTATATAAAATCTAATAGAACATGTTCACATATTAATATGTCCTGATGAACCTTGTTAAGCTGCGTTCACACCAAAGGAGTTGCAAATTATATAGTATATCCAATGCAAAGTCAACGTACAGACGCGAATGATTGGAATTGACGCGAATCTTTGCCGAATCACACGATTTGCGCAGCGTAAAAAATTTGCCTCATTCTGAAATATTTCAACTTTGGCGAAAAATTTGCCCAACGACCAGTTGCGAAAGCCAATCAGTGTGGAGATGCTTCACTGTTGGTACATCTATCTGGCTGCTGTTGCTCTAGGAGCGCTGGAAGCGGCAGTTACTCAGGCGTAGTCGGTGAAAGTCACCGAGATGTGTGAGCCGACGGGTGATGTTATGTTTAAATATAAATATATATTAAAAAAGCCACAAATAGTCAAGCGAGTAAACTCACGTGAGTAAAGTGATGCGAATATTCGAAACGATTTTGGTGTGAACACAGCATAAGAGTAAATTTCCATGTTCCTTTGCCAAGTTTTGGGAAGTTCAGGTCAAAATGTATGCCACCTTTGGAAAGAAGCCTTTGTAAAGAGAGTGAGTCAGAGCATGTGTGGAGAATGAGAAGGGAGTCGTACCTCGAAGGCTTGGTCCAGCTGGTTCATCTCTCTGAGCTGGTTTCCTTTGGAGAAGTGCAGCTCTGCTCTCACTGTCAGATCACCGGGACTCTGCTGCAGGGCCCTGTCCAGAGCATCCAGCGCCTGGCATGGACACACAGAAATGAACATTCACACTAAAAGTACCCCCTCCCCTCTCTTACAGTTAAGCGTCTTGCTATGCAAATGTTATCACTGTTGGTTTAGATCAGGAATCCCAGCAGGCTCTACAAAAAGGCCCCTATGACTACCTGGTCCTTTGAACCACGAGTGCCACTGAAGGAGACAGGGATGGAGGGAAGAAGAAGAAGACGACAATAAAGAGAATAGAAATTTGAAACTGAGCAGAAAGGTGAGGAGTACGGAGAGGAAGAGTGTGATAATTTAATCCCGTTAGCGTCAGCTTTATCACTGCCACACTGACAGTGACAGAATTAAGAATTTGATAATATATACTGTATAATATATTATAGTTAGGGCCTCCTGTCATGGCTCTGCCTATGTGATATTGGGCTATCTAAAATTAACTGAATTGCATTGAATTGATTTGTGTTTTTCAATTTGTGTCTCACTTTAGCAGAGTCCATCAGGGTGGCACCAGATTTGCAAAGCTGCTCCGGGTGTCCAGGGGCCTCCACCTCTGCCTTAGGGCATCTCTTTGCCTGGGAGATGTCAACCCACTTCCCCCACTAGTTCTATTTGATGGAGAGGACCAGTCCTCTGGGTCAAGATGCCCTGGCTCACAAATGGCCAGATGGTCTTCTTTATGCCCCCCCCCCCCCCCCACCCCACACACACACACACATTTCCCCTGATTTTGCAAACACTCCTCAGGGCCCTTCAACAGGGCCACAGTCTTCTGGCCACATCATTTACACACCAGTGACTGACAGTGAACCTCCTCATTGCATGGTCAGTCTTGGAAAGAAACTAAGTACATTTTACTCAAGTACTGTACAAGCATAATTTTGGAAACATTTTCTTGAATGTTTCAATTGAATTACTTTACAGACTTAACATATATATTGCATTTTTGGTGGTAAATTCTAAATTAATGCACCACACTGGCATTGATATTAATATGACTACTGGCATTTTATTGCACGATAGATTTCTAGTGTAAACACGTCCCGCATAATTTATATTTATTGTACAACTGGGTCACAGGGAAAGTGAAAAGAGACATCTACAGTCAAACATACACACCTCTGTGTAGTTTCCACGCTTGCTGTAGATGGCCGACAGGAGGCGGTAACATTCGATACAGCTGCCTTCTCTGGATATGATGTCGAGGGTCAACTTCTCTGCCTCTTTGCTATGACCGGCCATGGCTAATACCTGAGCCTGGGACAGTTACAGCAGGTGTGAATATGTATGTGTGTGTGTGTGTATTTGTGTAAGAGATAATGTTTTCAGGTTTTGACAAAAAATGTAAAAACAGTCGGGTGTTGTTCTTACACACACAAGCGCTCACTCACATACACACAAGCGCAAGCTCACTCAAACACACATACACGCTCACTCACATGTGCTCAATCACGCACACACAAGCGCTCACTCACACAAACACACACAAGCGCTCACTCACACAAACAAGCGCTCATACACACACACAAGTGTTTGAGTGTGTGTGTGTTTGTTCACCAGAGCCAGCCAGATGTCGGTGCTGTCCGGCTGCAGTGCGGCAGCCTCTTGGTACACCTGCAGCGCCTCCTCGTAGCGCCCCGTGTTGTAATACAGAGCTCCAAGCGGAGTCAGGATGTCCACCTTCCTCGTCACCTGCAGCGCCCTGCAGGGAAAAGGTCAAAGGATAAAGATCTTTCCACAATTGCAGTGCTCTTTAAATTAAGTGTTTTAGGTACATTAATGCACAACGACATTTAGATTGTAACAAAAACTATTTTATATCATGGAGTTCATATCATTGTACTTCAGACTGGTATCCTCCAGATTGGCCTCAGCTGGCGGCTGATTAACAATTAGTCACCAACTGAGGCCAATCTCTGTGTGTGTGTTTCTGTCCCCATAAAGGAGCAGTAGGGACTGAGGAGCGACAGAATGGGAAGCAGAGGCACAGCCTGCTGGAAATAAAGTATATTACCGAATATATCCTTTGTGCATGCTCATCCTTTTTCATATTTTGGCTTCAGGCCTCCCCGAGTCGAAAAAACCCCTTCATTTATTTACTCACCTCTTGTACCAAGACTCAGCTTCTGTATTCTCATTGGATGATCGGAGGAGGCGGCCCAGGTTCACCATGGCAACGTAGTGTGCTGGTTTGAGTCTTACTGCTTGCTGGTAGTGAGCGGCTGCCAGCTCTCCCTTTCCTGAAGATCATGAGAGCAAAGAGTAAGAAAAGGACCGTGGGAGACTGAATGAAAGTATTGAAGGAATAAACAAGGGTTGAAGAGAAATAAGGAATGAGGTAAGAAACATGCAGGAGAAAATAGTAAGTACATGAAAAATAATGAGGGAGGAGACAGATAAAAGGAAAGATAAAGATAAAGACAATAGATATCTATTTTAAATGTGATCACATTTATTTATTTTTATGAAATACTTGCTTCTACTCATTTATATCCTACAGATTTGTAAAATATTCAGTATTGATGACTATTATGTCCCATTAGAATGAGTTCAGTTTAAGTGCTTCTCATACTGTGCATAGCTTGTGGAGTATTGCGCCAATGAATTCTAAACACATTTTAAAAAATCAAACCAAATGTTTGAATCCCTCATAGCCAAGGTGGATTAGTGACAATGATACCACACTCTGTACTCCCTCTATTGGACCACGCTGCTGTGTTTTGGTTTAAGAAATACAGAAAGTGCCTGAAACATACTGGTATTGCAGAGACTTGCAAAAAAATGGCATCCACTTGATTGTAGATACTTGAACGATTTTTAAAATGATTTCATTTAAAGTTAGAGTAACACTGGGCATGAGTAGCCTCTCTGGGCACATTTGTGTTGTGACAACAACCAATACAAGCATCAACTCAGGAAATCAATCACTCAGTGCACCTGCACAGCTCATTAACCCAACCCTCCGGTTGAAGCTCGCAATCTACAACGGAAACCCTTAAACGAAGAAACCTGATATTTGTGTTGTTGGTGACTAACATCAGGTTTGTAAAACTTCCCGCAAATATTTACTTAGGAAGCAAGACAGCTAGAACTCATTCAGTCTCTTCAACAGTACGAACATTCTTCTGCTTATGCTTATTTTTTTAACAGATATGTCATTCACATTTCATGCCCAGGGACCACAGATGACAAATTAGTTCAGAATGACTTCATGAACAGCCAAGAAGCTGCACGCTGCCACGTCAATATATAATACAAAATAATGTATTTCTTGTGACTTATCGTTATGGTTTTAGGAGAGCCTTTTGTTTGTGTATTTGTAAGTGCATTTTGTCATTTGCAAAGTTAATATTGAGTAAATTGTTTTCATTGTTGAGGTTAGTATCATGTATTTATGTTAAATTTACCTCATTTAGGGACACATTTAGCTGTATGTTGCTTTGCCTTATGAATTGTTTTGGCAGAATATAAACCTGTCCTGTGTCTCGCTGCTCAGTCGTCACACCTCAATGACAGAGTCTGCTGAATATAAAAGGCATCTCAAAACTGTATTTGTTGTATTTAAAAAAAAGAAGTTGTTATGTTAATTTTTTGTTTGTTGTTAAAAAAAAAGAAGGTTTTATTATAAGACAAAAGACAATACCTAGAGGATGAAAAAACAGTGCGGATGACAAAACAGTGGACAAAATATCATAAAGTCAGAGTATTGGAGAATGGTGTGTGTGTGTGTGTGTGTGTGTGTGTGTGTGCATGTGTATCTGAGCCTTTTTAAAATCAAAGAAACAAATTACATGGATGAGGGCAGATTTCTATTTATGTGTATATGCATGTACATGGAATTTAATTGTTTTTTTCAGGCAAGGGAAATGTAAAACAATTTAAATTAAGATCAATTAATTAATCAATCTGATTGAGTCAAGAGATTTGAACCAGGAGTGGGTCGGTTGAGATGGAATCATTGTAAATAGATATTTTATTTTAGGAAGAATTGTTATTTTAACTGTAGCTATTCTGCCCATGAGTGATAGTGGTAGTTTCATCCAGCGGAGGAGGTCGTCAGTTATTGTTTTAAGTAGTGGAGTGAAGTTGAGTGTGAGCAGCTCTGACAGTCTGAGGGAAATATTTGTTCCTAAATAAGTGATGACACCGGTGCAAAAAGGGATAGGTAGTGCCTGCCCTATCCCAACTGTTACTATCTAATTGAAGGATGGATGATTTGTTCCAGGTAATGGAGTAGTCAGAGATTGTTTCAATAATTTTAATAGTTTCCTGTAATGATGAATAGGGGTTTTGGAGGAAGAGCAATAATCATCTGCATAGACTGATCTTGTGATGGGTATTAAGTGTTTGGATTCCGTTTATAAAGGTGTTCTGATGAATGGCTGCAGCTAATTGTTTAATATAAATGGTGAAAAGTGAGGGAGAGAGTGGGCATCCTTGCCTAGTCCCCCTGTGCAGTGTGAAGCTTTGAGATGTGTGTTCATTGGTGATGACCGTGGCTGTAGGTGCAGTGTATAGAATATTAACACATTTAATAAATGACTCCCCAAAACCAAATCTTTGTAATGTGTTTGTGAGAAATGTCCAATTTACTTTGTCAAAAGCTTTTTCTGCATCTAAGGAGGCTATGATGGTTCCGGCTTGTTGTAATGATGAGTAATTTACATTGAGGAGCGAAATGGGACGGAAGATAGATGGAAGAGTTGGATCTTTGTTTGGTTTGAGGAGGAGTGATATACAGGCTGTATTCATGCTATCATCTTGTTAAAAATTGGGCTATAATGAACCCAAAGTGTTTATAGAACTCTGCAGGGTAGCCAGCAGGTCCTGGTGCTTTATTATTGGGCATGAAGTAAAAAGGGCAGCAAAAAGTTTTTTCTGTGCTAATGGTGAGTCAAGTATGTTTGTTTGTTCTTTGTTAAACTGTGGTAGAACAATGCTGTTGAGAAATGAATTCATGTCTTCTTAATTTGGGTCCTTTACAGATGAATAAAGATTAGCATAAAAACTTCTGAAGATTTTATTGATGTCATCGGGTGAATTTGTGGGATTCCCTGTTGAGTCTTTAATGATTAAGATTGTTGTATTTTCCTTATTACATTTAATTTGATTTGCCAAATTTATACCAGATTTATTGCTATGGTGAAAATGTTCTTTTCTAAGTCTGTTTATTAGGAATTTAGTTTTATTATTTCATTTAAAAGCAAACTTTATGGCAGAACACATATTGATTGGATGGCATTTTTAATAAAGGGACCAGTATAAAATGTGCAAACAATTAATGGCATTAACATCACATAGAATGTTCCCCACTGACAGATTAGCTCTCTGCAGAACTATTTTTAATTCTCTGGCTGCAAATAGATTTTTTATAATGTGCTAAAGACTTTAAAATGTCAAGTAAGATGAACAAAATGGGCAATTTATTGTGAATGGGCCAAATCATGATAAATAAATCACTTTGCGATATCTCATCTGTAAAAACCAGAACCCGTGGGGGAAAAAAAGCAGCTGAACATTTTGGCAGTAGCTAAATCCTTTTGCTAAAATAGATATAAGATATGCATGTCGATGCAGTAAAAGACCATCAGCCCTGCTGGGACCAGAGCTTCACCTCACCCGTATCCACCAGAAACACTCCGTAGTTATTATGCAGGTCGGAGCTGTCCGGGCAGTTCCCGATTCCTTTCAGATACACTTCACTGGCTTCAGCAAAGCGTTTCTGCAGGAGAGGGCAGGTGAAATAATTACAGGATTAAAATCAGAAACAAACTAGACCGAGGTTACAGGAAGCTGGAGTGTAAACAGGCTTCTCTGATGGTAATGTATTGCTGCAGAGATTAATCATCGACAGCTAAAGCTAATTTGAGTATGGTGTTATTAAGTGTTGATGAGTTGTGACACGCTTGCAGGACCCAAAGTCAAGTGCAGCTACACACCTTAATGTGTGCGAGTATGAAAGAAAGAGGGAGGAGGGTGTTATTTGTATTGTGAATGTTTTCACCTGCTCAGCATAAAGTGATGCTAGACTGGAGTAAGCATCAGCAAAGTGTGGACCGAAGCGTATGGAGTCCTTCAGCAGAGTCTCCGCCTCTTTCTCCTTGCATTGAGACCTACAACACATCATCCTTTTAATTATAATAATACTACATTCGCATTTGCACAACAAAACTAAAAAGACAACAATAGTGAGAAAAAAAAACGGGGAAGCGTGTTTGTGCAGGAGGTCAGAAAGGTATGAAGGGGTTCAGGGTTGTGAAGGGCTTTGCAGGTGACGAGGAGAATCTTGAACAAGATTATCTGCTATATGGGGGAGGCAGTGGAGCTTTTAAAGGACTGGGGTCATGTGATCTCTGGTAGCAGAGGGAGAGGAGACGGGCAGCTGAAGACGAGGTTGAGTTTTTCTGCTGCTAAAGGAGAAGGAGAGGCGTAGAGCGGCGATATTTTTAAGATGAAAGAAGGCGTTTTTTGTGATGTGCCTGACATCACACCAAAAAAAGCTCAAAAGGAGAGGGTTGGATTAAAGATGACACCAAAGTTACAGGTCGATGTGGCAGCAAGAACAGAGGGGCCATTGATGCAGAGGGAGAAGCCTTGCCGAAAAATACTCTTTCCACTATAAACGGTTTAAGAGCTGTTCGCATGATATTAGCAGTGTCCAGCTACAATAGGTGTCTTCAGTTTCTGTCACATTTCACAAAGTGGTGGCCAAGCTTTTGTTCTGTGTGATCAAAAGTGGGTGATGTAACAATACTTCCGTTTACCAATAATCCTCCGCATTGTGTGCCAGAGAGCGTATTTGTGTGTCTTACTTGAGGAGGTTTCCCAGGTTAAAGAGAGCTCGGTTATGCTGGGGGTTGGTGTCCAGTGCCTTCCTGTAGTAGCGCTCCGCCTCCTCAGGGTGGCTAGTCAGAGTGCCGAGATTGTTCATGGCGCTGGCATGGCGTGGGAATAACCTGATTGGAGGAGAGAAGAGAAGAAAAAGACAGTAGAGGGAAGAATAAGAGAGACAATAAGAAGACAAGACATTTATTGAGAACCTTTTTGTACGAAACACTAATTCAATATACACTATTTTTCTATGCATTAGGTCTCTGCCAACCGTGTCTGGATTAAAGGGAATTTATTGGCAGAAAATAAAAATAATATTCATTATTATTATCATTTCATTTGTGCATAATAACCCGAAACAATTTTCTTTTCCAGTTGGTCTAAACTCTAAAGTCTTTAAAGTCCAAGGAAAAATGCTACACTTGTGTTTATGAAATGTCTTCCAAGTAAATAATGTTATTCCATGGCATACTTATGCATTGTCTTTGGTATTAAACTTGTTATGAGTTAATAGATTCTAAACTGCACCAACAGCAAAGAAGATGGATAAATGGATGTAAACTGTTTTTTAATACTCCAAGGGGATCACATTAGCTAGAATAAAATAGAAGGAGCTTATGGATCCAGGCCATTAAACAGGCTGAGGTCCTGGTTCTCCTGGAGGGAGGGAGATTATATTTGATTACATTGGCTCGTTGGGTAATGAGTAAATTATATAATATTGCTTTGGTTCAGTAGTTCACAATCTAAGTAACTGGCCAACTAAATTAGAGTGACAGCAAGTAAAACAATAATAAAGCTTACTTGAGCTAGGAGGACCTCCATAACATCAACTAGTCAGATTGTATTAATATATAATCAAAGAAGTAGTTGATTATGCTTAGTTCAAACTTCAAAGTTGTTTTGCTTAATCCAATGCCTATCCACAAATGCAAGCAATGCATCACAAATATACAGTATATTGCAACATTGGGCAGAAAGAACATACTTAGATATTTTCCTAAAATTTCTTCCCCCTATAATTGTCAACCCTTATTCTTCTTTTCAAGATATTTTCATAAAGTTGAAAAGATATTTCAAAATTGGAAGAATATACAAAACAAAAAAGCAGTAAAGCATTAAAACGTATACAATATACTCACACAGAATATGTCTAGGGTAAATCTTTTTTTAAAACATTTTATAATACCGTTTTCTTGCTAGTTCCTCAAGATTACAATTCAAGATTCTCTGAGATTCTTAATAAACACTGGTCCAAAAATCAGTTTGACTGCTGAATTAATGTATTTTTTTCTTCATTTGAGAGTTATCCTTGGACACTTCCTCTATATCAGGGGTGTAAAACTCAAATACACAGTGGGCCGAAATAAAGAAATTGATACAAGTCAAGGGCCAGATGGGTTCAACATTTATTGAAAACTTATTGAAAGAACCTTAGTGCATATATTGAACCTGGAACTAACAAGGCCTATAGAGTATTGCCTATAAAACAACATTAATTATGAAATAAATGAAACATTAATTATAAACAATTAAATAAAAATAAAAGTAATAAAATCAGTTTCAATAATTGCTTATGGAGTAATTTCAAGTGAAAACATTTTCAACAAGCAAACAGCCAAAAATAATTTATTCAAAGAAAAATCAAATGTGCTATAGTAACAAGAGAAAAAAAAATGCAAACATGAAACTACATTAAAAACTGAAAATGCGTCAAAGCACCGTTTGCTGCTCTGTGATGCTCACTGGTCTGAGCCAGACACTTGGCGTCTCATCTTGGATACGAGTTCATCAATGTCCTCAGGATTGAGTGAAGGTGCTCATCAGTCAGACGAGTCCTGTGTGAAGTTGTGTTGATCTTTATCAAAGTGAACAGTTGTTCACACAGGTATGTGCTGCCACACAGAAAGGTGTGAGCAGCCTGGGAGGCAGCTGGGGCATTGTGTCGGGGATAAACGTGGAAACTCTGCAGCGCCCACAGACTCATATTTTGCCTTCAGCGTGTCACTGCATTGGAGCTCAATCAGCTCCATTTGGAGGTTTGATGGTGCGTTTTCCACGTCAGCTGCAAATGGATTACCGAGCAGTTCAAAGCGGCTTTTTTGGGCTTCAAAATCGGCAAATCGCCGAGTTAAGTCAGCACCAAGTATGCCGAGTTTTTCAGCAAACTGTGCAGTTGGGAAGGCAGCGACCTGCTCTTTCATTGTTTGGCAGTGCGGAAAATGGCTCAAGCTTTCTTGCAGCATCTGCGTCTCCCACAGGCGCAGCTTGGTTTTAAAAGCCCTCACTGTAGCGTACATGTCAGTGATAGGGTTACTATGGGTCAGCGGGTAGCAGGTCCGTCTTTCAGTCAGGGGGTTGGAGGTTCAATCCCCGCCCTTAGTAGATGTGTTCTTGAGCAAGACACTTAACCCTGAATTGCTCCTTGTAGCTGCATCTACGGTGTATGAATGTAACAGGATTGTAAGACGCTTTGTATAAAAGCGTCAGCTAAATGAAATGACATGTAATGTAATAATGACGACACAGCCCCGCCGCTGAATCTGCACGTTGAGTGCATTCAGGTAGCTTGTGATGTCACACAATAACGCCACTTCACACAGAAACATTTTATTTCGGAGCTCTGTTGTGCTTTGCTTTCCATGAACTCACAGATCTCCTCAAGCAACTGGAAAAATCTTTCCAGCACCTTTCCCTGGCTTAGCCATCGCACCTGTGTGATAGGGCAAGTCACCGTATTCTGAACCCAACTCCTCCAGAAAAGACTTGAACTGGCGGTGATTTAAACCTTTGGCTCTGATAAAGTCAACCGCTGATGTTATGATGCTCATCAAATGTTCCATTTTCAAGGCTTTGCATCACAACGACTCCTGGTGTATGATGCAGTGATAAGCTGTCAACTCACTTGTGATGTTTTTCTCCTTCATCTTTTCTCGGATCCTCCCCACCAATCCACTCTTTTGACCGCACATCGCAGGCGCTCCATCTGTTGTCAATCCCACAAGTTTATCCCACGGCAGCCCCATGTTATCTACACATCTGGACACCTCTTCAAAGAGATCTTTCCCTGTAGTTCTGCCATGCAATGGGTGTAATCCAAAAAGCTCTTCTGTTCCGCACAGGTTTGATTCCACTCCACGGATGAACATTGACAGCTGGGCAGTATCAGAAGTGTCGGTGCTCTCATCCGCAGCAAGAGAGTATGCGATGAAATCTTTTCCCTTTCCCACAAGCTGTTGTTGAAGATTGTCAGCAAGGTGACGCACACGGTCAGCAACGGTGTTTCAGCTTAGGCTCATATTTAAAAATGCTTGCCTTTTTTCTGGGCACACGACGTCGCAAACTTTAATCATGCAGTTTTTTACAAATTGCCCCTCCGTAAAGGGCTGGGTTGATTTAGTAATCTCTGCTGCTACAATAAAACTGGCCTTAAGAGCAGCCTCGCTTTGTAGTTTGGGCTTTAGAGAACATAGCCTGCTGTGACACCAGACTTCTTTTGAACTCCTCTACATTCTGTAGCCTTTGCAGGGTTTTTCCTGCATAGAGAACATTTGGGCGCGCGCCTAAGCCGTTTTCCCGAGCGCCTATGACAAATCCCGAGCGCCTAAGGCAAAAAAAAGTCTGCGATGGAAAAAAAAAAAAAAAAACTGTGTTCATCACGTGCATGTCAGCGAATATGTTCTCAATAGTATGTTTCAAGGAGGCTACAACCGAACCCTCGTTCTGTTTGGATCAATAGTAATCGAGTTCAGTGTTTCCCCTAGGTTTACAGCTTCAGGGGGGCGGGACTAGTGCCGCTAGCCATGTTGGTTCCCTGAGCTTAATTTAACACTGAGGTGTGCTCACCTGTGTGCGCACCATCACGGCTGAGCGAGGCGCGGGCCGGCATCGGAGCTCTGGCGCGCGCGAGCTGAGAAGAGTTGTTAACGGGGGGGGGGGGGGGGAGTGAGACTGCGGAGATTTCACCCTGTTATAATGGTAGGGGAGACACTGGAGTTGATAAGTGTGTCTTCTTGTCTGGTCAATACGCAACTGTGAGGTGTGCGAATGGACCGAGCGGCCAGCTGCTGATCACTCACTCAACAGCCCGACGTGCACGAATAAACGCTGCGCGGTACGCGCAAAACATTTTTTTGGGAGCACCGAAGACCAATTTTGACCCAGGAAAAACCCTGCTTTGTGTTGTGTCCAGATGCTTGTATCTGTCTTGGTGCTTCGTTTCATAGTGTCTTCTTATATTGTATTCTTTCATTACAGCCACATTGTCTCCACACAGAAGACACACAGCTTTGCCATTTACATCCGCAAACATATACAGTGCCTCCCACCTGTCTTGAAAACTCCTATTTTCAAATTCCACCTTTCGTCTAGCCATTTTTTGGGGAGAGGGATAGTTAAAAGTTGACACAAGTGGTATGTAATACAGACTGAGGCGAGTATTCGCGGGCCCATGATTGACGTGCCGACACGCGGACAGTGCATTGTGAGATTTGTAGTATTTTGGTGGTGCGTGCGATATACAGGCAGGCCAGCTCTAATAGTTAATAGATTTTATCACGCGAACCAAAGATGTGGCCCGTGGACCTTGAATTTGACACATGCCGGTTCTGTTTTAGAACCGGTTCCCAGTGAACCGATTGTTTGGGATCGTCAGCCAAATTCTTTAACGGTTCTGCTAACGGTCCTCTGTGGCGTTGCGCATGCGCAAACTTTTTTCGTTTCTTCTTCAGACTGCAGCAAACATGGCAACGAGGCAGAAGCGTTCTAAAGTTTGGCTATTTCACACGACAAAATGACAACTACGCCACTTGTAACGTGTGTAAAAAGTATATTGCGTCGAAGGGAGGAAATACAACAAATATGAATAAGCATTTGAACACAGCATGGAATTAAATGACAGGAATGTCACGTGTTCGATGCAGCAGCTCAGCTAACGTCGGCGCTTCATCTCCTTCTGTCCAAGGTAAACTCTTCAAAAGTGATCACAACCACTCACTGTGTGAAGCAATTTGCCTTTATTGTGTGTAGTTGATGAAGTTATCTTCTGTCCCTTCGTTTGAAGCATACATTTTAGCTCCGGCATTGGTCTCCCATTATTGATCACTTCACGTTTGGATTGAAAGTCCAGTTTTGAGAAATGTTTGATCGTAACGGTGTTAATTATCGGAGGGCGTGTGTTATCAGCAAACGTTTGCGTTATCGTGTTAACCCATTATTAAACTGAGCATATCGATTTTTAATCCATTATTAAATTTAGCATATAGCTACGCTAGTTTAGCTACAGAATCTTCCATTTTCGGCCCCCTACATTGAGGCAGAGATAGTGTTTGCCTACCCTCTTATTGTGGCTTTATGTCAGCTCAGCAAATTCAGCGATTTTGTTAGTGCCATTTGTTTCATTGTGTAAACCAGCTTTCACTATATAAATAATCTCCATTGCCATCCAATTTAGCTGATGACGTTCAGAGTCAGACCGGTTCAGAGGCTGGTCGTCTGTCTGGGTCTCAGGCTACAGCTAGCACGTCTTGTACACCTCCTCATATCTTTATGTTCAGGCATCTTCCACCCCATCTGAGAGAGTGTTCTCCACGGCTGGAGACACAATAAGTCCTGAGAGATCGTGTATCCTCCCGGAGAAAGCAGACATGCTTATTTTTCTGCACAAGAATTGTTGATGATCCATATAATTGATGGTTGCACACTTGGTATTTGCCACTGCTAGTTTCATTTTTGGCAGCTCAGTTCATATACCCTTTAAAAAAAAGGAAGGAGCACTGTAATTTCTAGGTACATTTTTAAATTAAACAGAATACATTTTATTTAAGTTATGTAAGTTTTATTTTAAGTTCAAGAGGAATATGTATAAATGTTTTTGGTTATTTAAACAAATGTAAATGTGTTTGTATACATACTGTATATGGTGTGTGCAGCATTATAGAAAATTATATAAAAGAAAATTAATGTAAATAAACCCGTTTGTGCTCTTTTTTTCACCCCTTGCCCAATAAGAATCGATAAAAGAATCGATTCGATAAGCAGGAATCGATAATGCATCGGAATCGTTAAAATCTTATCAATTCTCATCCCTAGCTTTATATGTTTAAGTTGCCAGTCAGCTGTTACTTAACTAGAGGCTCTGAAGCTGATCAGCAGCACACTGTTAATTAAACATTTTGAAGCATTTTCAATATGACTAAGCTCAGGGGGGCCACAGGGCACACCAATGGTTTAAATGAAGCAATCGTTCCCTTTGTGACGTAATACAGAGTGCTTGACATGAATGAAACAGTTATAGACACAATTAATGTGTTGCACGGCGATCTTGAGTGCCTTGAAAGGCGCCTTATAAAATAAATGTATTATTATTATTATTATATTAGCAACAGGAAACAACTTCGCCAACATCCTCTGTGACTTCGAAAGCATTGGATTGTCACAGTCAGAGAGCTTTAGTTCAGTCAGACCTGAGAGCAGTGGTGTAGTGGTAAATGGCCTCCTGGTGCCGGCCAATGTCTTTCTGGAAGTTGGCGTAGTTGTAGTGGACTTTGGCATTGTGTGGCAGAGTCTGGATACCGGAGCTGAAACAAGGAAGAAGAGGAGGGAGAAGGAGGGCAGAGGAGGAATGATTTCAGTCTGTAGAAAGACATAATGACAGCCACAATAAGCTCTGTCACGTAAAGTTCAGATCCCAGAAGATCTGCCCTGAGTGCACAACATATATACTGGACTGTAAGATCAGGCCAAGGAACACAGAGCATATATATAAAAAATGTGGTAAGAAAGTAAGATGTAATGCTAATTCTGTGTGTGTCTGGGTTAACTTGTCTTGCAGATTATAGAATATAGAATATACACTTTTATTAATCCCCAAGGGGAAATTAGTTCTCTGCATTTAACCCATCCTTAGTTATTAAGGAGCAGTGGGCTGCGGTGAAGCGCCCGGGAAGCAACTGGGGGTTCAGTGCCTTGCTCAAGGACACTTCGACTTGCAACTAATGGGGAGAGCGGGGATCGAACCCACAACCCTGCGGTTGCAGGACGGCCCTCTTACCCCACTGAGCTAATCCGTGTATGAGTATGCTAGAGTATGTTTTGGGAAAGGGAACTGTTGTATCTGGTGAACTTTATCAATTGTTTTACACTGCAGGATCATCCTGAAGTGTATAAAGTTGTCATCCTGGGACATGCAATTCTCCTCATTTTCATACTCAATTTTGTACTGTTATCAGATTGATGTCCCCACATGACAGGTGAAAGATGCACAAACACAAAAAACACACAGCAACACTATGTCTCGATGTCTCCTTACCGGAAGAGCGCTTCCCTGGAGAACCAGACATGGTTCTGCTGGACGGTCTTCCAGGAGAAGAGCAGGATGAGCAGCAGCATGGAGACACTGAGGACTGTGGTGCCCCAACGGCCCACCACTGAACAAAGCCGGCCGAGGCCATGAGCCACCAGAATACAATAACCCATACTAGAAGAGGAGAAGGGGAAGGGTGGGAGTGGGGGATTGGTGGTGAGACATGAGGCAAAAGTATTATTTAATGCAGTCCTACATCCTTTCACTGACACTGTCATCACTCAATGATCCCCTGGGTGCACATTGCTTCCCATAAAACATCTCTCACCACTTTTGCCAAACCCTTTGACCTGAATTACATAGGAACTAGAATTACCGCCTCACAGTTGTATGGCTTTGCCAACCAACCAATTAGCAGTTTGCATCCACGTCTGTCCGAAATGTCATCACTTTTAACGGCATTGTGGGAAATTGTCACAAATAGCATATGAAGTTATGACCCAAATCACAGTTTGTGAGGTCAGTGACCTTGACCTTCGACCACAGCTAAACACCCGATAATTAGTGACAGCTGCTTATTCTGAAGACAGCCAGGATGGACATCTTGAATCATAACTCATGATTAATAGCCTAACATGTTGAATAAAACACTCAGTAGTCGTAATCTTTTTTCTTCTTCCACAGAGTAAGCATCTGCACTTGATCATATGTTATTAGTTATTAATTGTTTTTAGGCTGTATGAGGAAAAGGCCATGTGGTGAGACAGTGTGTTAACATTTATTTTAAAGGAAACAAGTCAGTTTATTACCAGTTGGGTCTCATTTGTCCATCCAATCATATGAATCAGTGCTAAAAATGTACTCCTGTTGTAAATCCGGATTATTTAAACTATTTTATTTGGAGATCAAACCAAAAGTGTTAAATGTCAGTAATAAATTCCATTGCATAGGAAAACCATAATCACAGCGACAACAAGTACAATAGGTACAGCAAGGTGGGTCTGTAAACTATGATCTGAACTACGATGAATTAGTATTGTAATTGTACTATTTGTCACGGTTTTCTCTCATGAAGTTCTTTTTTAGTGATGTTGCTTTGTCAGATTGAGATTCCTGTTGTAAAAATTATTTTCAAAATAATCTCAATGAGAATGACTGGCAGTGACTTGATCAGAGGATCATATTCATAATTAACTCCAATGATTATTAGATGGCACTAATTATTCCACCAAAATCTTTATTGTAAACTGTGTCATACATTTTTATGCATGTCAGATTGTTTAAGTTATATATTTGAGTTGAACAATGTATATCGGAGTCCTTTTGACTTCACGTCTCATGGGGTCATCGGACCCTATGAGACGGCATAGATCCTATCTGCCTGATGGATCATCGAGGTCTGGGTCGTGGAATTCCTGCTCCTGACTACGCCACTGTCCTGTTGAGACTCCGCCCACTCCTCCTCCCCACCGCCATCTGCCTGATGGATCGTGGAGGTCTCCATCGTGGAATATGCCTACTATGAACTATTCATACACTCTGTCATATTCATTGAATGTATTTAAACTCTAAATCTGTCCTTCTGTACACATTACATCTATTGCACCTGTCCATCCTGGAGAGGGATCCTCCTCTGTTGCTCTCCTGAAGGTTTCTTCCCTTTTTTTCCCCCTGAAGGGTTATTTGGGAGTTTTTCCTGGTCCGATGCGAGGTGTTGGGGCAGGGATGTCTATGTGTACAGATTGTAAAGCACTCCGAGACAAATTTGTAATTTGTGAAATTGGGCTATACAAATAAACTGAATTGAATTGAATATCCAGCCTGATCAGACCCTACAGAATGGATACAATAAGTCATATCACAAAAAGAGTGAGAGGATGAATGATAAAGAAACAACGATACACGCACACACACAGACAGCCACAGACAGACACAGGCGTGCACAGACACACCGACACACACCTTGGCATGTAGAGAACCCTCTCGGCCACAACAAACCCCACCCTGAAGAAAAGGTTACTGGCAGGAATGAAGGGGAAGACCAGAAACAACGTTCCAACCAACACCTGTCTGTTTTCCTTTCTCTGTATAGAGAGAAGGAAAGAGGTCAAAAGGAAGAGAAAAAGGTCACACACACACACACACACACACACACACACACACACACACACACACACACACACACACACACACACACACACACACACACACACACACACACACACACACACACACACACACACACACACACACACACACACACACACACACACACACACACACACACACACACACACACACACACACACACACACACACACACACACACACACACAGAGAGATAAAGAGGGCGCAAGAGACAAGAAGAAACGCATATTATATTTTAGAATTAGCAGTATTGGTAAGTAAAAAGGCTCCAAATGAAACCTCTTATAACAGCTTGGATGAAAAGCACATACGTGTAATACGTTTCATTCAAACAAACCCACAAAAACATGTTTCTGTCCAGTTTAAATGAGATGTGTTTTACACCCATCTTACATATTAAGAAAGAAGCACTGTGGTAAAAGACATTAGGCACAATGTTAGCGTTCTGAGCGTTTTACTATGCATATTCCAATTTTACTTGTATAAATGGTTATGTCACTTTTAGTTCACTGCAAATGATTTGACATTTGTTAATAAAGTAATACTTTGAACTGGCTTGTTCATGTCATCTGAATGAGACAACACTATAACAACTCGGAAGAAGTATCCAAGATGTGCTTTTTTGTAGTCCATCTCCTGAACAATGTAGTTTCACCGCTGACATCACTAAAATCACCTCCTGTAACATCAGACCTACGTAGTTTAGTGAAAGTGGAGTCGGATTCTCTCAACACAGAAGTTGTCTTTTCCGAAGTCCTCGTGAATTCTCCTTCCCATCTTTCCATGAGCATGTGACATTTTCAAGAGAGATCAAGGAAAAGTAGTTAGGAAAGAGATGTTAGGTAATATTAATGACTATTCGACCGTAGCCCTCGTGTTCAAACGTTGAGGCCCTGAATCTATCTGAATGTCTAATATCATGGAATTTTGTTCAGAAGCTGTTGGGATATCTTACTCTGGACTTAACCAACTCTTATACAGATACAGTCACCTCATTTAAGAGTAGACTTAAGACGTTCCTCTTTAATAGTGCTTATAGTTGGGGCTGAATTAGGTTTGCCCTGGTCCAGCCCCTTGATTTGCTGCTATAGGCATATCGGCTGCTGGGGGACATTTTAAGATACACTGAGCACCTATCTCCTCTTCTCTCTCTCCTTATGGATGAATTTACATCTCTCCATCGCACATTACTAACTCTGCTTCCTCTCTGTGTGACTTCACGTCTCATAGGGTCTATTGGACCTAGCTGTGTCTGATGCCTCCTGCCTGGTGGGCCGACCTCCTGTCATGGCCCTGCTGATGCCCCCATCACCCCCCCAACCCTCCTCTGGATCGTTGTGTTATACCTCTTCACACTCTTCCAATGATGTGATGAGGACAGGCATCAGGAGGCAAAAGAGTTTATGGGAATTGCAAGTGTAGGCCCTTCTCAGCTACTTAGCACGTTATTGCTCTTACCTGCAGTGAGAAGACGCAGTGAAGGCATAGAGCAACTATCAATGCGGCCAGTAGCGTGGTCTCCAGGAGGCGTACGTCACCCAGAGACTCCACCATGGGAATGCTGCCCACCTGCCAGTCGTAACACAGCATGACGGGGGCCAGCAGCAGCCAGGCGTTGAAGGACAGCAGGTAAGAATAGGTCAAAATTCTGTGGCGAGGGGATAGAGATATGAGGGATGTAGAAGAAGAAAGACAATGTATGAGAGGTAGATATAGGGATGGAAAAAAAAAGAAAGATAATCATACGGTGATCAGTAATAAAGTCTAAATCATTTGAATCATCCTGTCCTTATCTCAATACTAAAGTTTACCAGAGTGCGCGCACACACATACACACACACACACACACACAAAGAGTATGTATAAAACACATATTATTTTGCAGAAACAAGATCCCAAACTGACGTCAGCAGTCAGTGAGGCTGTGAAATAACAACGTAAATCAACACGAGAGGCTCTTGGAAAGACACGTGCACAAACGCGTGACCTCCTCTCAGGCATTTGAAAACGTGTCTTGGTACTGTACTACACCTCAGAGACACATACTGTACTTTTTATACTACACCTCAGAGGCACACACTGTACTTTTTATACTATACCTCAAAGGCACATATTGTCTCAGATGTACATACGGTATTGTACTTGTTACCATATTTCATCTCAGAGGTATTTTACTTTTTACTGAACTACACCTCGGAGTTACATGTACTTTTTACTGTACGACACCTCAGAGGTACATGGTGTACTTTTCAGAATAGTTTTTTTTCTCTTCGTCTTTCTGTGTCATGACTGTCATTGATTTCACTTGCAAGTTTATTTTTTACGGTTCTCCCTCAAAACCATGTCCTCACTCATTGATAAGTCTCTTGAATATTAGAGTTCAATATGAGATTCTTAAGATGTATTATTCTCCACAGACGTCCAGCAGCTGTTGGTGATTAAACAAGAGGTTCCCCCTGAGCAGCTTGACTGGAGCTCCAGTCTGGACCAGGAAGACCCAGAGCCCACACACATTGAGGAGCAGGAGGAGCAGGAGGAACTCAGGATCATTCAGGATGGAGAGCAGCTTCAAGAGCTGGAGGAGGCTGGTATGAAGTTCACATTTCCTCCTGAGTCAAGATGATTAAGAGGAAGCTCAGTTCTAAAAGTCCACACAAACTGACAACAGAGAGGACAAAACAAGAGTGAAGCCAATCAGTTCTTCAGTTTGTGGTAAAACATTCGGACGATCGCACAATCTGAAACAACACTCAGTTGTTCACAGTGGAAAAGATCTATAAAAGATTATCTCTTCTCTGTAATAAAAAAAAAATCATCATTGCATTGATGAGATAATCAGAAATAAATAAGACATGGTTAAATACTTAAAAACTGGACGGTTGATACAAACTCAAAAATGGGTTTATTCAGCTTAGTTGTTAATGTTGTTAGCAGAGTTGGTGTTCATGTTGGTTCATGTCAGAAAGCAGAAACAGAGTAGCCCCACACCCCTGTCACCCAGTGTCCCCCATAGCACATCCCTCCCCCGCCCCCTCCACCCTCTCTCACCAAGTCCCCCCCCAGAGCTCCATAGAGACTGTGTCTGTCCCACAGCCACTTAAACTTACATTAATTCTATCAAAAATAAGCAGAGGAGGAGTCATCCAAAATAACCTCATAAAAGTTAACACCTCTAATTCAGCAGTGCAACAAAACAGGACTATTAAATGTGGTCTCCTAAATATTAGATCTGTCATCTAAAGCTGTGTTACTAAATGATTTAATATCAGATAATCACATTGATTTATGTTGTCTAACTGAAACCTGGCTGAGTCATGAAGAATATGTCTGCCTAAATGAATCGACTCCTCCAAGTCATATTAATACTCACATTCCTCGAGGCACCGGTCGAGGAGGTGGAGTAGCAGTCATCTTTGACTCGAGCCTATTAATTAATCCTAAACCTAAATTAAACTACAACTCATTTGAAAGCCTTGTTCCTAGTCTTTCACATCCAACCTGGAAAACACTACAGCCAATTCTATTTGTGATTCTGTACCAGCCACCAGGTCCATATTCAGAGTTTACATCTGAACTTTCATAGTTTATATCAAGTTTAGTTCTTAAAACTGATAAAGTTATTATTGTAGGAGATTTTAATATTCATGTGGATGTTGATAATGATTGCCTTACTTCTGCATTCATCTCATTGTTGGACTCGATTGGCTTCTGTCAGAGAGTACAGAAACCCACTTACAGCTTTGGCCACACGCTTGATATTGTTCTTTCATATGGCGTTGACATTGAGCATTTGAAGGTCTTCCCACAGAATCCTCTTCTGTCAGACCACAACCGTATAACTTTTGAGTTTATACTACCGGAGTGTACACCGTTAGTCAAAGAGCATTGAGGTCTGGATCGTGGGATGCCTACTACCACCTATGCCATGGCCCAGCTGAGACTCCGCCCACTGTTGAAATTCCGCCCACTCCTCCTCTCTACCTCCATCTGCCTGATGGATCGTGGAGGTCTCCATCGTGGAATATGCCTACTACGAACTATTCATACACTTTGTCATATTCATTGAATGTATTTTAACTCTAAATCTGTCCTTCTGTACACATGACATCTATTGCACCTGTCCATCCTGGAGAGGGATCCTCCTCTGTTGCTCTCCTGAAGGTTTCTTCCCTTTTTTCCCCATGAAGGTTTATTTGGGAGTTTTTCCTGATCAGATGTGAGGTTTTGGGACAGGGATGTTGATGTGTACAGATTGTAAAGCACTCCGAGACAAATTTGTAATTCGTGAAATTGGGCTATTGTTACGTCCCGTGACTGAGAGGGCCCTCTTTCAGGAAGAGGGTGGAGCTATCTCTCTCAGGACTGGTATGCCTGGAGCAACACCACCTGAGAGAGATCACCTAATCAGTGGGTGGGACATATATACACCCAGACTAGGTGTCTCTTGCCCTCTCTCTTCACCTCTAAACTGTGACCATTCCGTGGTATGGTGCCGAAGTGTAGGCCCTATTTGCATTTTCAGGTCAAGCTTGCAGGGGTTCTCTGCCATTTTTGTTGTGTCCATTTTCTCCTGTTTTGTGGTCAGACAGGGAGCTTAGTATTGTTTTTCCTTTCTTCTATGGTAGGTCAGTGGTATCTTTTGATTTCTAGTTAGCATCTGGGTTTTGTTTGTTGTGTTGGCCTTGGAGACCCTGACGCCTTTTCCTTTTGCTTCTGTATTATTCTACCCTTTGTTAAGCCCTAACTGTGAAATAAATACCCCTTATTTGCTTATGTATTTAACTTCATTGTTTGCCTCCTTTGTTTCCCCCGTAGCTGTATCCCTTCTTTGTATGTTGCGGCCTGTGCATCCCTAGGTAACCGAGAGGTCGTAACAGCTATACAAATAAACTGAATTGAAAATGTAATTTAATTTGTGTGTGTGTGTGTGTGTGTGTCACTGACCTGGTAAGCAGGTGTGGAGAGAAGGAGGCGGGGTTGTCCTGTTCAGAAAACAGGGGCATGGATCCTCCCATCAGCCACAGCCTGACCGACATGATGATCGCCACCTGGAAAAGGCAGGGGGAAACGTATAAGTGCAGTCCCAATGCACGATTAGTTTCCCATTTACAGGGCTGAAATGTATATTAAGAAAAGAATGGAGGGAAGGGGGAGATCATAAAATGAGGAATTTATTTAATTGAAAATTGACACGTCTATTATCACAACTGATACAAATAGTCAGGGCAGCTGTGGCTACTGATGTAGCTTACCACCACCGGTATGACTGTGTGTGTGTATGACTACTGGACTCTGTAAAGCGACTTCGGGTACCTTGAGAAGCGCTATATAAAATAAATGATTATTATTAGAATTAAATAAAAAGCAATAAAACATTCAGGGCTTAACCGTAAGGGTTGCCATTGGTAACCACTTTGCTCGACAGTTAAATGGCCTCTGGTAGACTAGTTAGTGTACAATATAATAAATAAAAAAAACTGGAAGCAAATATTGACAGAAGTAAAAACCAATGGAACTTGACAACATTTCAATGTAATAGTTTGCAATCTTTTCCAAACAGTCATCATATAAGGATAAGGCTCACAGAATCAGTGACTTCTTTTAAATCACTTCTTTTTATATAACTGCCTTTATGTGATGTTCTGTGGTTCAGTTCTGTGGTACCCCTAATTTAGTTTGTCTTTATTTTGTATTTTAAGATTACATTTGTGATGCCTCAATTCTCTGTAGAGCACTTTGTAATCTCTGTTTTTAAAAGGTGCTATATAAATAAAGTTATTATTATTATTATTATTGTTTTCATCTGTATTACCATGCAACAACAATGCAACTCAGAAAATGGCAAACAGTAATGGTATATTTGGATTTGGCTCTCTCCGAAGGCTGTCGCATTTTTCTCTCCCCCTCCTCCCCATGACCTTCCCCTCCCTGCTTGGCTTCTCTCGTCCTGTCTTGTCTGTCTCTATACTTGAGAGACTCTCTCCGCATCGCTCTTCGAACTAAAAACCATGGACGTGATCAACTGGTCCCTAAACGCAATTGACACCATCTTCTCGACGAGAAGCTCGGGTTCGGGGGAACCTGCCTGTCCTGCTGGGACGAGTGTTGCTGGTTACACGATGGACGCGTGGGGGAAGTGGCGTGTCTTGTGCCTAGCAGCCCTTTCCGTGGAGGACGTAGAAGACATCTACCTATTCGGAACTTTGATTACAGGATTTCTGCTGATTGGAGTTGGTGCTGCCCTGGCTTATCGGAAAATTAAGGAAACGGTGACAGCCGTTAAAAGCCCCCTAAGGCTGCCCGACATGATTGACGCGTTGGCAGAGTTGTTGGCACTCAGACTGTGGCATTAAACCGTCAGAATGACAACATCGTGGAGAAGCTGATGGCTCTGCAAATGAAATTGGATCGATTTGAAATCCTATTGGGAAATGGGAGGTAAATGGAGGAATAGTAGGTGCGCAAAATTGAAATGCAGCTACTGGAAGACCAAACAATCCCAATCTTATCTGCTTTAGGCTCCCTCTACCAGGACGGGCTTTGGCCAAGGCCATGACTGGAACAACAACTCCCCCGAAGATCACTGAAGCGAGACTCTCTCTCATTCCCTTCCCCCTATCCACAGACACCTGTGGTTGTTTTCTCCCCAGGACCCTTCAAGGCTATCTCCATGGCAACGACCATCTTGCGGTCTGGGAACTTTGTCTGTTGTGGACTGGGGGAGGATGACACACCAGGCCACTCACACACGAACTTCAACACACTGATATGCAATCACTACCCCCACCCCCCCGTCCCATGCCTTCGCCTGCTTTGCCCCCCCAGGGTGACAGGACGGGGTCTGTGTCCGGCGCCGTGACGGCTGACGGACCGGGCTGGCTGCTTGTCGGTGCTGGTTACCTTCTGCCCCCAATGGCGGGGCTATCGCCCAGTCTTTGGCTTACCTCCCCTCCCCCCCTTCCTACTCGTTGCAAGTCGTGTCTTGGTGCGCGAATCTTGCACCTTCCGCCAAAGAAAATTCCTCATTTGTGAAAACATTCTTGGCAATAAACCTGTTTCTGATTCTGATTCTGATATAAAGTATATACAATTGGTAGCACAATAATAATACTAAATAATATGAATGTTACAAAAACTCACATAGCCTGAGATGAGACCGGCTCGTTTGATGAAGGGGCTGCAGAAGTGGTGGAGGTCCTTGAAACTGGTGCCAGACAGGTGACTGAGTGAGGGACACAAAAACAAACAGAAGATCAGTCAGACCTCTTCTTTGGGCTGAAGTCAGCACGTGCATGGTCCTCCAATCAGAAGTACTTTAATAGCTCAGAATGATAATTGCAGTATAGAACAGAATCAGCAGCTCCTGATGATTAGTTTAAGCATCCTAACAAAAACTCATGGAGGATGTCACAGAGTTCATCCAGGTCTGCAGCTGCAGCCTTAAAACACTCACTGCAATCAAAGTAGCCCTGTAATTCTAGTTTGTATCAAAATCACAACTATAGCCGAATTGAGCAAAGTGAAAAATTTGCCTCAAGTTGAAATATTTCAACTTTGGTGAAAAATATTCGCAATGCTTTTGGTGTGAATGCAGCATAAGGCTTAGGATCATTTTTGACTGATTGTGTCCGCAATTTTATTTAATTAATTTAAGAAAAATGTCCTACTGCCAAATGGTTAGCAAGCAGAGTCCAGCAAGACAGGTTTATGAAAAATGTAATCTAGAGAGCGTTTGGTGCTGAAACTTTTATCAGACGCCCCGTTTCTATTCTTTGAAAGAGCCTAAATAGACCAGGTGTGTATGGAATGTTACATGTGAGTGCATATATGGTATGGTATCTGGTTATGGGAGTTGTAAGTATTATTAGTTATGTTCAAAAAGGACAGGAGAGCGAGGGAACAAGTATTTCACTCCACTTCCACATGTGACCATGAACTTAGATAGAATGCACAAGAAATAACACACCATCTATTGTGAAAAAGTCATTTTAGTTTTGTACAAATGTATGGGTTAAACTCCTCATTATTCAATTCAGTTAATTTGTATAGCCCATTTTCACAAATTACAAATTTAGAGTGCTTGACAATCTGTACATATAGACATCCCTGTCCCAAAACCTCACATCGGAGCAGGAAAAACTCCCAAACAACCCTTCAGGGGGAAAAAAGGGAAGAAACATTCAGGACAGCAACAGAGAAGGATCCCTCTCCAGGATGGACAGGTGCAATAGATGTAATGTGTACAGAAGGAATCATTACACACAAACTAAAACACAGTAACAACACAATCAATGAATATGACAGAGTGTATGAATAGTTGGTAGTAGTCATATTCCACGATCCAGACCTCGATGATCCATCAGGCAGATAGGATCTATGACGTCTCATAGGTTCCGATGACCGTATGAGACGTGAAGTGAAACGGACTCCAGGGAGAAAGCAGAGTTAATAATGTGTGATTGAGAGATGAAAATTCATCCACAAGAAGAGAGAAAAGAGGAGAGAGGAGCTCGGTGTATATCCTAAACGTCCCCCCAGCAGCCTATAAGCCTCTGGCAGCATATCAAGGGGCTGGACCAGGTGGACCTGATTCAGCCCTAACTATAAGCTCTGTCAAACAGGAAAGTCTTAAGTCTACTCTTAAATGAAGTGACCGTGTCTGCCTCCCGGACTGAAGGTGGAAGCTGGTTCCATAAAAGAGGAGCTTGATAACTAAATGCTCTGGCTCCCATCCTACTTTCTAAGACTCTAGGAACTACAAGTAGTCCCGCATTTAGTGAGCGCAGCTCTCTAGTGGGGCAATATGGTACTACAAGCTCCTTAAGATATGATGGTGCATCACCAATCAAGGCTTTGTAGGTTAAGAGAAGAATTTAAAAGTGATTCTTGATTTTACAGGGAGCCAGTGCAGAGCAGCTAGTGCAGGAGTGATGTGATCTCTTTTCTTAGTTTTAGTGAGAACACGAGCTGCAGCATTCTGGATCAACTGGAGGGACCTAAGAGACTTATTAGAGCAGCCTGATAATAAGGAGTTGCAGTAATCCAGTCTCGAAGTAACGAACGCGTGAACCAATTTTTCTGCATCTTTTTGAAACAAGATGTGCCTGATTTTTTAAATATTACGTAGATGAAAGAATGCAGTCCTTGAGAGTCGCTTCACGTGGGAGTTAAAGGATAAGTCCCGATCAAAGATAACGCCAAGATTCTTTACAGTGGTGTTGGATGCCAGGGCAATGCCGTCTAAAGAAACCACATCACCAGATAATTGATCTCTGAGGCGCTCAGGGCAGAGTAAAATTACTTCAGTTTTCTCTGAGTTTAACATCAAGAAGTTGCAGGTCATCCATGTTTTTATGTCTTTAAGACATGCTTGCATTTTACTGAGCTGGTTAGTCTCCTCTGGTTTGATCGATCGATATAATCGAGTATCATCTGCACAACAATGAAAGTTTATGGAGTGTTTCCTGATAATATTGCCGAAAGGAAGCATGTATAAGGTAAATAAAATTGGTCCAAGCACCTTGTGGAACTCCGTGACTAACGTTGGTGGTTATCGAGGCGTCATCGTTTACAAATACAAACTGAGATCGATCTGATAAATAGGATTTAAACCAACTTCATGCGGTGCCTGAAATGCCAATAGACTGATCCAGTGTCTGTAAAAGGATGTCATGGTCAATAGTGTCGAACGCAATAAGGTCTAACAAGACCAGTACAGAGATCAATCCTTTATCTGATGCCATTAGGAGGTAATTTGTAATTCTCGCCAGTGCCGTCTCTGTGCTGTGGTGTTTTCTAAATCCTGACTGACATTTTCTCAAATTATGATGTAGAAAGTCACATAACTGAATTGCGACCACTTTCTCAAGGATCTCGGAGATGAAGGGGAGGTTAGAGATCGGTCTGTAGTTAGCCAACACCTCTGGATCCAGAGTGGGCTTCTTCAGGAGAGGTTTAATGACAGCTACTTTGAAGGAATGTGGTACATGGCCTGTTAGCAAAGACACATTGATAATATCTAATAGAGAGCTGCCAATTAAAGGCATAACGTCTTTAAGCAGCCTCGTCAGGATGGGGTCCAAGAGACAGGTAGACGTGTTAGAAGTAGAAACTATTGAAGATAATTGGTCACGGTTGAGAAAAGCCATCCAAATATACACCAGGGCATACAGCGGTTTCCAAGGCCACTCCACTTGAGGACAGATTGGCACTGGTTAAGGGCAAGAGATTATTAATCTTGCCTCTAATAGTTAAAATCTTTTTATTAAAGAAGTTCATAAAGTCATTACCACTGAGGTCTATAGGAATACACGGCTCCACAGAGCTGTGACTCTCTGTCAGCCTGGCTACAGTGCTAAAGAAATTTGTTGCTAAAAAAAAAACTTTGAAATTTCCCCACTGTGGGATGAATAAAGGAATATCATATCATAAAGAGAAACCTGGGGTTGTTCTTATTTTTCTCTATTACTGATGAGTAAGAGGCTGCTCTGGCATTACGGAGGGCCTTCTTATAAGTTTTAAGACTATCTCGCCAAACTAAGTGGGATTCTTCCAGATTAGTTGAACGCCATATGCTTTCAAGCTTTCGTGACGTTTGCGGGTCTGAGGGTTATACCAGGGAGCAAACCTCCTCTGCCTCACTGTCTTCTTCTTCAGAGGGGCTATCGAGTCCAGTGTCATTCTCAGTGAGCCTGTGGCACTATCAACAAGATGATCAATCTGGAACGGACTAAAGTTAGACCAGGAGTCCTCTGTTATATTGAGACGTGGTATTGAATCAAATGCAGAAGGAATCGCTTCTTTAAATTTAGCGACAGCACTGTCAGTTAGACATCTGGTGTAGAAACTTTTGACTAACGGAGTACACTCCGGTAGTATAAATTCAAAAGTTATACGGTTGTGGTCTGACAGAAGAGGATTCTGTGGGAAGACCTTCAAATGCTCAATGTCAATGCCATAAGTAAGAACAAGATCAAGCGTGTGGCCAAAGCTGTAAGTGGGTTTCTGTACTCTCTGACAGAAGCCAATCGAGTCCAACAATGAGATGAATGCAGCAGTAAGGCAATCATTATCAACATCCACATGGATATTAAAATCTCCTACAATAATACCAGTTTTAAGAACTAAACTTGATATAAATTCTGAAAATTCAGATATAAACTCTGAATATGGACCTGGTGGCTGGTACAGAATCACAAATAGAATTGGCTGTAGTGTTTTCCAGGTTGGATGTGAAAGACTAAGAACAAGGCTTTCAAATGAGGTGTAGTTTAATTTAGGTTTAGGATTTATTAATAGGCTCGAGTCAAAGATGGCTGCTACTCCACCTCCTCGGCCGGTGTCTCGAGGAATGTAACTATTAACATGACTTGGAGGAGTCGATTCATTTAGGCTGACATATTCTTCATGACTCAGCCAGGTTTCAGTAAGACAACATAAATCAATGTGATTATCTATTAAATCATTTACTTACACAGCTTTAGATGACAGATCTAATATTTAGGAGACCACATTTAATAGTCCTGTTTTGTTGCACTGCTGAAATAATGGTGTTAACTTATATAAGGTTATGCTCTCCTGCTTACTTTTGTTTTATTTAATTGAAGTGGCCGTGGGACAGACACAGTCTCTACTCTAGAGTTGTGGGTGGGTAACTGCTCTAATGGAAGAGCAGAGAAGGGTGTAAGACTACAACTCTGCTCCCGGTTCCTGATCTGAACCCTGGGTTGTCATGGATTAAGTCCGGCGATCAACTTGGTCATGTTCGCAGAAATGAGAAGCGCTCCATCCAAAGTGGGATGGATGCCGTCTCTCCTCATCAGATCAGGTTTTCCCCAGAAAGTCTACGTAGCCCACATTATTCGCTGGGCACCACCTCGACAGCCAGCGGTTGAATGACGACATTCGGCTATAGAATTCGTCATTGAGCAAATTGGGGAGAGGACCAGAGAAAACTACGGTGTCCGACAATGTCTTGGCATAAGCACACACCGATTCCACATTCATTTTAGTGACCTCCGACCGGCGTAGTCGGGAGTCATTATCACCGGCGTGTATTCCAATCTTACTTTATCTACGCTTATCCTTAGCCAGCAGTTTTAAACAAGACTCAATTTGCCTCAATTAAACCTAAACCCAAAAATAAAATTAGTCCGCTAAGGCAGTGGACCAATGTTCTAGCATCAAAAGTGTCAAACTGGTTTCCACATGGATAAAAGTACACACCCACATATGCAATAAAACTGCAGAAGAGTGCTCCTCATCCCAGTTATTTATGCAAAGGAAAAAATGAATATGTTGATTGTGGCTTAGGGCAGCTCCCAGGAGCAGAGAAGTTATATAAATAAAGTCAAACATTTCTTAAACCATTGACAGATAAATCAAGATTTTTAAAAACAAGCAAATAGTGACAGCGTGTAACAGTTAGACAACGTCCAAGCAACTGACGGTGTAATGTTCTGTATACCCAACTACTTGGGGGTGGCATTACTCTTCATTTCAGTATGTGTTTACCAAAATAAATACAAAATATTCAAACAATAAAGACAAATATAACACACACAAAAAATCCCTGTTCTAGTGTTCGCACTTTTCAATTCTAATAAAGCAGGCTTCTAATGATGTGAAGGAGAAAAAGAAACGAAAAATAAATGAATGAAAACGGAGCAAAAACCCTGCATTCTTACTTGACAAGAGGCTTGCGGCATAGCACAAGGGCGTCGTAGAGCACACACACTCCGAACACGGTGATGCCGGTCTCCTTCACCAGCATGGCACAAGTGCCCAGCAACAAACTGACGAGCAGAAACCACACCGATACCGTGGAGGGCAGAGAGTCCTCGGAGGCACACACACCCACACTCCTGAGAGACAGAAAGAAACAGATGAACACATTATTAACTCTGTTTCCTCCCCGGAGTCTTTGTGACTTCACGTCTCATAGGTTCCATTGGACCTGGCTGTGTTGGATGACTCCTGCCTGGTGGGCCGGCCTACTGCCGTGGCCCTGCTGATGTGCCCTGCCCCCTCTGGATCGTGGACCATGCCTACTACGAACTATTCATGCATTGTCATATTCATTGAATGTGTTTATGTAACTCTGTAATGTTTTCTTCTGTATAGATGACGTCTATTGCTTCGTTCCATCTGGGGAGAGGGATCCTCCTCTCTTTCTCTCCTGAAGGGAAATGTTTTTTTACATTTTTGGGGAGTTTTTCCTGATACGATGTGAGGTCCAGGGACAGGGATGTCGTAGGTATAGATTGTAAAGCTTGCTGAGGCAAAATTGTAATTTGTGATATTGGGGTATACAAAATAAACTGAATTGAACAGGTTACACAATAGACTTAATAAACTTTCAGAAAACAGTCAAAAAATTGAAAATCCTAAATATTTTGTTTTATCTGAAGAATCACGCAAATCCTGAAGATATTCAATTTACAATAGTATAAAACTATAGCAGCAAGTCTACACATTGGAGAAACTGGAACCTGAAACTAGCAGAATTGTTGTTTATGAATTTTGTTTCTAAACATGTCTGTACATTTAATTGTTCATGTTTCTTGATTCATCATGAATATATATTGCAAGTCACAAGGCTCCCAGATCTCAGCTTTTGTTTTGTCGAGTAAACTCTTTATTATTACAGATACAAAGGATGGTCAAAACTAGGGAATAAGACCCACGTCGTAAACCAGAATGATCACTTAATACAAAACAGATGTAAAAAGTATAATGTTAGCCTATGAGTCATAGTGTGTGTGTGTGTGTGTGTGTGTGTGTGTACTGTGTACTGTGTACAAGGTCTGGCGGTTCTACAAAGTCATCTTACCTGATGTAGGAGAGGAACGTCAGCAAGAACAGCAGACAGGCCAAGACATCAGCCCTGCCTACAATACCAGACACCTACAAACACAGATACACACAGATGTTAGAGATAGCGCACGTGTCTGCCAGCTCTGGGGAGGAGACTGTGCTGAATGTCCATGAGGTTGAGACACCAACATGAGATTCGCAACTTGACTTTTCTTAGGATGCCCCAGCGGCCATGGAAGCAAATGAGCTGATCAGGCGTCAAAAAAGCAGTTTTGGATTAGGTTTAATTTAATTTCTCTTTACATTCAACCACCACACACTAGTTCTGCCAGTCTCTACTGGTCTCCACCCGTTCCCATCCACAAACAAATTGAGCTATTTTTATACCCCTGGTGACTCTAATTAGACCAGACCGACCATCTATAGAGCGTATTCACTCACGTGACCACAACAACCTTTGGCGGCCATATTGGGGTCCATGCACGGCATTGTTTTGCTTTTTTTTATGCCGCTCTTCTTTAGAAATGACCATCATATCCTGAAGGAGATACAATTTCAGTTCAAAACGGTGTGCCTTGTGATTATGGTACTGTGCCTCACTGTTGGATGTGGGACTAATGATTCAGAATATGGGTTTATCAGCTCAACAAGACAGGCTATTTCTTCAACTTGTCATGCATCTACTTCGGCTTCACTCGGCGTATGAACGTTAGGACTGTTCTCATGCGTTTCTGTTGATACATCGGGTTGTGGGCACGTTTCCATTGACACACTCTCGTCAATAATCTCTTTTTGCTTTTTCACCGAGCGAAAATCAATGTCTTTCACTTGCGCAAAAGGAGCTGTGGATGGAAACTTGGGAGGAAGCCATGAACATGGCAACTCTGTCGGGAGATGTCTGCCTTTACTCTGATTAATTTCAAGATAAAATAAAACACTGGCTACATGGGAACAGCACTCAGCACGGCCAGCCAGGCACTGCTGGTCCTGAAGGAGCTGGAAGCGGCTTCATCCAGACACTCGTCCTGGAGGCGGAGCTGTGCGACTACGGATCATAGTATGAACCCAGACACGGGGCGCTTGATGTTCCGACATTTGTGGTATTTCCACAGCAAGTATAACGCAGAAATAGTTGTTAATGTCCCATGGTCGATAGAGGAAATGAAAACTGTTTTACAGGAATGTGACCGGGCTATGTGCTGGTAACTAGGGGTAACTAGCGAATTAACCAGCGAGTAAAATCAGGTAAAAAAGCGTTGCGAATATTCAATTCCAACCGCTGAAATCTTTCTTTGGTAATGCAGAAGGACATGAGGTTGCTGGGCTCTCGCATAATCAAACAGCGGACACGATAAGTCAACTTCTTCTGACATTTAATAAATGGACCCCAAGATGGCGCGATTGAGATGCTGACGTCACGTGAATATGCTCTATAGGTCAGTTTATCTAAAAAGAAATATGTACAATCACTATGTACCCAATTTTACTAACCCCCAAAATATTGATATTGATTTACCCCTATTTATACTTACTATAAGTATAAGTATAACTAAAGTCAATTATAATTCCATAGTTTGATTTAAATTATCACAACACATATTTTTACTTCCCCCTACCCGCTTCCTCCAGTTGGTATTTCCTGGAAATATAACGACACATGGCTCCCAGCATTTACAGTCCAACAATAAATACATACAATAAACTTGTGTCCTCCTTGACACTACATCTCAGACACTATCCGTTTTCTAGGTAACGGCAGTGCGTCGTTACAGACCTGCTGCACACCACTGTTTCTTTGGAATCTGGATACTGTGATCATGGCTCAAACAGCAGGCCATTATCAAGCCAATAATGAGTATTAAAGCTTTTCTATGACTGCACAATAATGAGTGCTGTTTATGGAGGACTTGTTTGTTTACGTTATGTATGCATAACAATGATAGCTGACAAAGAACATAAATGATTGCAATCAGGAGGGACATTGGAGTTGAGGCGCTACTCCTTTGTGTCGAAAGGAGTCAGCTGAGGTGCTTCGGGAATCTCGTCAGGATGCCTGTCCTGGGCACTTCCCACTGTAGGTGTTACGGGCACGGCCAACTGGAAGGAGACCCTGGGGAAGACCCAGCACAAACTGGAGGGATTATATCTCCCAGCTGGCCTGTGAACTCCTCGGGATCCTCTAGAATGAACTGGAAGCCTGGGTCTGCGTGCTGCAACTGCGACCTGTTGCCGGATGAAAATGGATGGATGGAAAGACATATTCACATATTCTTTCAAAGCCAATTTTTTTGCATGGGATCTACTCGCGCGAAACAATTCACTCGGCTTTTAGTGTGAACGCAGCTCACACACTGATTGGCTTTCGCAAATTACCGAGTTTGAGCTATACATGCTAATGTTTAGGTACTAAGGTCACCATCATAGTTTAGTATGTTGCTGAGCATGGTTATCCTTTAATCAGAGGATCTGCGGTTTGATCCCCAGCTCCACTACTCCATATCGATGTGTCCTTGGGCAACACACTTAACCCCAAATTGGAGGAATGAGTATACATGTTAGATTGTTCAGATGGGCAGGTCAAACCTTGCATGGTTGCCCCTGCCATCAGTTTATGAATGGGTAACATGTAGTGTTAAAAAGGACTTTGAGTGGTCGAAAGACTAGAAAAGATCTATACAAGTACAGTCCATTTACCATTTAAAGGAAATGTCATTAATTTGCAGGTATATGATCATTGAGCAAATTAGTTGGTACACAAAGCTAGTCACTAGATCTCCCGGTTACAATCAGTCCCAAGTGTTTTTTCCTCTTCTGGCAGTTTGACTGGGATGCTGGGAGATGAGCAGGAAAATCAAATGATCTCCTTCCCAGCCTGGAGACTTAGAAAACTCCTATCGGTCTCCTTCATGCTTCTTCTTCTCTCGTAGTCTTGCTTCCCTCACTGCCTAGTAGCTCTCCCTCTCCTCTTAACCTTCCCTTTACCCTCTCCTTTTTGTGTCTTAGCATCTCTCTGTACAGAGTCAGGGGAGCAAGCTCGCAGGAGACCTGTCCTGCTACAACCCCTGCCGTTTTTCATTAAACTCTCCCTCGCCCGATTCCTCCCTTCATTGTCTTTTCCACCTCTTTTCGTGCATTTCTCCTTCCTCGCTCAACTATTTCCCCATGCTTCACATTAATATCTGCTCTGCTCTATTAATATCATACCCTTCCCAACAAGCTCATTGGCAATTTTCCTTGGAACTGAGACTTTTATAATTTCATCTCACCAGTAAAAGCGAGATAGATAAATAATAAGCTACGCTTGAAGGTGTCTTTTTTAAACAGATTCTACAATTTGCAAAACTAGACTCACCACCTTCGGAGTCAAATAAAAGAGGTTGTTGTCCTTTTGTAAAGACGCACCGATTCATTAGCAGCCAATTATTATCAGCCAATATTAATTAAAAATATGTGATCTGGAGATTAGCATTAATTACTGTATGTTGTGATTGAATGAACACAGCCTAGAATTAGCTAACCTCCCATTTAGACACGGATGGGCTTTAAAGGCATCGCAAAGTCATTGAAACTCAAAAACAAGCAAGGATGTATGCAGGCTATCGACTCACAAGTTGTGGTATAAAACACGTCACACAATCTTGGAAAACACAACAAGCTGCCAGTCTGCATAGCAATGGGGCGGCTTTAGCTCAGTGGGGTAAGAGGGCCGTCCTGCAACCGCAGGGTTGTGGGTTCGATCCTCGCTCTCCCCATTAGTTGCAAGTCGAAGTGTCCTTGAGCAAGGCACTGAACCCCCAGTTGCTTCCCGGGCGCTTCACCGCAGCCCACTGCTCCTTAATAACTAAGGATGGGTTAAATGCAGAGAACTAATTTCCCCTTGGGGATTAATAAAAGTGTATATTCTTATATATTCTTCTTATTTGTATCTTCAATACTCTGACTTTATGTTTTGTCCACTGTTTTGTCGACCGCACTGTTTTCTTGTCCTTTAGGCGTTATGTCTATGTATTGTCTTTTGTATAATAATAAAAATATCATAAAAACTTTTGTTGCATTGGTTGTTTTAGAGCTCTTCGTCAACCACACTATCCAAAACAGTCAAAGTTAAAGAAAACTGTTTTACGCAGTAACTGAGGTACTCAGTATTGTGTGTACCAGTAGTTTTGTTAGCTCTTAATAGGGAAAAAAGTTTGCTCACTTTGTGTGTTTTGGATATTGTGCGTCTTGGCTGTGTGTCTTGACTCTTTTTCAGACCTAGTTGAAGCCCAGAAAAAAATCTTCTTTTTTTTTTACAGGAGATAATGAAAGTACATATTTAAATAATGTTTCGGTATGATCCAATGGTAATGCATGCTTACCTAAATGTTAGACAAGTTTGAAAAGTCATGTGTCAAAAGGGGTTTGGCTTCAGCCAACAAATCCTCACAGAATGATTGGTCAAAGTGCTTGGTGTGTTTCCGAAGTAAGGGCAGAAAGTGAAATAAACAGCTAGGGCTGCAACGACGAATCGATAAAATCGATAAAAATCGATTATTAAAATAGTTGGCAACGAATTTCATTATCGCTTCATTGTGTCGCGCGATTATTACGGCGCTCAATAAGTCGCGGAGTATAACAAAAGTTGAGTTGAGCGCAGAGCGGCGCAGGAGAAACAAGAGCGGAGCGGAGGGCTGAAAATATTTTTACATGGAGAAAGGTAACGGAGATAAGCCACGCCCCCTCACCATATGAGGCGTTTAACCCATAAATAGCCAACTCAGGAGAGTAAAGCACTGCCAGTTCTGCTTGTGACTGGTTCATCCACATGCTGACCAATGAATCTCCGAGACCTTTCCATGATTTTAAACCAAATTTTCATGATTAAACATTTAGTGAAAACTCTGTGTATACATGAACAAGTGAGAAGATGTAGTATTTAAACTAACAATGAGAATTCTAAAGCATACCGTATATATTCCGTGTAAATTAACATTTGAATATAACACATTTGCATTACTTTTCCAAACATTTTCGGATTAAATTTTTTTCAATTACTTTTCTAGGCCTGGAAATAGCCATTTAAGAATTCCATGACTTTTCCAGGTTTTCCATGACCGTATGAACCCTGTTTTGAATAAAGGGTTGAAAATTACAGTGTTTTTGTTTTTTTAACCGAAGTGACTTTTTTCGGCCCGATGTGCGCGCACACGCCGGCATCCGAGCTCTGCGGCGCGCGAGACGGAGATCGGAGTCGTGTTAACACGACACGTAGAGACAGAATGACATGCTGCTGGTTAGAGACGACCAACAACAGACGGATTGGAAGCTCATTCTGCGCATGCGTTAAATGCGTTAAAAAAAACTAATTAATCCTGTAATTTAATCATAACGCGTTAACTCGTTATTTTTCACAGCACTAATTCTTTTGTTTTTTATTGTATGCTATGACTCTTGCTGCCTTCTAGGCCAGGTCTCAATAGTTTAGACGTGGTTGAATAAAAGGTTCAATACTTGCAAAACGTTCAAGCACAACGCATCAAGTACAGCCAATATTAACTTTTCAACTCTCGACTGTCCATTTCTCTTCCATTGTATTGAGCGGTGTGTGCGTGTGTGTGTTTGATCTCATTTACAGTTTTACTGAAAGCACAAAAATACATTCAGATCAGCAACGCAACTGCATGCTGCAGGTCAACTACTGAATGAAAGCTCTTTTCTTATACATATACAAAGAACATATCTATATACTGTCACTTTAACAACTTCCTTCACGCTGGCGAAATTCAGCACATTCACACAACTCTCATTCTCACAGGTTACAGCTGCTATGCTGTTTCTCGTTCACTAGCACGCACTGATAGGTGATGCACTATATCCCCTTCGACATGAAATTCCACTTGCGCAACTCCGACATACATTCAATGTCCAGTTCCTGTTATTGTGTCTATTGTTAATGAGGGCCACACATCTGCAACTAAGCAATAATACTGTAGGACACTTTAATAATAGGGAGAAAGAAATTCCCTCGAGACACTGATAAGGCAAAATATATTACTGAGTGGGTGTTTTATTGTCTACTTTGTTACTGTGTTATACAAAAAGAGAAACTTTATGCTGTAATGACTATACATTGAATAACAAAAAATGATGTAGCACTTTACTTTTTAGTATAAAATAAATAATTGAAAAATGGCTACTACTGCTGTTCATTGCCAGTGTTTTGAGAAAAGGAAATAACAAGAGTAACAAGCAAACCAGTAGTAACTGTTAAAATGGAACATTTAAGGTTCATCTCCCGCATGAACTCTTATGCTGCATTCACACCAAAAGCGTTGCGAATAGTTTGGATTCATAAGATTAATACCATATATATATTTAGACATAACATCACCCGGAGGCTCACAGAGCTCGGTGAATTTCACCGACTACTTCTGAATGACTGCTGCTTCCAGCGCCATTAGAGCAACAGCAGCCAGTTAGATTCACAAACGGCGGAGTATCTCAATGCTGATTGGCTTTCGCGACTAGGCATCCGGCGAATTTTCCATCGAAGTTGAAATATTTCAACTTAAGGCGAATGAGGCGAATTGTTCACATGGGATCTACTCACGCGAAAAGATTCGCAACGCTTTTAGTGTGAACGCAGCATTACAGCGTGTGTGTGTTTTGTACTCACAGCTTCGGTGTGGACAGGATGCACAGCAAAGAGGAGCGCTGTGACCAATGCCAGACGAGAGTCTTCGAACACAAAGTGTTCACCGGTGTACATGAGCAGGCAGGTTACAGCGCAGTGCAAACACACGTTGACAATGTGAAAATAGAGAGGTGTCATGCCGCCCAGCAGGATATTCAACCTGGCAGAGAGAGAGAAATATTCAGTACTGTGGAATTAGATGGGCGCTACATTTGCATTACATCTGAATCTGTGAAAGTGAGTAAAAGATATCAGATACGATTAAAATTATATATCTTCAGACGAAAAGAAAGAAGAAGAAATGTACACTTTTATTGATCCCCGTGGGTAAAGTCTTCTCTGCATTTGACCCATCCTTACTTATTAAGGAGCAGTGGGATGCAGTGAAGCGCCCGGGGAACAACTGGGGGTTCAGTGTCTTCAGGTTTCATACACGTGTTTGTAAGAGGAAAATCCTTATCATTGTTTTATTATGTTATAATAACTTGCGCGACTTCTTCGATATACCATTTGTGTACATGTGGCAGAAGAACCGAGACAAGTTCACGGGTGGGGTGACAAGATGATGATGACCGACATGTCCTGGGTTCAAGACACCAATGATGACCAAACATATCCTGGGGTTATCTTTATGGACTTAAGCTAAACATTATCAATTCAAGACTGCCGTGTCCTATCATTGCGCTCTGCTTGAGTAGATCAGCTAAGTAGGTTAAACACGGATATTTTAATGGGCTTCTGGAATGTATAAAGGACAAGAAACTAGGACTAAACAACAGCATTAATTTCTGACGTTCTTGAGAAAAGGCTCGGGGATCTCTGCTCCATTCAGCTAAATGTTTTCATGGCTTGTTTGTACTTAACTCATTGTTGATTACTTGTAGACTTGTTCCTGTAATAAAGTGTTATAAAACAACCATGCTTAAACTACTTTGGATTCCTCACAAGGTGAAGGAACATTAATGTCCACCACTATGTTGACCAATGGATTTCCATGACTTTAAACCACATTTCTATGACCAAACATTTTGTGAAATCTCGGTGCAATACATGAGTATACCATAAATGACACAAATGAATGAGAGACAATAGTTTGATTCAAAGAATAACTATATATAAACATGTTTATTCTTGTAATCAAACTACGGAAATGAACATAGGAATATAACAAATGTCCATGACTTTTCAAAAACCTTTGCGATTTCATTTTTTTCAAAGACTTTGCATGGCCTGGAGATAACCATTTCAAAATTCCATGACTTTTCCAGGTTTTCTACGACCGTACAATCCCTGTGTCTTGCTCAAGGACACTTCAACATGCAACTTTAGGGAGAGTGGGGATCAAAACCGGGTCCCTTGTTGCGGTATGACTAGGGATGGGCATCGAGAACCGGTTAACCGGTTCCCAGTGAACCGATTGTCAGCCAAATTCTTTAACGGTTCTGCCAACGGTCCTCTGTGGCGTTGCGCATGCGCGAACTTTTTTAGTTTCTTCTTCAGACTGCAGCAAACATGGCAACTAGGCAGAGGCGTACTAAAGTTTAGCTCTATTTCACACGACAAAAAGTGCTAGTGTGAGGTGAGTGTGCTCACCTGTGTGCGCGCATTACGGCTGAGCGCTGCGCGCGCAGACAGCATTTAACGCAGCGGAGCATTGCGTGCGCTCTGATCGCTCTTTTAATGAAGTATCGATACTAAAACTATGCTAAATCACATCGTTTTTAACGTACGGGTACTTTGTTAGTATCGCTACACCGTGCAGCGTGACAGCAGCAGATGTAGCGGACTAATATTCAAGCTAACCTAACTTCCCAAACGCTGTCGACATCTGAACGCTGATTGGCCGAGACGCGACACGTCCCATCAAAGATGTTTTGTTGCGAAGAGCACCACTTCACATTTTCTCCGCGTCTCACTGCAATCTCAACGGCAGCGGGCCAGGTGAAAAAAATAATAAATCGGAACGCGTCTCTGATATTGTTCAGGGGGCCGGTCCAAATGTGGAGGCGGGCCGGATCAAATGTGGAGGCGTTCATTGTGTAAACCAGCTTTCACTATATAAATAATCTCCATTGCCATCCAATTTAGCTGATGACGTTCAGAGTCAGACCGGTTCAGAGGCTGGTCGTCTGTCTGGGTCACAGGCTACAGCTAGCACGTCTTGTACACCTCATATCTTTGTGTTCAGGCATCCTCCACCCATCTGAGAGTGTTCTCCACGGCTGGAGACACAATAAGTCCTGAGAGATCGCGTATCCTCCCGGAGAAAGCAGACATGCTTATTTTTCTGCACAAGAATTGTTGATGATCCATACAATTGATGGTTGCACACTTGGTATTTGCCACTGCTAGTTTCATTTTTGGCAGCTCAGTTCATATACCCTTTAAAAAAAGGAAGGAGCACTGTAATTTCTAGGAACATGTTTAAATTAAACATAATACATTTTATTTAAGTTATGTAAGTTTTATTTTAAGTTCAATTGGAATATGTATAAATGTTTTTGGTTATTTAAAAAAATGTAAATGTGTATGTATACATACTGTATATGGTGTGTGCAGCATTATAGAAAATTAATGTAAATAAACCCGTTTGTGCTCTTTTTTTTCACCCCTTGCCCAATAAGAATCGATAAGAGAATCGATTCGACATCGGAATCGTTAAAATCGTATCAATTCTCATCCCTAGGTATGACCACTCATCTCCACGAGCTACAGCCGACCAGATAGATAAATACGTCTACTTGGTGTGAGTCAGTTTCCCATCAAACCTAACCATCTAAAGACAATCATTGTTTTAAAAAAACGAACTTATCAGATAACATTACAGTGGGAATCTTTAAAGGTCAAAACACCTTTCTGTGATGAAGTGTCTTATTTTCCTGAACAGAATCTCAATCCAGTCAGTATAGCAGTATAACAAGATCGTAAAGAACATATATGATACTGTCAGTCAGAGTGGAATATGACAATTTCTCTTACTTAAGAATACTAAAAAAGGAAAAAGAGTGAACACTTTATCATTAACGATTTCATGTTAGGTTTTGTAGAAACAAAAGAAGGGAGAGCTGAACAGATCATGGCTTCACATCTTAACTTCTTATCTGGGATTGTTATTAGTTCTAAAAGGGGTCTTCTGAGAGCCCTCGTCCAGTCCATTATGTAATGGAGACTCAGGTTTCCACTACCCATCTTTTATTTAGAATTGAATGAGGAGGGCTGGTAAAACTTGCTTGAAAGAGAGCGTTAACCCTCAACATTATCTCACCTCACCGTAGCTGATTCTGATCTGCCATAATAGCTGATGCTGAGAAGAGTGTAGAACAAGTGAAGGGCTGTGAAATTAAATTTCCCAGAGGGCCATGCTGGGATCTCGACCCAGCCATGAAGGCTTCAGAGACATTTTAAAAAAAAATTAAAATGCATTTAGCTGATGTGCAGATCTAGAGAGACTTACAATGATGGCACAGGTCAGAGTTCAATGTCCCACGCAAGGAAATCTTTTCAGGAAGTGTGGCTGGAATCTGATCTGTGACCTTTGTGAGATGGGCCTGTGTAACCACTACTCTTAAACATGAATAACAATGAGACTTGCATGATAATATATCTTATTATGAGATGTAAACAGGGTGTCTACAGCAATAAACAAGTGAAATTTAAGACTTTTTAAGACCACGTTTAAATAAAATTTAAGACCGAACTTGTGATGGAAATACAAATCAAAAGTGGAAATATACATTAATCTAAACACACTGTTTGTTCAAAATGAACAGTATGGTGTAATGCGAAAGGATAACACAAAAATGTCATTGCTGTTGTAAATTATATTTATTAATACAACATTTTCAGAACATTTAGGTCCCATGAACAAATGCTTATAACATCAAGTAAATATATTTTTTTAAATACGAGCAACATAGTTCCTTTTGAACAAAAAAAAAAATCTATAAAATAACATAAATAACAATTCCAGCTACTTTTAAAATGCAAACACATTTACATAATAGAATGTATGTGTGTGTGTGTGTGTGTGTGAGTGAGTGAGTGAGTTCTCATGTCTCTATGTGATGGATTTTTGTGCACAGGTTCATACGTCTACTCCTGAGCTTTTGTGAATATACTAGGGCTGTGTCTACTACCGCGCACTTGAGCACTTCGAGCACTGACTTTCAGTGTTCGAAGTGCGCCACTGAAAAAACCAGCAGAATTCAGTGCACTGAAAGTACCCGGATGGTGCACTGCAAACGGGCAAAAAATGTAGTGTAAAACGATGGACACTACTCGCCCTAAGCGGCCGCCATCTTGGTGACGTAGCGGAAGAGGAGGAGCCCTTTCGCCAGCTTTTCATTTTATTTCTAAAACAATGGCGGACGAGATGGCTACGGTAGCACAAGCGGTAGACCACGGAGGCTCCTGCCGCGATTGTGGAGGTATCGCAGTTTCCACATGGGGTGGAGAAAGGGGTAAACAAGGGACAACAAGAGGGCAAGAAGTACATTAATTTTGTCAGTTTAAGGGTTAGGGTATCGCAAGCTGATTTGCATATGTCACTCCCGGCTTAATTTCGCGGGTGCCGTGAACAGATTTGCGTCCGTCACTTCCGCCAAGTGGTTAACAGTTAAGTGTTCCATTTGAGACAGCACTTCATCAGCGACGCAGTGCACTGCATTGCAGTGTACTTCGTAAAGTGCGCGGTAGTAGACACAGCCTAGGAAAACAATCCTTGTCAAACTGTATTAATATAAAAACTTCCAGTTGACATTTGGTCCATTCTCCTGGAAAAAAGAAAGAAAAGGCAGATATTAGCCAAACAACAGTCAACACATCTCTTCATGACACCACCACGTCAGATTAATGTCATATAAATATGAATGAAAACTATTTTTACAAATTAAGCAACGCGAGCCATCTCTTGAGCCTAGTGTATATACTATGTATACATATTGACAGGTAAACACCACTCTACTTACTACCATTCTAAAACTATTTTTAATTAGTCTAATTAATGTGTAGTGCGCCTATGCATAGCTGTTATTAACTTGACACACGAGTAAAGCTTAACTATATGATACACATACTCATATACATGAGGTTAGTTAATACATATATATTTATGGCAGACTTACTTTGAGATGCTGAAGTAGGTCCTGGGTGATGTCATGGCCCATGAGCTGTGCTCCATAGGATTCTGACAGGACGTGGTCATTTCACCAATAGCGCACATGAAGTCCAGCGTTCTGCTCGCGGTGGTCTGGTCCAGAGTCTCGTCAAACAGAATGAAGAACGCACTGCAGCGTTGGTCTTCGGTGATGAGCTCTTTGTTACACGGCGCTGGATTTCCTCCGGTGACCTCCAGCGTTGTAGCGTTGACGTTGTAGCGTTGACGTTGTTGCTGGCGGTGGAGCAGGAGCTAGCGGCGGAGCAGGAGCTAGCCCCGCGGGCTGCTGGCGGCCTTCGCTAGTCTCTGTGCTTCTTGCTCTGCTCGTGAGATTCCACCGCTGGAAAGTCTCGCGACACATAACGCAGCTTCAGAAGCATTTCACCGACCGTGACCAGAAACACTCGTTCTTTTCAAGCCGTTGTTGAACTTGCATCCTGCCATGTTTTCTAAAGTAGCCGATGCTTCACGTTGTAGGGGATGGGACCGAATACGCGGGGCCCCTTTAAGAGAAGGGGCGTGGCCCCGGTGACACCAGAGACACCGCAGAGCGACCGGAGCAAAATATGAGACCTGGCAGAACAGATTGCCTCATATTCGCAGTGACATGACACCCAAAAAATTTAAGACCAATCCAATCTGAATTTAAGACAATTTAAGACTTTTTAAGGCCTTATTTTTTGGAAAAGCAATTGAAGACTTTTTAAGGACCCGCGGACACCCTGTGTAAAGAGTGGTTTATGAGGATTTTGAAAAGTAATCAACATATTTTAAAGACTTTTAAAGTGTGAAATTTGTGAACGGTATCTTGTATTAGATTATTAGGTCAGCTAAGTTGCAAATTTCTGTATCCATAAGAAAATAAATCCCTATTAGATGAACATTTTAAAAAAGAGATTTTGAGTTTGATAGTTTTCACTGAGTTCATTCAATTCAGTTCAAAATTACAATCTGTACACAAACGACATCCCTGTCCCAGGAACTCACATTGGATCTGGAAAAACTTCCCAAAAAAACCTTTCACAGGGGAAAAAAAGGAAAGAACCCTTCCCGGATGGACAGAAGCAATAGATGTCATGTGTACAGATGAACAGCGTTACAGGGTTACAACACATTCAATGAGTATGACAGAAATGTATGAATTATTAGTATTAGGCATGGACTTTGTTAGTTTCGCTACACCGTGCAGCGTGACAGCAGCAGATGTAGCGGACGAACATTCAAGCTAACCTAACTTCCCAAACGCTGTCGACATCTGAACGCTGATTGGCCGAGACGCGACACGTCCATCAAATATGTTTTATTGTTTAGAGCACCACTTCACATTTTTTCCGCGTCTCACTGCAATCTCAACGGCAGCGGGCCAGGTGAAAAAAATAATAAATCTGAACGCGTCTCTGATATTGTTCAGGGTGCCGGTCCAAATGTGGACCACTGCTCAGGAGAGGAAAGCTGTCAGTCTGTTTGTGACGGGTTCATCACCATGGTGACCAGTGGGTCTCCAGGACCTTTCCATGACTTTAAACCACATTTCCATGATTAAACATTTTGTGAGAACTCTGTCTATACGTGACAAAGTGAGAAGATGTAATATTTAAAATAACAATGAGAATTCCAAAGCATACCGTATATATACCGTGTAAATTAACATTTGAATAAAACAAATTTGCATTACTTTTCCAAATATTTTGGGATTTTATTTTTTTCAATTACTTTTCTAGGCCTGCGAATAGCCATTTAAAAATTCCATGACTTTTCCAGGTTTTCCATGACCGTACGGACCCTGTTTTGAATAAAGGGTTGAAAATTAAAGTTTTTTTGTTTTTTTATCCGATTAATCGATAAAATTATCAACCGATTATCAAAATAATCGTTAGTTGCAGCCCTAAATCCATGAAACAGAAGAAGAGAGGGGAGGTGCATCAGCAGGGCCATGGCAGGGGACAGGGCAACGGAGGCAGGAGGCGTCGCGAAAGAGGCCTGTAACCATTTTTGCTGGAGTTCGTATTAAAAAAGTTTGCAGACATGCTCATAATGGAAAAACTTGTCCCTGAATGTGTCATATGCAAACTATCCTGCTTGAACACAGTCTGCTTTTTAATGGTGGCCTTATGATTAAATGGTAAATGGACTGTTCTTGTTTATTTCTAGTCTGTCTACCACTCAAAGCCCTTTGGATGGCAAATGGACCTGTACTTGTACAGCGCTTTTCTAATCTTCCGACCACTCAAAGCACTTTTACGGTACATGACATCATTCACCCTTTCACACCCATTCATACACTGATGGGAGGAGCTACCATGCAAGGTGCCCCCTTCCCATCAGGACTAACTAACATTTCTATAATATTCCCACACCATATGCATATCTACCGGAGCAATTTGGGGTTAAGCATCTTGCCCAAAGGCACACGGACATGAGCTAGCACAGCCGTGGATCGAATCGACAATTCTTTGATTCAAGGACGACCCTGCTCCAACACTGAGCAACAGTGGCCCTTAATACGTGGAATGAGTAAAGTATTGATGGCATTTAGAGGTGAACAATGCTTGTAAATGTCTACAGGGAGGGGAAGAGCAGTGACCCGATTCACCTTTTAATTCAGTATTTAAAAGATAATCTACCCCTCCATCGTCTCTGGCCATTACAGTGATTCCAACACATACTCAAACCTGTTTTGAATGTGTGTTTTTGAGCCACACTGTCTGTTCTCAGGAGAGATATCAGGGCACCAATGTGTTCTTTACTGTATTACCAGATGGTGAATTGGCCAGCAGATGATTGGCCATTACAATGACCGTCCTCGAATAATAAAAGCGTCAGGCTGCTTGAAACACACAAGCACAGGCCAACCAAAGTGGGCAGAGCTGCTGATTCGGTGCAATAATGATGATATTAAAGTAAACATTTTAGAAAACATGTGTATACCCTAGTTCAGTGGTTCTCAACCTTTTTCCAGTGATGTACCCACTGTAAAATATGTTTTCAGCCAGGTACTCTCTAACCAGCGGAAAGCCTTTTTGGTTGAAAAAAAGATGTAATTCAAGCGCAGTATCAGCATCAGTATCTGATTTAATATAAAATATATAAAAATCAGTTTCTGAACTTACACTTACTTTTGAAAGGATTTTTTAATTGATCCTAGGCAAAGAGGAACCACAGAGTTCTAGAACTATCGGGGTCATCTATCAATGCAAATCCTGATCCTCCAATCAATGTTGATTTGTCCTTGGGCAAGACATTGTGGCCCCTTGCATGGTAGCTCCTGCCATCAATGTGTGAATGGGGTGAATGATGACATGTAGTGGCAAAGTGCTTTGAGAGGTTAAGACCATAAAAGGTGCTTGTACCATCCAATTTTACAAAAGTCATTCGATTCATACAAAAAAAATATGGATTGTGCACCTTTAGAACAATTACTAACATATTGAAATTTTCAATTCAGTTTCAATTCAGTTTGATTTTTTACAGTGAACTTTATTTTTACAGTGAACTTTACAATAAAACCAGCTAAATTTAACTGGTTTTATTGTAAAGTTCACTGTGAGCCTGCAACAGCGTCTTTCCACAAGGGGAGCGCTGTATGACGTCAGCTTTGTCTGCGTGTTTATATGCTATTCCCATGCCCTAGTTTGCGACATGATCCTTACCTCGGGTTAATGCCACTAACACTGCGCTGGAACTAGTACACGTACTGGTTCAAGAGCTCCAGGTGAGGTGAAAATAGCACCGTTGGGAAATCAGGCATAACTTACTTAAAGGTGAGGATGCATAGCGGTCTGTAGGACTTGTGGCTTGTATTGTCCGCCATCCGCTTCCCCCAGAAGTCGTTGCTGAAGATGTTCCTAAAGCTGGAGCCCGGTCGGACATCCGGATTGTTGACGATAGCCCACACATCGTCGTGTACCAACTCCCCGCGGAGAGAGTTATTGTAGCACAGGGCGCACAGGGCGGCCAACAGGGCGTAGCGACCCGCAACCCACACTGCCTCTGCCCGGACGTTCAACCGCGGTTGCTGGCGGGCTTTCTTCTCCCGTCCCAGCCCTGTCATGTCGGGCCTGGCTTCTCCCGCGGCTCCGCTGCGCGAAGAGTAAAACGAGGAGCGTTGTTCATTCCGCCTAGCAGGTAGCGGTTGTGTCTGCTGTTGAGTGCGGACTGCGGAGACTGGTGGCTGTGGTGTTGCCTTCAAGTACAGTCTGTGAACGTCAGACTTTAAGGCTTTGTGAGCTCCAAATAAAACATTGTATATTTATCTTTACTGTATTTTATTTCATTTGGCCTATTACTGAACATGAATTAGTTTATTATCATATGGATTGATTAACATATAATTATTATTTAACGGACACTATTCTTTATTGTATTAAAACACAACAATTAAAAGACCATTACGTTTTTTGAGCCAACATTGACATATTTCGCTTTATGGGTGTCAGCCAAAGAGTGGGAAGTATTCCCGAACAGCATTGACATATTTACATGTGCAATGAGTTATGACAAGCCCCTTGGAGTTTGTTTGAGGATAATAAAAGGAAGAAAATGACGAATAGTATACATATTATAGTAGCAGACAATTTAAATTAGTATGAGTATTAGAAAAAAGGCACGCTGTGCCACAATTACATGTCCTTTTAGCTGACGCTCCAAAGGGACTTACAATCATGTTACATTAATACAACGTAGACGGGAGCAATTCAGGGTTACGTTTAATTGCTCAAGAGACACAACGACTAGAGCTGGGATTGAACCGCCAACCTCCTGATTGAAAGACGGACCTACTAACCCCAGTCGCCTTTAGAATGTTTGAGTTTAAGAGGAGTACGAGAACTCAACATCAGCAATTGAGAACCTGACTGCAGACGCATGCGCAAGAGGACGTTGCTACTGTGGAGCGACAGAAATATCAGCTGCAGAAAATCAATGAAACTCGGGTTACCATTGTAACTTTTTTTGAGCAATTAAATATATCTCTTGTTCTGCCTGTTTCGTGATATACATGCCTAAAAGTAGTGATGGTGAGATGAAGCCTCATGAGGCATCGAACCACTTCAGCCAATTGGTTCGAGAAAGGGTTCATTTCTCGAAGCTTCATGTGCACACGAAGCCACCTACTGGCCAAGTGTATAATCACAGGCATTCTGAACCACATCATGTGATGCATTGAATGTGTGTGTGTCTGTTATGGCTGTTGGGAATGACTATGAATGACAAAAATGTTTGACCAAATCATTTCTGTACATAAATGATCACATATGTGCATAATAAAATATTTTTTGAATGTATTCTGTGTGTCTAAATGTTCCCAAAATGGTAGTAGCATATGATATGGCAGGTTGTGTAATAATGTTATTATGTCACTTTAGGAAAATGGCATGGGCTTAAGCAGGCAGAGGACAGTGAACGTGTGTGTGTGTGTGTAACTAGGAAGAGGGGACTGAATATGCTTGTATAACTTGGACAGTGATGTACAGGACAGGGGACATTTTATTCATTTTTATTCAGAAATAACAGTTTCTCAACAGTTCCATCTTATCACCTATCCTTCTCTCCGCACTCTCCTAACTCTCCAAAAATATCTCTCTCTCTCTAAACTCTCCAAACTCTCAACCAACAACCCACATGTTGAATGGAGCCTGAGGGGTTTATATTGCTGTCAAACCTCCCGGCAATATCTGAACCACTTCCAGAAGCAGTCACGTGGTACAGCCGGGCAGCGAGGCTTCGGACGTCATCATTTTTGGCTCCTCCCCTAAATGAAGCAAGCCTCGATACGCGCTTCGAGGAAACGCCCCCTCCATTACTCGACACACGCTTCGAAGCGTCGGCACATCTCGTAACAACACTACCTAAAAGGTGCCTAATATTTCTAGACTGAAATAATACCGGCATTATAATTATTATAACTATGATGATTTTTTTAGTTGCCTATTTTTTGGTGCCCCCTCAGGCAGGCCCGGGGTGGGTAATCGGGAGAATCGGGAGAGTTCCCGGTGGGCCGCTTCACTTCTGGGCCGGTCGAGAATTTTATTTGTTGACATTTGTCACGTTAGTCCATCTTCTCTTAAAGTGGGCTACACACGTTCAGCATTCTGACACCGCAGCCTCTGCATGGGTTGTACCATGCGAGGAAGTTCACCCCTCCCAAATAATAGAGTTGGTTCAGTCCATTATGGAACCCAACCAACTCAATTTGGGAGAGGAGAACTTCACCCCTCCAAAATAGAGTTGGTTCGGTCCTTAGCCGTCTTTTCCAAAAAGTTTTCTCAGCTACGGATAGCTGGGCCGGCCCGACCGCAACGATACGCGTCAGGGAGGATGGACGGGAGGAAGAGGGCAGGAGGGGCTGAAAAAGCCAGGTTGAAAAAAAGAAAGGCATTGGAGGAGGATGCTGCCAAATGTGCCAAGCTTACAGATTTATTTTCAAGAGGACAAACACAAGTGGCAACTGGTAAAGAGAGACAAAGGCCTAATGATTAGCAACATAACTATTCGGCTAACGTTGTAGCCTTGTTTAATATCATTGTAGCGTTGTCAACCTATTCCCAAGCAAAATATGTAATTGAATTAAAATATTAGCCTTTTTATATCACCCAAAATATGGCGATCCATAGACTTTGCAAATATTATGCAAATATTGATATATACTATTGATATTGATATTGAAGTATGCAGTAATATCACTCTTAATTTTTCTTTGTAGCTTCGGAGCAGCAGATAAGACAAAAGTTATATATTCTAAGAAAGAGCAGGACAGTACTTGATGAACCAATATGGATTGTTTGCTCAGAAGTGGGTGTAGTAAAGGAGTAAATCACCACTATATAATACTCATGCAGAAAAATGATAATGACCATGACAATGACGGCCCCCACGAGGTCTCACTCCAACAAATCTGGCCTACTGCCTAATCTGAGTCTGACACCCCTGCTACGCCCTTCTGCCTTTTTTAATGTTGTGCATATTTTTTGTTAACTTCTTATCTTAAGTGGATTATTATTGTTGTATTTAACCGTTACATTATTTGTTGGACCATGGTATTAATAAAAGAACTACAGGATAGTAAGAGCTGAACTGTTGCTTCATTTATCCAATTTCCACTATAGCCTACCATGAAAAAAGTGGGCTGGTCTTGAGCCTGAGATTCCCGGGCTGAAAAGTGGCCCCACTCCGGCCCTGCCCTCAGGACTTGGTGCCCTACGCACATCGCGTAGTGCGTGTTATGGGAGCGACGGCACTGATTGAAGCCCATTTCCACCATTGTGAGAAAAAAAATGTGGATTCTGTAAGTCATCATTTCAATTTACTATCTCATAATTATGACTTAGCATCTCATAATTATGAAATACTATCCCAACTACATGTAGAATAGCGATATGTTAAACTATTTTCACCGCAGTGTTTTACTAAATCACAGTAGCCTACGCTAGTTAAGCTTTGTTGTAAAATAAATAATCTAAAGCCGTTTGGATGTGACCTACCTGTTTAGCTTAGTTTGTAACATAGCTATGCTATCTTAAAAATGGCAAACTCTTGTAAACTCAGCTACCGGCAGAGACTCTGCGGTCATGTGAGCCAGCATCTGCGGATACTCGGTCATGTGAGCCGCCGCTTGAAATGTAGTGCACCTCTTTTCATGGTGTTACGGTGCGAGGGCATGTACGGACCAAAAAGCATCACTAGGGACCCATTTCTCAGCAATAATTTATCCAATTTGATAGAACAAGTCAAAAACAACATTATTTTGGCCATTATGCGAAATAATATTATAATAACATATTAACTTACACTACCGTATTGTTTTTAATTGAAAGTCAGCTCAAGTCCAATGATTATATTCATAATATCACAATATTATAACTGTTATTAAAGCAGATCCTTAAAAGGTTTTATTCTATTTTCACTTGATTGTTGTTCATGATGTCCCCTGCTATGTTCATGTCTATTATTTTGAGATTTTACTATACATTTTTTGTGATAATTAAAGGCAAACTTGGCTCAAATTAAAAGATGATATTCATAATGTTCAAATATTTTAACTGTTATTAAAGCATATCTTTAAAAGGTTATATTCTATTTCCACTATGTTCACGAAGACCTCTTTTTATGTCCATGGTTATTTTTATGAGATTTTACAGTAGTCTTTGAACAAATCTAAGTCAAAGTAAGCTAAAAAAGAGGAAATTACATTAATAATTTCCCAATATTGAAAAAATATTTTAGGCAGATCCTATGAATCTAAATTATGAGTTAGTATTTCAGAATTCCGAGATAGAAAGTCATACTAGTGCGATGCAAAGTCATAATGGAGAAACTACACCAGCGCAAGGCGGAAGGTCCTGATGGCATCAGCCCCAGGGTCCTAAAGACCTGCGCCACCCAGCTGTCTGGTGTCCTGCAGCACCTCTTCAACCTCAGCCTGAGGCAGGGGGAGGTCCCGGTGCTGTGGAAGATGTCGTGCCTGGTCCCTGTCCCAAAGAAGTCAACACCATCTGGCCTCAACGACTACCGACCGGTCGCCCTCACCTCCCATGTGATGAAGGTGCTGGAGAGGCTGGTCTTGGCCCACCTCCGGCCGCAGGTGAAATCATCGCTGGACCCTCTGCAATTTGCTTACCAGCCTCATGTGGGAGTGGACGACGCCATCATCTACCTGCTGCAACGAGCTCAGTGGCACCTGGATGGAACCGGTGTCTCTGTGAGAGTCACTTTCTTCGACTTCTCCAGTGCATTTAACACCATCCAGCCACTGCTACTGAGTGAGAAGCTGCGGGTGGTCGGTGTGGACGCGTCCACCATCTCCTGGATCACTGACTACCTCACAGGCCACAGTTTGTCAGAATGGGCCGTGTGCTGTCTGGAACGGTGGTCAGTGATGTTGGAGCCCCACAGGGAACTGTTCTGTCTCCCTTCCTCTTCACCCTGTACACGACTGACTTCCAGTACAACACAGAGTCATGCCATCTGCAGAAGTACTCAGATGACTCTGCAGTGGTCGGGTGTATTAGGGATGGACGGGAGGAGGAGTACAGGGCAGTGGTGAGTGACTTTGTAAAGTGGGCCGATGAGAACCACCTGCGGCTGAACGTGGCCAAGACCAGAGAGATGGTGGTGGACTTCAAGGAGGAAGGCGACAGCTCCTCCACCTCTGAGTGTCCTGGGAGTGGACGTGGACATGGTGGAGGAGTACAAGTACCTGGGCGTCTCCATCGACAGCCGACTGAACTGGAAGGCCAACATCAACGCTGTATACAAGAAGGGGATGAGTCAACTCTTTTTCCTGAGAAAGCTTCGATCCTTCAACGTGTGCAGCAAGATGCTGGAGTTATTCTACCAGTCGGTTGTGGCCAGTGTGCTGCACTTTGCCATTGTCTGCTGGGGGAGCAGCATCGGAGCCGGTGACACCAGCCGTCTTAACAAACTGGTTAGGAAGGCTGGCTCCATCATCGGCTGCCAGCTGGAGCACCTGGAACAGGTGGTGGAGAGGAGGATGTTGAAGAAACTTGTGTCCATATTGGACAACCCGGACCACCCTCTCCACCACCTACTACAGGGTCAGAGGAGTACTTTCTCCAGACGTCTCCTCACGCTCCGCTGCCACAAGGACAGATACAGGAGAACATTCCTGCCGACGGCTATGAGGCTCTATAACAGATCACCTCTTGCCAGATCGTAGTGCAATAATAACTTAATATTTACACTATGTTGATCTGCACTTCACACATTTCATTTGTTTGCACTACACACATACACACACATTTCATTTCATTTGCTCTGCACATATACACACACTTTGCTTTTTGCACACTGTCTATATTTAATATTTTTGTATTTGATTTGATTTGTCATTGGTGTTGTGTGTTGTGTATGTATGTGTGTTGTATATGTACATATATATTTTGTTTTGTTTTGTATTTTACTTTGTATACTTCTATATCTTTCATCCCTGTTTCTTATATTTTGTGTTTTGTTTTTTATTCTTGTGTGTTTGGTTTATTGGTGCTGCTACTGTCACGACAAATTTCCCCTTGGGGATTAATAAAGTATATATCTATCTATCTGTCATCTATTTCTCTTTTGGCTCTCTTCGAAGGCGGTCGCATTTTTCTCTCCCTCTCCTCCCCATGACCTTCCCTTCCCTGCGTGGCTCCTATCGTCTTGTTTTATACTTGAGAGACTCTCTCCGCATCGCTCTTCGAACTAAAAACCATGGACCTGATCAACTGGTCTCTTAACGCAATTGACACCGTCTTCTCGACGAGAAGCTCGGGTTCGGGGGAACCTGCCTGTCCTGCCGGGACGTGTGTTGCTGGTTACACGATGGACGCGTGGGGGAAGTGGCGTGTCTTGTGCCTAGCAGCCCTTTCCGTGGAGGACGTAGAAGACATCTACCTATTCGGAACTTTGATTACAGGATTTCTGCTGTTTGGATTTGGCGCTGCCCTGGCTTATCGGAAAATTAAGGAAACAGTGACAGCTGTTAAAAGCCCCCTAAGGCTGCCCGACATGATTGACGCGTTGGGTAGAGTGGTTGGCACTCAGACTGTGGCATTAAACCGCCAGAATGACAACATTGTGGAGAAGCTGACGGCTCTGCAAATGAAATTGGATCGATTTGAAATCCTATTGGGAAATGGGAGGAAAATGGAGGAATAGTAGTTGCGCAAATTGAAATGCAGCTACTGGAAGACCAAACAATCCCAATCTTATCTGCTTTCGGCTCCCTCTACCAGGACGGGCCTTGGCCAAGGCCGTTACTGGAACAACAACTCCCCCGAAGATCACTGAAGCGAGAATCTCTCTCATTCCCTTCCCCCTATCCACAGACACCTGTGGTTGTTGTCTCCCCAGGACCTTTCAAGGCTATCTCCATGGCAACGACCATCTTGCGGACTGAGAACTCTGTCTGTTGTGGCCTGGGGGAGGACGACATACCAGGCCACTCACACACGAACTTCCACACACTGATATGCATTCACTACCCTCACCCCCATCCCACGCCTTCGCCTGCTTCGTCCCCCCAGTGTGACAGGACGGGGTCTGTGGCTGGCGCTGTAATGGCTGACGGACCGGGCTGGCTGATTGTTGGTGCTGGTCACCTTCTGCCCCCAATGGCTGGGCTTAGATCACCCAGTCTTTGGCTTACCTCCCCTCCCCCCTTCCTACTCGTTGCAAGTCATGTTTAAGATGTATGTGCTTATGTGCTAAGGTGTTTTTTCCTGCTCCCACACTGTACCCCTCTAGGGGCATAGTCGGGGGGTTGTTTTTTTCTCGCCTCTCTTCCCTCATGTTATGCTGTAATCTTCCATCCACCCTTTCTTTGCAATTTCGTTGCTTTTGTACCTGTACTCTAGTCAATGACAATAAAACCGAATACCATACCATACCATAATTCTGAGATAGTATAGGTGGAAATTATGAGATGGTGGTTGCGTGCTCCTATATAACTATTGACTGAAGTTATTATAAGAAAGAAATGTACACTTTTATTGATCCCCGTGGGTAAATTATTCTCTGCATTTGACCCATCCTTAGCTATTAAGGAGCAGTGGGCTGCAGCGCCCGGGGAGTAACTGGGGGGTTCAGTGTCTTGCTCAAGTACACTTCAACATGCAACTATGGGGAGAGCGAGAATCCTAGTACCTTGTGCTTACGAGACAGGGACTCATCTCCATGAGCTCCAGCCAACCTTATGAGATGCTAAATCTTAATTATGAGATAGTAAATCGAAATTATGAGATAATAAGTTGAAATTATGAGATAGTATCTCATAATTATAAGACAAAAATGACTGTTTTGTTGAAAGAGACTTTGATGAACTGATATTAGACCTGCTTGGATTTTTTACGGAGAAGAAGAACAGACACATTTGGTTTACAAAGGACTCAATCCTTCTTCAAGCAAAGAGAGACCTAAGGTCCGACCAATGACAGGACACAAGAGAGCAGACAGGCTGGGACGGAGGCCATCTGTGCAAATTTGGATCAAATGAAGGACAATGTGGAAAGATATGAGAGGACAGGACCAATGACTCAATACTCTGGTTTACAGAGAGGACAAACACCGACTTCACAGTCATGTGAGGACGTGGTCTTCATTTAAACTGAAGACTATAGGGGGTATCTGACCAACATAAGATCCATTTACATATGGAGGAAGTTGAAATTTGACACAACACCACAGCCATCTTCAGGGATCTTTATTTCTTGACTACTCTTAAAAAAATATTTCATTCATTTGGAATGTTCAATGTGTGTTAGATTTAACAAAGATTTTCCAGTACATTGACACGTGAACCAATAAATCCCACTTTAAAATGTTTCACAAATCTGGGTCACTAACTTATATGGTCCAAATCTGACGAAATTAATTAAAACTCAATGTGCCTTGAAACTGTCGCTCAGTACAAATAATCAGTGTGTAAGTCAAGTGCATAACTTCAGTACATAAATAACGGTAGTGGTAGCTCTTCTGTCAACACGTAAATAAAAGACAACAAACATTACCACACAGGTAACTCGGAACTCAACAACATGAAACATTTGGTTCATTAATAAAGAGAAATGATGCAAAATATCACAATATACTCACTATATGTAGTGTTGTGGCTTGACCTGGCAAATGCATTCGGTTCCATTCCACACGAGCTGGTTCAGCTCACCTTGAGAAAACATCATGTACCCAGCAGGTGTAGAGACCTCATCGCTGATTATTACAGCAATTTCAGGATGATGGTCTCTTCAGGAGCAATAACATCCAGTTGGCACAAGGTGAAGATCGGTATCATCACAGGGTGTACTATCTCTGTGACATTGTTCTCCCTAGCCATGAACATGCTCACTAAGTCTGCTGAGCCAGAGTGCAGAGGGACCCGCACGAATTCCGGACAACGGCAACCACCCATCAGGGCATTCATGGATGACCTCACAGTCATGACAGAATCCGTCCCAGGCTGCCGGTGGATTCTGAAGGGACTTGAGAAGCTGGTGGAGTGGGCCCGGATGCGTTTCAAACCCGCCAAATCCAGATCAATGGCGCGGAGGAAAGGGAAGGTGGAGGACAAGTTCCGTTTTAACATCACAGGCACAGCCATTCCAACTATCACAGAGAAGCCAGTCAAGAGCTTGGGCAAGGTTTTTGACTGCTCTCTGAGAGACACAACATCTATCCAGTCGACCTGCACTGAGTTGGATGGCTGGCTGAAATCTGTGGACAAGTCAGGCCTACCTGGGAAGTTTAAAGCCTGGGTCTACCAACATGGCATTCTTCCCAGGATCCTGTGGCCCCTCCTTGTCTATGCGGTCCCTATCTCAACAGTTGAGACCTTGGAGAGGAAAGTCAGCCAACACCTCCGGAGATGGCTTGGATTACCAAGGAGCCTGAGCAGTATTGCACTCTACGGGAACACCAACAAACTGCGACTGCCTTTCAAATCCTTGGAGGAGGAATTCAAGGTAACTAGAGCCAGAGAAGTGGTTCAGTACAGGGACTCAAGCGATCCGAAGGTGGCTAAAGCAGGGATCCAAGTGAGGACTGGCAGGAAATGGAGTGCAGAGGAAGCAGTTCAAGAGGCAGATGCAAGGCTGCGTCACAGGAGCCTGGTGGGAGTGGTCACACGAGGTCGAGCAGGGCTAGGATCCTTTCCAACTCCCCAAATGAACACCAGGGGGAAGGAAGGGTGACGACTTGTTCAGGCGGGGGTGAGAGCAGCAGTGGAGGAGACGAGAACCTGCAAGGCAGTGGGAATGAAGCAACAGGGAGCTTGGACGAGATGGGAGAATGCGGTTGAAAGGAAAGTGACCTGGGCTGAGCTTTGGAAAGCCGAGCCTCACCGCATCAAATTCCTCATCCAGGCAGTGTATGATGTGCTTCCAAGCCCGTCAAATCTGCACATATGGGGCATAGCAGAGACACCAACATGCCCACTGTGTTCCAAGCGAGGAACCCTGGAACACATCCTCAGTTGCTGTACAAGTGCACTTGGAGATGGTTGGTACAGGTGGAGGCATGACCAAGTCCTCAAGACCATTGCTGAAGCTATCAGCGCAGGACTGGCATGGGCAAAGCAGTTCCGACCCTCCAAGAAAACCATCGCCTTTGTCAGAGCTGGGGACAAGCCAACTCCTGCCAGAAGAACATCATCTGCAGGCATCCTGATGTCTGCAAGAGACTGGCAGTTGTTGGTGGACCTTGAACATCAGCTGAAGTTCCCCAGCCATATTGCAGTCACCACCCTGCGACCAGACATTGTCCTTGTGTCTGAGTCCACCAAGCAAGCAGTGCTGCTGGAGCTGACAGTCCTGTGGGAAGATCGCTTGGAAGAAGCCTTTGAGAGGAAGCTCTCCAAGTACACAGGACTGGTCAGTGACTGCCAGCAGGCTGGCTGGAGAGCACGGTGTTTCCCTGTGGAGGTTGGATGCAGAGGATTTGCAGCCCGTTCCTTGGCCAGAGCCTTCAGTAGTTTAAGCATCGAGGTTAAGTGAAAGAGGAGAGCCATCCGCAGTACCACCGATGCGGCAGAGAGAGCCTCAAGATGGCTGTGGCTCAAAAGAGGGGAGCCATGGAGTCATGGTAGCTAGCTGGCCATCTGGACACAAGCTGGGGTCTGATCAGCCCCGGCTGGGTCACCTGGAGGAGGGCGTATGATGTTGAAAGACCCGAAACGTCCAATGATCCCAGGAACATCACTGAAAATGTGTCCAGATTAGGCATCAGTAGATGTATGTACACACTATTGTAGGAGTGCAGGAATGAACACAGCAGACAAGGTTGATCTCTTTGCCTGCACACCTCTGTGGCCGTTTATTCCTCTGACAAACAAATCACCAGTGACACAGACCAGGCACATGCACAGATAGAGCCCTAGTGATACTCAAGCACCAGCCCTTTTGCCCTGGATGAGAAAAGTGCCCTTTTTGCTGGAGACACATTTTTTTCATTCATCAGTATTTAAGAATAAAAGTTACTCTCTCTGTCATAAATTCCCCACAAACGTGTTTTAATATCCAACAGGGCATTTATTTGAGTTCTTGTGAGAATTTCGCCCCGACATGCTCCACGGCGCTCACGAGCCCCCCCCCCCCTCTCTTCCCCCCGCCCCCTCCTCCCTCCTCCTCCTCCGCGCAGTGCTCCTCGCACAACTGGTCCAACCATTCCTAAAAAAATAAACAAACAAAAACTCACGAAATCTGTGATTTCAAAGCTTTGTCCAGCTGTTTACTGATGTTTAGAGAATAGAGAGAAGAGAGAAGAGAGAGAAGAGAGAGAGAGAGAGAAGAGAGAAGAGAGAGAGAAGAGAGAGAAGAGAGAATAGAGAGAGGGAGAGGAGAGAGAGAGAGAAGAGAGAGAGGAGAGAGAGAGAGAGAATTCTTATTCCGTTCTATTTAACAGGGGCTAGTCTAGGATTTGCGTGGCCAGACTGACTGACTCTAGTATTGTTCAGAGGGCCGGGCCAAATGTGGAGGTGGGCCGTATCCGGCCCGCGGGCCTTAGTTTGAGGACCACTGCTCTTGGGTTGATGTATATCAATATCGCTCATTTTGAAAATGACGTAAGAGGGCAATACGGATCCGTATCAGACCAGCGAGGAGGGCAATATGTGGCTGGCATGACGACCCATTAGCCAATCAGAACGCTTGTACTGTTGTTGCTATATAATAATTCATCTTTATTCATAAAGAGAATGTAAGCTAGCGGTCTGATGCTGGCCAGAGGAAACGCAGGTCGAGGACAGCTTCATCGGTGTATTGCTGCTAATGCTTCAACTCTGGCATTTTGGCATTGGGTGCCCTTTTTTTTGGTTTGAGCACCTGCCCCCCAAAATGTCTGTGCACGTGCCTGACACAGACAGCTCGTCACCTTTGACCCCTCAACGCCGCCATGTTGCCCTGGTTAGGATCCCGGCTCTTAAGGTGCGTTCACACCAAAAGCGAAACTATTTTTCGCGTCGCCCAAAACGCGTGAGTTTACTCGCTCGACCAGTCACCGTGTTCTCGCCATAAGCGTCGAGACGCTCCGCGAGGGGCAGGGCTTATCTCTGTGTCTCGTCTCCGTAAAGACCGTTATCCTTCATCCACCAGAATAACTAACCACTAGTTCTGCATTATATTTGTTGTGGACATCCCACACACTAACGCCCTCTTGTTTGGGTTCATGACATCCCGTAGGCTCACTCAGCTCGGTCACTTTCACCGATGAAGTTACTGTTACGTCAGGAAGATTTCCGCTTCCAGCGCTACAAGAGCGGAACACAAGAGCTGATTGGCCCGATTTGCGAGATGACCGCCTCAAAGTTGAAATATTTCAATTCGGGACAAAAATTGCGCCGCTGAAAACGCGCCGCTGAAAACGCGCCGCTGTAAACGCGCCGCTGTAAACGTGCCGCTGTAAACGCGTCGCCCACATCGCGTCGCCCCAAACGCCCCAAATGCGCCGCCCGGGAAAATATTGCGTCTATCGCAGACCACACGCGTCTGTACGTTGACTTTTCATGGGATTCGGTCGCACGAAAAAATAGTTTCGCCTTTGGTGTGAACGCACCTTTAAAGGGACCCTGTCACGTATATTATAAGCCACCCACCTAGTCCTGTGAATTATGTGCTCCAAGCAGAGTCCCCTACATACGCCCCCCAGAATTCACCAAGACTAGAGAAGACAACAAAAAAACAATGGCGGACATCCTGGCAAATGAATACATACTCTGCTGCCTTGATGCTGGACGGGACGTGTGACTGTGGGAGGCCCTGCTGCTACGTAGGCACAGGTGTGAACACTTTGACCTTTTCCAAGCAGAGTGGCCCACTGCTGTGTGACTTTGACCTTGGGGATGAACTCCCCAGGGACTCGCAGTGGCTGGCCGTAAATCAACTCGGCGGATGAAGCTTGAAGGTCCTCCTTGGGGACTGTCCTGAGCCCCAATACGACCCATGGGAGTTTGTCCACCCAGCCACCATCCTTGAGGCTGGCTCGGAGAGCAGTTTTCTTGAAGCGATGGAACCGCTCACACACCCCATTAAGATAAGATAAGATAAGATATATACTTTATTAATCCCCAAGGGGAAATGAGTTCTCTGCATTTAACCCATCCTTAGTTATTAAGGAGCAGTGGGCTGCAGTGATGCGCCCGGGAAGCAACTGGGGGTTCAGTGCCTTGCTCAAGGACACTTCGACTTGCAACTAATGGGGAGAGCCAGGATCGAACCAACAACCTTGGGGTTGCAGGACGACCCCCTTACCCCACTGAGCTACAGCCGCCCCTATTAGCCTGTGGGTGATAAGCAGTAGTACGATGGATCTTCACCCCCAGGCTTTCTGCAACTGCGTTCCAGAGCTCCGACGTGAACTGTGGGCCCCTGTCCGAGGAAACGTCAGCTAAGGCACCAAACCTGGCGACCCAAGTCCCAATGAATGCTCGAGCCAACACATCCGATGTTGTTGATGACAGTGGGGAGGAGTGTGAAACCCTCGGACGGAGAAAGGAGTCCCACCAGATCTACATTCACATGATCAAACCTCCTTTCTGGAACCGAGAACTGTGGCTGTGCACCGTGGTGCATTGGCATACCACATAAGTCCCTGCCCACTTTCGCACATCCTTCTTCAGGCTGTGGCAGACAAACTTCGCTGTCACCAACCTCTGAGATGCCTTCTTGCCGGGTTGGGACGGAGCATGAATAGTGTTGAAAACTTGCTGTCTCCATCCGGTGGGAATAACCGGTCATGGATGACCTGTGAAGATGTCGCACGGGAGCGTGGTGCCTGTTTCAATGAACCTCCTCAAATTGCAGTCCCGTTGTTGCTGTCCTCAAATCCTGAATGCCTCGGTCTGAAACTTGATTCTCATCCATTTTAGCATAATCCAGTCCCAAATGAACCGGCCCCATGATGGCTCTTGACAAACAGTCTGCGACCAGGTTTTCCTTGCCTGCCACATGTTGTAAATCCGTGGTAAACTCAGAGATGAAGGAGAGCCGGCGCTTCTGGCATCCTGACCGTGGTGCAGCTCTTTTACTCATGGCAAATGTCAATGGCTTGTGATCCACAAAAGCTGTGAACTGCCGAGCCTCTAGCAGGAAGCGGAAATGTCGAATGCCAAGAAAAAGACCAAGGAGCTCTCGATCAAATGTGCTGTACTTCCTCTCGTTAGGACGCAGCTGTCAACTTTAAAAAAAACAAGTGGCTGCCATGCCCATTTCACCCACTGCTCGTACACATAATTCACACACTGTAAAATGTAATAGTAAAGTTTACTGAAAAAAATTAGTGAGCTTTACTCATTTCTGCTTACTTTGTATGAAGATGGCGCGGCTGTGTCCAGACGCCGTCGAGGTAGCTCCGCGGAGATTGTGCGCTCTTTTAGTTTTTGTGTTTTTTTTAAATATTTTCTTTGCCACAAACACATCGGCACTAACAGCATACGACCGCAGCACACTTTTGGACATAAACTTTTGCGCAAAACAAGGGTTTTTGTCCACTTTTTCCATCGATCCAGCGTGGCCTGCAGAGATCGTACGAGCGAACCACAACAACAACAGTGGAGCCGCTACTACGGGGAGACGACGAAAACATCGAGGGAAACGGAGCGGAATTCGAACAGACTGAGAGTTCAAGCCCACCGTCCACCTCTGCCCAGCATCCTTCTTGCTAACGTCCAGTCTCTGGAAAATAAGATGGATGATGTTAGGGCAAGGATCAGATTCCAACGGGACATGAGGGACTGTAACATCTTTTGTCTGACGGAAACATGGCTGACCCCGCTGGTGCCGGATCGAGTCATATGCCCAACCGAGTCCTTCTCTGTTTTCCGTGCAGACAGAACGGAGGAGTCTGGTAAATCTAAGGGTGGAGGGGTTTGCTTCATGACTAACAACAAGTGGTGCGACCCCAAGGACATTAAGACTCTTTCTCGTTCCTGCTCGCGAACCTGGAACATCTGACGATCTCATGCCGTCCATTCTACCTTCCCCGGGAGTTCAGCTCGGTCATCACCACAGCCGTCTACATTCCACCACAAGCGGACACCGACGTAGCACTATCGGACCTACATGATGTGTTATGTCGGCATCAGAACAAGTATCCCGACGGCTGTGGTGGTGGCTGGGGACTTTAATAGGCAAACCTAAAAAGGTCATGCCGAACTTTCACCAGCACATTACGGTGCTACCAGAGGAAAGAACGTTGGACCACTGCTATACGCCATTCAAGAGAGGCTACAAGGCTGTCTCTCTCCTCCGCTCGCAAATCGGACCATGCCGCCATTTTCTTGCTTCCGAGTACCGGCAAAAGATCGCGCGGAAGCGGTAGTGACGAGGAACGAAGCGGTGGTCTGACCAATCAGAGGCTGAGCTACAGGACGCTCTGCGTGTCGTCGACTGGGACATGATCCAATCCAGTTCCAGTGACGCCAGCGAGTTTCGGATGTAGCAATGAGCCTCATAGCAACGCTTAGCGGACACCATCGTCCCCACGGTAAAAGTTAGGGTCTTTCCTAACCAAAAGCCGTGGGTTGATAGATCCATCCGTGAAGCTGTGAACGCCTGCATTGCTGCCTATAACTCCGGTCTTGTATCCGGCAACATGGACGAGTACAAGGCAGCGGTCTATGGACTGAGGAGGGCGGTGAAGAAGGCCAAGAGGAGGTACCGAGACAGAGTGGAATCACAGATGGAGCAGCGCGACACCAGGCGCCTATGGCAGGGGCTACGGACTATCACAGACTACCAGAGCAGACCCCGCGCAATGGTGAGTGCCGACGCATCCCTAGCGGACGACCTGAACTCATTTTATGCACGGTTTGAGGCTAGCAACAACAGCGCTAGCTCGCCAGCTAACAACAACACCGTTAGCGTAGCCGAGGTGAGTTCTACCGCTGGGGATGAACACACACTCTCTGTGACCGAGCACAGTGTGAGGAGGGCTCTGTTGAGGGTGAACACCAGGAAAGCTGCAGGTCCAGATGGCATATCTGGGCGAGTACTGAAGACCTGTGCTAACCAGCTAGCTCCAGTGTTCACCACAATATTCAACCTCTCCCTGGCTGAGTCCGTGGTCCCCGCCTGCTTCAAGAGATCCACTATTGTCCCTGTGCCCAAGAATGCTTCTCCAGCATGTATGAATGACTACCGACCGGTGGCCCTCACCTCGGTGGTCATGAAATGCTTTGAGAGGCTGATAAAGGACTACATCTGCGCCTTCCTCCCTTCCTCCATGGACCCGCTGCAGTTTGCTTATCGCCCAAACAGATCCACGGATGATGCTGTCTCCCAGGTACTGCACACCACACTCTCTCATCTGGACAGCCAGAGGGGGCTATGTGAGACTGCTGTTCATTGATTATAGTTCAGCTTTCAACACCATAGTCCCTCCAGACTGGCCGGCAAGCTGATTGAGCTGGGACTGAACACCCCTGTGTGCTTGGATCCTGGACTTCCTGACCGCCAGGCCACAGGTGGTCAGGGTGGGCAGACACACCTCCAAACCCCTCACCCTGAACACAGGATCCCCACAGGGTTGCGTCCTCAGACCCCTACTGTACTCCCTGTACACACATGACTGTGTGGCCAGGTTCAGCTCCAACACCATCATCAAGTTTGCGGATGACACAGTGGTGGTGGGCCTGATCTCCGACAACGACGAGAAGGCCTACCTGGAGGAAGTTGCTGATCTGTCACTCTGGTGCCGGGACAACAGCCTCATCATGAATGTCACCAAAACTAAGGAGCTGATTGTGGACTTTAGGAGGGTACAACAACAGAGGACGACTCACCACTGGGGATTAACGGGACTACTGTGGAGAGGGTGAGCGGGTATAAATACCTGGGAGTCCACATCACCGAGGATCTGACATGGTCAACGAACACAGACACTCTGGTGAGAAAGGCAAGGCAGCGCCCCTACCACCTCAGGCAGCTGAGGAAATTTAAAGTTTCCCAGAGGATCCTTCAGTCCTTCTACTCTGGAGCTGTAGAGAGCGTCCTGACAGGAAGCATCACAGCCTGGTTTGGCAACTGCTCCGCTCAGGACAGGAAGGCTCTGCAGAGAGTAGTGCGTCGGCTGAGCGCACTATTGGAACTACACTCCCCACCCTGCAGGACTTGTACACCAGGAGGTGCAGAACCAGAGCCGGCAGGATCATGAAGGATCCTCACCACCCCAACAACAGACTGTTTCAGCTGCTGCGGTCAGGCAGGCGCCTCCGTATTCACGCTGCAAGAACAGAGAGACTGAGACGGAGCTTCTTTCCTCAGGCCATCAGGACTGTGAACTCCGACCTCACCAGGACCCCCACATAGACCCACACAACTGCCCCTCTTAGGCACACACACACACACACACACACTTACTGTAAATATTGTGTTGTTTTTTATTGTAAATAGTGTGTACTTGTTGCCCTTGCACATTCCTGCTGAGCATTGCCACTTTCATTTCACTGCACACCCTGTGTGTGTATGTGACAAATAAAACATCTTGAATCTTGAATCTTGAATCTTTGTTGACCTTACTTTAAGAAACTTAGTAAAGAACACTTTTTGGTGAGTAAAGTTATTAAACTTATTATCTCAAGTAAGCTTTACTTTAAAAATATGAATGAGGCGGACTCGGAAGAAACTCGGGCGCACTCGGCAGCACTCGGCTCGAATACGCATGCGCAGTCGACCACTGAAGACGTTCTTTGCCCGAGACGGATTGGCGGCAGCGAGAAGGCAGTGCAGGTGTGCGAGTTACTTTAAGGTAAGTTTCAGCGTCTCAATAACGTTTTGCCGTTCATGTCCTTAGTAAACATTAGTGATGGTGAGATGAAAGCCTCACGAGGCATCGAACCACTTCAGCCAATTGGTTCGAGAAAGGGTTAATTTCTCGAAGCTTCATGTGCTCACGAAACCACCTACTGGCCAAGTGTATAATCACAGGCAGCTGTATCTGAACCACATAATGTGATGCATTGAATGTGTGTGTCTGTTATGGCTGTTGGGAATGACTATGAATTACAAAAATGTATGACCAAATAATTTCTGTACATAAATTATCACATATGTGCATAATAAAATATTGTTTTGGTATGGTATGGTATGGTATGGTATGGTATGCGGTTTTATTGTCATTGACTAGAGTACAGGTACAAAAGCAACGAAATTGCAAAGAAAGGGTGGATGAAAGATTACAGCATAACATGAGGGAAGAGAGGCGAGAAAAAAACAACCCCCCGACTATGCCCCTAAAGGGGTACAGTGTGGGAGCAGGAAAAAACACCTTAGCACATAAGCACATACATCTTAAACATGACTTGCAACGAGTAGGAAGGGGGGAGGGGAGGTAAGCCAAAGACTGGGTGATCTAAGCCCAGCCATTGGAGGCAGAAGGTGACCAGCACCGACAAGCAGCCAGCCCGGTCCGTCAGCCATTACAGCGCCAGCCACAGACCCCGTCCTGTCACACTGGGGGGACGAAGCAGACGAAGGCGTGGGATGGGGGTGGGGGTAGTGAATGCAAATCCGTATGTTGAAAGTTCGTGTGTGCGTGGGCCTGGTATGTCGTCCTCCCCCAGGCCACAACAGACAGAGTTCTCAGACCGCAAGATGGTCGTTGCCATGGAGATAGCCTTGAAGGGTCCTGGGGAGAAAACAACCACAGGTGTCTGTGGATCGGGGGAAGGGAATGAGAGAGGTTCTCGCTTCAGTGATCTTCGGGGGAGTTGTTGTTCCAGTAACGGCCTGCCGAAAGCAGATAAGATTGGGATTGTTTGGTCTTCCAGTAGCTGCATTAGAATTTGCGCAACCACTATCCCTCCATTTTCCTCCCAAATAGGATTTCAAATCGATCCAATTTCATTTGCAGAGCCGTCAGCTTCTCCACGATGTTATCATTCTGGCGGTTTAATGCCACAGTCTGAGTGCCAACAACTCTGCCCAACGCGTCAATCATGTCGGGCAGCCTTAGGGGGCTTTTAACAGCTGTCACCGTTTCCTTAATTTTCCGATAAGCCAGGACAGCACCAACTCCAATCAGCAGAAATCCTGTAATCATAGTTCCGAATAGGTAGATGTCTTCTACGTCCTCCACGGAAAGGGCTGCTAGGCACACGACACGCCACTTCCCCCACGCGTCCATCGTGTAACCAGCAACACACGTCCCGGCAGGCAGGTTCCCCCGAACCCGAGCTTCTCGTCGAGAAGACGGTGTCAATTTCGTTAAGAGACCAGTTGATCAGGTCCATGGTTTTTAGTTCGAAGAGCGATGCTGAGAGAGTCTCTCAAGTATAAAACAAGACAAGACATGACGATAGGAGCCAAGCAGGGAAGGGAAGGTCATGGGGAAGAGAGGGAAGAAAAATGCGACCGCCTTCGAAGAGAGCCAAAATTAATGTATTCTGTGTGTGTTAATGTTCCCAAAATGGTAGTATCATATGATATGGCAGGTTGTGTAATGTTATTATGTCCCTTTAGGAAAATGGCATGGGCTTAAGCAGGCAGAGGACAGTGAAAGTGCTCGTGGAACTAGGAAGAGGGGATTGAATATGCTTGTGTAACTTGGACAGTGATGTACAGGACAAGGGACATTTTATTCATTTTTATTCAGAAATAACAGTTTCTCAACAGTTCCATCTTATCACCTCTCCTTCTCTCCTCACTCTCCAAACTATTTCTCTCTCTAAACTCTCCAAACTCTCAACCAACAACCCACATGTTGAATGGAGCTTGAGGGGTTTATATTGCTGTCAAACCTCCCGGCAATATCTGAACCACTTCCCGAAGCAGTCACGTGGTACAGCCGGGCAGCGAGGCTTCGGACGTCATCATTTTTGGCTCCTCCCCTAAATGAAGCAAGCCTCGATACGCGCTTCGAGGAAACGCCCCCTCCATTACTCGACACACGCTTCGAAGCGTCGGCACATCTCGTAACAACACTGGTAAACATCGTTGTATCGTCGCCATATTGTTCATATGTATTTTCGTAGTTGAATGTTAACTTTACGAAGCGTTTAATGTAAGCTAGCTAGACCGTCAAAACAAACGAGTCACAATGTTAATGGCGGACATCGTCGTGGCTGTCTCACTCGTGTGCATTAACGCAGCACTACGGGAGTCACACAACGCTACTGTCACTGAGTTAAGAGTGAATGCAATGTTAGGTTGAATGTAACGAGGAATAATTCAACCACAACCGTATGATGGAGAACTTCTCGGCCACAGCGAATGTGGTACAACGTCTTTTTATTTTTTACTTATACATCATTTCTTATTTTGTGATATTTACTGGAAATGACATCCATTATAACCAATAGCAAGTTTGAAACTAAGCTCCCTGCCAACCTCCCTACAGACAATTTATGACTTCAATCTATCTAACTATATCTAGGATAAGCATTTCTAATCATATTTGTCTGTGAAATCTTCCATTAAACTGATGGCTTTTTAGCCGTAAAAATGCATTTTGACGAGGAGTTATTTGCAGTTTGACTAATTGCTTTTGTTGTTTCTTTTGTAGGCCTTGAAAAACCTGGCAATGAATTGTAAGTATTGCTTATTTTCTTCTACACACTACTGCATAACACATGGAAGCATTGCCAGATTGAATTCATGTCTTCACACAGAGTGTCTCCTGTGACGACCATGAAGGGCCGATGAGGGGAGCTGATGAAATCTGTTCAATCTAGAAGCCACTAGTTTTCTGCCCAGTGTGATGTAGTATGTTGTAATGTGTTTACTGTAGGTCTAATATGACGAAATCTTAATTTATTTCTCTTTCCGTTAGATTCTAGCTGAGTTCTGTCGCTTATCAAGCAAAAATCTGAGTTGCAATCAGAGTTCTTCAAAGATCTCGACAAATACACTCCTCGCTTCCTGGAGAAGTTCAAGACCCAGAGGGGGAAAGTGTTGGACAGAAACTTGAATATCTGCAACAAGTCACACCTGGTAAGTTTCTCAAGCAGTCATTTTTCTTTATGTGGTTAATAAAGTAGTGTCACAGCATTGCATGCAGAGCTGTCAAACGATTGTCCTTTAACACTTGTGAATTGTGTGTGTTTAAAATATTGTTTTAGAGTACAGATGTGACTGGGAGGTGAACAGCAGTCCTCCGTGGCTCTCCCGTCATCCTTGGAGATGACAACGCAGACTTCTTCAAGAATTTGTAAGTAGACTTTAGTCAAAATTATTTAATTCCACACCACAGAATGCCCAATCTATCTCATGTGTTCTGCCTGTTCATCTTTTGATATTGGCTACTTCTCTTCCAATCAGTGCTTCTATACTTTTTGATTCACTTATCCCTGATTGGGGCCCTTTTAGTGGGATCTCCCGTCTTTCCAGTCGGGTCCAGTTGCAGCTCTCTAGTCGCCCCATTCAAAACCCAAAGGCCTTCAAAATAAAAAATTACAAATCATATCACACCTAAATGGGCATCTGTACACCTTCACATGTCTGCATGATGGTAGAGGGGTTCTACTAATATCTCCTGTTACCAAAAAAGGGTTTTCACTTGTAACATTATCGCTATTTCTTTGTTGATTTTGGGTAATATGCTCGCTCTACTGCCACAGGAGGTTCAGGAGCAGCCAATATGATGCAGGTGTGACGGCTGAAGATGGTAGGTACCTGTTCAGCCTCCTGTGGTAGGAGCACATTTCCCAGAAGCAGCAGTGACAAAGAAATGTGGATGTTTACCACGAATATGGTTGGTTGCCCACGTATTAAACGTTGGTCTTTCTTTATTGAAGGTGTGAGTTTAGGATGGCGTGAAGCTTCGACTTGACCCTATGGAAACACAGCAGATGCCACCAAAGGGTCCTGATCGGGGCGTGTTGTGATGCAACTGCATCGACCTGTTCTCAGGCCCTTCTACATTCTGTTGTTTACATTTGCTCTATTATTGTTGTTCCATTCAAATATCATCCCTATTTGTAAATATGACAATTCATATTCTTTATTATTAGCTTTTGCAATCATTCAGTGAATCACATGATCAATGAATTAATCATCGCACTCACTCCTGAGCATCTTTCACTTCCAGGTAACCATTGTGTGTTCTACCATAGAAATGCAACGTGAAATTTGACATGTAATTGTGTTTTTTATGCTGCACTTGTTATTAGGACTCTGATGACCTTCTGGACGTGTCCCACACCTCCATTGGGACCCTGACGGTGCTGAAGACATCGTGGCCTCCTCACTCGCTGAACCTGGAGTCTACAACTACTGCCATCGTTTTGGGAGGAACAGTCGTGATGGGTGACCTTGATAATCTTCCCCGTGCCGTGTGGCTACTCTTCGGACTTATTTACCCCTGAATTTGGAGTATCCTCAACGAGTGAGGAACACCTTCTGAATTTATTCATAGAGTGCTTCTCACTTGGACCAAAAACCCTAAAATACAATCACTCAAAAATCTACTGATGCCATAAGGGACTGTGTTCATGATGTGCAGTCAGGCCCGAGAACTTCACCCTTCTATCTCCAATAGAACTCTTTTATAGAAAATGTCTGTTTTTGTTGTTTTTCTGTAGTGAAATTTAGCAAATGCCGAAAACGCTGTGTTCATCATATTTCTGCATTACAAAACCTAATCTGGCAACATGTTCAGCGTTTTAAGCACGTTGTTTGAGTTTTAAAACATGTGTTTTTCTTCTAAATAAACGTTGTCTTCCATTGTAACTGTTCTCCTTCTTTTGTTTCAACAACTTACAGTTTTTAGTTCAGCTTACTTGATCATTTTAAGGCAATCGGTTTCCTCACTATTTCTAAGTAATGGGATCTCATTGACTAGTAAAGTTAACTAGTTCTTATTAGTACTGTTTACTTAATATAACTTGGATCTTTTAAGTTGTCTTTTTTAAGTTAACCGAACTAATAATTGTTAAGTTAACTATACTAATGTTTACTGCAATTACATGAGTTGCCTAAACTTAGTTAATTTTAGCTTGAAGAACTTAAAACTATTGAGCTACTTTACTTAGAAATGTTGAGGCAATCGGTTTCCTCACCTTTTTCAAGTAAAGTTAACTTATTACATTTTACAGTGCAGGACTATAGTGGGGTGGCTTACAATATAGTGACAGGGTCCCTTTAAGAGCTAGTATCGTAACCGGGGTGATTCTGTACCGGCCACCAGGTCCATATTCAGAGTTTATATCTGAATTCTCAGAATTTATATCAAGTTTGGTTCTTAAAACTGATAAAGTTATTATTGTTGGAGATTTTAATATCCATGTGGATGTTGATAATGATTGCCTTAGTGCTGCATTCATCTCCTTGTTGGACTCTATTGGCTTCTGTCAGAGAGTACAGAAACCCACTCACAGCTTTGGCCACACGCTTGATCTTGTTCTTACTTATGGCGTTGACATTGAGCATTTGAACGTCTTCCCACAGAATCCTCTTCTGTCAGACCACAACCTCATAACTTTTGAATTTATACTACCGGAGTGTACTCCGTTAGTCAAAAGTTTCTACACCAGATGTCTAACTGACAGTGCTGTAGCTAAATTTAAAGAAGCGATTCCTTCTGAATTTGATTCGATACCACGTCTCAATATAACAGAGGACTCCTGGTCTAACTTTAGTCCGTCCCAGATTGATCATCTTGTTGATAGTGCCACAGGCTCTCTGAGAATGACACTGGACTCGATAGCCCCTCTGAAGAAGAAGACAGTGAGGCAGAGGAGGTTTGCTCCCTGGTATAACCCTCAGACCCGCAAACTGAAGCAAACGTCACGAAAGCTTGAACGCATATGGCGTTCAACTAATCTCGAAGAATCCCGCTTAGTTTGGCGAGATAGTCTTAAAACTTATAAGAAGGCCCTCCGTAATGCCAGAGCAGCCTCTTACTCATCAGTAATAGAGAAAAATAAGAACAACCCCAGGTTTCTCTTCAGCACTGTAGCCAGGCTGACAGAGAGTCACAGCTCTGTGAAGCCGAGCATTCCTATAGACCTTAGTGGTAATGACTTTATGAACTTCTTTAATGAAAAGATTTTAACTATTAGGGACAAGATTAATATTCTCTTGCCCTTAACCAGTGCCAATCTGTCCTCAAGTGGAATGGCCTTGGAAACCGCTGAATGCCCTGGTGTATATTTGGAGGGCTTTTCTCCCATCAACCGTGACCAATTATCTTCAACGGTTTCTACTTCAAACACGTCTACCTGTCTCTTGGACCCCATCCCGACGAGGCTGCTTAAAGACGTTTTGCCTTTAATTGGCGGCTCTCTATTAGATATTATCAATGTGTCTCTGCTAACAGGCCACGTGCCACACTCCTTCAAAGTGGCTGTTATTAAACCTCTCCTGAAGAAGCCCACTCTGGATCCAGAGGTGTTGGCTAACTACAGACCGATCTCTAACCTCCCCTTCCTCTCCAAGATCCTTGAGAAAGTGGTCGCAAATCAGTTGTGCGACTTTCTACATCATAATAGTTTATTTGAGAAATTTCAATCAGGATTTAGAAAACACTACAGCACCGAGACAGCACTGGTGAAAATTACAAATGACCTCTTAATGGCAGCAGATAAAGGACTCCTCTCTGTACTGGTCTTGTTAGACCTTAGTGCTGCATTCGACACCATTGACCATGACATCCTGTTACAGAGACTGGAGCAGTCGATTGGCATTTCAGGCACGGCACTAATTTGGTTTCAATCCTATTTATCAGATCGATCTCAATTTGTATTTGTAAACGATGACGCCTCGATAACCACCAACGTTAATCACGGAGTTCCACAAGGTTCTGTGCTAGGACCAATTTTATTTACCTTATACATGCTTCCTTTGGGCAATATTATCAGGAAACACTCCATAAACTTTCATTGTTATGCAGATGATACTCAACTATATTTATCGATAAAACCAGAGGAGAGCAACCAACTCGGTAAAATTCAAGCATGTCTTCAAGACATAAAAACATGGATGACCTGCAACTTCTTGATGTTAAACTCAGACAAAACCGAAGTAATTTTAATCGGCCCTGAGCACCTCAGAGATCAATTATCTGGTGATGTGGTTTCTGTAGACGGCATTGCCCTAGCATCCAACACCACTGTAAAGAATCTTGGCGTTATCTTTGATCGGACTTGTCCTTTAACTCCCACGTAAAGCAAATCTCAAGGACTGCATTCTTTCATCTACGTAATATTTCAAAAATCAGGCACATCTTGTCTCAAAAAGATGTAGAAAAATTGGTTCACGCGTTCGTTACTTCGAGACTGGATTACTGCAACTCCTTATTATCAGGCTGCTCTAATAAATCTCTTAGGTCCCTCCAGTTGATCCAGAATGCTGCAGCTCGTGTTCTCACTAAAACTAAGAAAAGAGATCACATCACTCCTGCATTAGCTGCTCTGCGCTGGCTCCCTGTAAAATCAAGAATCACTTTTAAAATTCTTCTCTAAACGTACAAAGCCTAGATTGGTGATGCACCATCATATCTTAAGGAGCTTGTAGTACCATAATGCCCCACTAGAGAGCTGCGCTCACTAAATGCGGGACTACTTGTAGTTCCTAGAGTCTTAAAAAGTAGAATGGGAGCCAGAGCCTTTAGTTATCAAGCTCCTCCTTTATGGAACCAGCTTCCAATTTCAGTCCGGGAGGCAGACACAGTCACCTCGTTTAAGAGTAGACTGAAGACTTTCCTCTTTGACAGAGCTTATAGTTAGGGCTGAATCAGGTTCACCTGGTCCAGCCCCTTGATATGCTGCTATAGGCTTATAGCTGCCGGGGGATGTTTAGGATGCACTGAGTACCTATCTCCTCTTTTTTCTCTCCTTAAGGATGAATTTTCATCTCTCAATCACACGTTACTAACTCTGCTTTCTCCCCGGAGTCCTTTTGACTTCACGTCTCATGGGGTCATCGGACCCTATGAGACGGCATAGATCCTATCTGCCTGATGGATCATCGAGGTCTGGGTCGTGGAATTCCTGCTCCTGACTACGCCACTGTCCTGTTGAGACTCTGCCCACTGTTGAGACTCCGCCCACTCCTCCTCCCCACCGCCATCTGCCTGATGGATCGTGGAGGTCTCCATCGTGGAATATGCCTCCTACGAACTATTCATACACTCTGTCATATTCATTGAATGTATTTTAACTCTAAATCTGTCCGTCTGTACACATTACATCTATTGCATCTGTCCATCCTGGAGAGGGATCCTCCTCTGTTGCTCTCCTGAAGGTTTCTTCCCTTTTTTTCCCCCTGAAGGGTTATTTGGGAGTTTTTCCTGGTCCGATGTGAGGTTTTGGGGCAGGGATGTCTATGTGTACAGATTGTAAAGCACTCCGAGACAAATTAGTAATTTGTGAAATTGGGCTATACAAATAAACTGAATTGAATTGAATTGAAGGTGGCGTTGAGGGCTTAAAGGTGACGAGTTGTCAGTGCCACTCGTGATTTGTTTGTGAGAGGAATAAACGACCACAAAGGTGTGCAGCCAAAGAGATCAACCTTGACTGCTGCGTTCATTCCTGCGCTCCTTCATTCTCTTAAAGGGACGCTGTCACGTATATTGTAAGCCACCCCTCTAGTCCTGTGAATGATGTGCTCCAAGCAGAGTACATACACTAGTTTTTATCTTGGTGCTAGCTCAAATGCACATGTTGCGGCTACAGAAACCCATCCCATAGAGCACAACATAAAGGAAATAAACATTATTTTCGGTAAAATGGACACACAATTAATGTTCTCGAACATGAATGTTAAAAGAATGTATCCCTGTATGATGGTCTTAAAACCTTTATTGGCCCAGCCGTGTTTTCTAAAAAATTGCAAATGGTTTGCATACCCATACTAAAATCAGATTATCTATTCAACCACAAGGGCTATTTGAAACATGTCAACAGTTTAACATTTACAAAAAAACTGATGATATTAGTTAGTTAAGATGTCTATATAGCAGAATATGTGTTACTGGTTTATTGATTGATGATAGAACACAGATAAAAAGAAGAAATTAAATTACAATATTGAAAGTGTTAACTCTACCGTATCATAGCACAATATGTAATATGTTTCTGTGCAAAGTTTGACCTTTATTAAGTAAAGTAAATCATATTTTCTCATTTGTTTAGTTCAAAGGTTTAGGCGAATCTCTAATTGGAGAATTTATGATTTTTGGGTGATATTGCCATTTTCTCATGTAACATGCTATTTATTTCACTTTTATATCACTAATGGTGTTCAATACACATACAGTAGTGACATACAGTAAATGAATCAAAATATTGCTCTGTGCCCTCAAATTATCATGAAATATTGGCAGATGAATATCTTTTTTTCCACTCTTTTGTCCCTTTCTTCACATTTTTTCGATCACCGTCACACCGTTGTGTTGGGACTGCCAGGGGTTGCCCAAAATGAGGCAGTGTTGCAGGTACTGGAACAGGTGAAAACAGATAGTCTCTGTGTGGCTGTCAGGGAAGGTTAGCTGTACGGTTGACGTGTGGTGAGTTAGGGTGGGCGCCCAAAGAGAGCGCTAGCTTCCACGGGTTTGGAGAGTCGACGGCTCTCTAACCCCAGTTTACGAGCCAATTCACTGTCCATCAGGTTGGCGTCTGAACCGGAATCCACCAATACTATCTGACTGAGAGAGGCAGTTGGAGAGATGATAGAAACACTGGGAAGTACAGAGAGAGACGTACGGAAAGGGTTATGGCTCACCAGTGACGGCTCTTCAGTCTTTTAATGGATAGGAGGCAACAAGGCCGTAATAGATGCATCTACCCCCGCGTAGGCGACGCCGCCGCTCCTCGGGAGTCAACTTGGTCCTCCCAAGCTGGAATGGGTTCCAGTCGAGACTTGGACCTGTTCTTCCGAGGGAAGAAGGGGGGCTGCACAAGGGACTGCAAGCTAAAGGAGCAGCTAGGTCTCTCTCTCCTAAACTCCCAATGCACGTGTACGGAGTTCATAAAATCTGCAGAATGGGGGATGACAAGAGAACAGGTTTTGTTTCATGTCTCTTACCAGAGTAATGTTAAGAGACACACATGCAAAGGCGTGTTTGGCTGTACTGTAGAGGAATACGTACAACTTTTAAAACTTCATGTGTAGAGATTAAGCTTATTCCTAATGTTTGCATCAAGTCTCTGCCTAGCAGATTAACTGGACAACATTTTAATGATAAAAATGCATGCTTTGTTTTTTCAGGAGGAAGATTGTCCTTCTCATGTACAGATGAGATAGGAGTGGTGAATTTGCCCGTAGAATACACATATACACATAGAATACATTGACCACTACATTTAGGTTATGGTCAAGATTTCTTTGTCACAACAGAATTTGTTGCCCCTGAGTCTTCAAGAAAAGGGATTGCTTCCACCAATCACAAGAGTGGTTCGGGGAAACCTTTAGTCCAGTGAATTGTCTTGGTTTGTTTTGGAACCAGGCCGTAATGTAAATTTGTTGAATACAATCAAACTACACCCAACCTAATTCATGTGATTATTCTACATGGAATGACCTTGAGGCTTAAACTTATTTCTCGACTGAAAAAAGGAGCGTCTTTCCAACATGGAACTATAGATTCTGCCATTTCTCCTTGACTCTTCCCACTTTGAGTCATTCAGCAGTGATCAGTTGTCTGTTATGTGACAAACACTATAGCGCATTCACACACACTTAGTTTTTTTATTCATGATTGTATTCGGAGTTACGCTCAAAATATTTGAGTTTAGGGCCTGGAAGAGCGTGTACGTGGTGCATGCAGCGTGTGATGGTCACTTGTGGAGCAAGGTGCGAGAGCCCGGTCAATGCTGCTGCTGCTTTACTTTGTCGGATATATGTGCAAACAAAACATGTTACTAAAAAGTTGGAGAATCACAATAAAGTTCCCTTCTCCACCCCACAATGACTAAAACACTGTTGGAACATTCTAATGATGTGATACCGATATTTTTCTTTTAGTGTAGGATCAAGTGTGTGCAGAAATCAAGTGCCACAACCGGAAGTTGTCGGGAGAGCGAGTCTGTAGCCGGTGTTTCGGTTTAACTGGCGACCCTGTTAACATGGCGACCTTCAGCCGAACGCGTCTGACAGCAACAGGCGCGTCCGGCTGAAAGTTGCCAGTTAACACTGCCGCTTGTTTAACCGAAACACCCGGCATGCTATATAAAGGCATGAGCTGAAACCGACGGGCCCTCTGCGATTTAAACATCACGGTTGGAAAAGGCTCGCGCAGGGTCCAGACGTTCGGATGCCCAGTGCATTGCAAGAGAGGCTTCAACGCACACGACTCAGACACGAGGTGAGGCAGCTGTGCTCTTTTGGCATGTCGTTTGTTTTTAATGACATCCTCACGTGTTTGGTGATTGAACCTGAAATAATTAAATTTGCCTGAATCTTATGAAACACGCTGATTGCTACCACCAGCATCTTTTCTCTGTTGAATTGTATTATTCTTACCCTTTTATATTTTGTTTGTATATTTACTTTGATTTTACAAATGAACAAGACAGGACTTTAAGGATAGCCTACAATGCAAAGGGAAAAGAACAAAAATAAACAGACTCCAAAAAAATTAAATAATAATAATTAGAAATTGTGACGTAAGAACATCTTGGTTCATTCATGAAATTAAGTCAGCATCGGTACCATTGATTTTAATCTGGTAAAGTCCGGACTGGAGGGGTCCAATATGTCTAATGCTACGTTCACACCAAAATCCACCACTAAATAACTAACTACTAGTTCTGCTTTATACTTGTTGTGGACATCTCACAAACGTCGGAACATCTAACGCCCTTCTGTTTGGGTTCATGACATCACCCTTAGGCTCACACAGCTCGGTCACTTTCGCCGATTAAGTTAACTGTTATGTCTGAAAGACTTCCGCTTCCTGCGCTACGAAAGCCGAACATCTAAACGCGTGTTATTGTTTTCATAACATTATTTCCTGCTTGTTCTGATTCAACAGCGGCGCTCAAAACGCGCCGCTGTAAATGCGTCGCCGGGAGAAATGTGTCTATCGCAGCCACACGCGTGTCATGGGATTTGGTCGCTGCGCTTTTGGTGTGTACGTAGCATAGAAACCACCTGATCCTATACTTCAATTCAGTTTATTTTGTATTGCCCATTATCACAAATTACACAGGACCTCACTTCTCTCCAGAATGTTTGAATCTTTGCATATTTCCAAATATAAAAATTACAAAAATGTGTTCCTTTCCTTCCAGTGTGGAGATCAGCATGGTGCAGCTTTCTCCTTCCCAGAGTCCAAGTGTCGCCCCTCCATCCGAATGCACAGAAGAGGGGCAGGAAAGACAGGAGAACCTGCTGGTGGCTGATCATCACCCGACGGTGTGCCCACCCGGTCTCCTTGCCCTGCAGCTCAGCCTGGAGACCTCCACTGTCTACTATGGCTATGAATCCTATATTGAAGATGGGCTCATCTGCCTCAAACACAAAGTCCGCAATTTGGAGAAAAAGAAGGTAGGATGGTTCTAGAAAATGACAGTTGATTGTTTAAAAAAGCATAGATAGAGGCAGACTCTCTATTTTTATTTTTATCGACCTCTGTAACCACAGCTGAAACTTAAAGACTACAAGAAGAGGTTGAACTGGGGTGAGGAACTTAACAAGGATCAGAAGGTAAGACAAGATTATTTATTTGCAACAACGAATAGGATATTTTGTGAGTTTGTGTTTTTTCCCCATTTGTCTTTGTTTCCAGGAGGCTGTTGAAAAGTACGAGGAGGTGCTGCATAATCTGGCATTTGCACAGGAGCTCCACAAAAGCCTGGATGTCTTGACTCAGGATGTAAGTCTATGGCAATAGGAGCAGTGACAAAATGTGATCGGGGATCCATACATTATTTGCTTCCTTTTATCTTGTACTGATCCAAATTGAGTTTTATGATCAGTCACACCACTACTTGAAACAAAAGATGCCACAAAAACTGTTAAGCTTTATAGTGTATTGAGCCTCGCTATCCTCTTCCCCCATTCTTCAACTCTTTGTGCAAAGCTAATTGACCCTAGGCGTTAGCTTCAGAGATGATACATAGACACAAGTCGGATGTGAGGGAGGAAAGCTAATGATCAAATTGTCTTGTGTATTGAGCAATTTCATTTGAAAAGGGCTTTCCAATTTAAAAAAAATTAGAAATGTATTTATTTTTGTGTGACTCTTTTTTGTTTAAATTTATAAAAACTTTATGCAAAGTTTTCAAACTGCTGCTTGATTCATCCTGCTACTGCAGTTGCTGAGAGCCCAGAAGAAGGCAATGAGAAAGGAGCAAGTGGTGAAGGAGGAGACTGAGAGGAGGCAACTGAGTACTGTGCTGCAGATGCAGCACCTCCTACACTGCATGCAGCAGGAGCACGTTAGAAAAGACCTGCTGGCTGGACACAACCAGGCGCCACACATTGCAGCCCAAAAGCTGCATGGCCTTAATCAGCTTGCTACCCTACTGGGGTTCAAGAGGGATAACGGACTGAGGTGATTGGCAGTTTATGGACACAAAGAACTAGAGGCCGCAATAATTAATATAACTTTTTTTGTTGTTGCATTCACAGTGACTATAATATTGGAAGCGAGGTGATCGAGTAAACGATACACTGAAACAGAACTTTAATGCTGCGTTCACACCAAATATTTGAATCGCTTTACTCTCTTGAGTTTACTCTCGAGTTTACTCGCTTGACCATTTGTGGCTCTTCGCTTACGCCTTAGAGGGAGCGTGGCTTATCTTCGTAAAACCAGTTGTCATTTCCATCATGGAAGAACTAACTACAAGTTCTGCTGTGTACTTGTGGAAATCCCACAAACGTCAAACATCTAACACCCTCGTGTTTGGGTTCATAACATTATCATATATATAATTTCAAAAACTATATGATGGTATGCTCATTCTGTTGTTGAAAGATTGCTGAGGATAAAAGTGTGCTTCTGGTTGTTTGTAGAATCATTCTAAAAGGCTAAAATGGCTTCAATCATTTAAAAGAAAATGTCAGAGCTACAATTGCACTAATTTCTCACTACGGGCAATCTCTGCTTTCATGGACTTGGCCGAATGAACTAAAAGTAACAGTCTTTACTTGCATTTTATTTTTTTCTATATTGTCCCTGACCACCAAGGTTAGATCTGTGGGCACACTGCTGTGCTTTCTGTCCAGTCCTAATGATTATTGGTTGTATGAACACCTATGGATGATGGAGCTCTATCGCAAGGTCAAGATATGATGCATAAAGTATAAATGAGCTAGTCAGGACTGTACAACCAAAAGATAAATGAAAGGATCTATTTCAGAATACGGCTCTAAAACCACCACACAAAACAGACTGCAACATGAGATACAATGGCAACAAAATAATAACGTACGGGAAAAGTTAAATTTCCTTGTATATGCCCAATGTCCTACTCGGAGCACTTTGACGTGACTTAAAGCCACACCCCAATGGCACAGTAATGTTGGGACAAGGGTTTTGCCCGAGGACACATGGATTAGAAGAGCCGTGGATCAAACCCACAAATTATCTGATGGAAGGGTTAACCACTACCTTCTGAGCCCCAATATTATTTGTAGTTGTGTTTTTGCACATTGTGTAAAAACTCCAAGTCCTTTATGACGGAGCACACGCAAATTGGGATTTATGGGCTTAAAAAAAAAAACTAGCACTAGTTTAATGCTATAAGGAGAGCCTCCACAGCATATTTCCACGTTGGAGCTCGGTGCTGCTTGTCACACGGGTTCTTGGCTCATTGATGACCTCTCCTCTCTATCTTCACTGTGGTAAAGTTTAGAGGAGCAGATGGCGCAAGCGGCTCTGGCCTATTTGGACCTGCTAGAGGGGAAGGATGAGCCAGTGGCTGGATCCACATGTGAGTATTGAAGCAGATCTGCTGAGCCTTTGAGTCATTTTGAACAAGTATATCAAAATGACACTTTAATGTCATTTTTATATGACAGGTCAATTTCTTTTGTGTTACTGTTTTTCAAAGGTATATGGCACTCTTTAATTATCATGGGATAAGTATGTGCTCTGGCTTTCAGGGTGGTGGTAAAAGAGGATATTGGGACATTTTTCAATACACTCAATAGAGTCTGTATGTGGTCCTGAAATGAGAAAGCACCAAATACAGACTCTACAAAAGTGTAACCTCTTTGCAAAGGACAATATCGTGTGTTGCAGATTGCAACCAACCAAATACCCCTCTTTAGGTTTCATTTACATGTTCACTGACACTTCGTGTGAGTGGTAATAGATTACGGCAATCTTTTTTTTAAAACACCAGTTGCATTGGGGGATTATCAATACTAAGATCTTTAATAGTTTAGAACCGTTGCCCATTTAATACAGTGTTTCGGAAAGCATCCCTACCTTGGATGATGTAAAAAAAATCTCCAGTGTTCATTTTGGCTGCTTTAGAAACATGGTGGTGCAAGATGACTCCGAAGGACATGTTGCCCATGTAAATGCAACTATCTTTTTCTAATCAATGATTACATTTCAGGTGATTTCTGATTTAAAACATATTTCTGAATATTGTATTTATTTTCTGCCAATTAATTTCCTTCAATGATGGACATTTATCCTTAACAATATCCCTATGGCATGCTCTGAACACATTTCTGAAGATGCGTTTAAGGAGGGTAAGCACTTTACCAGGCACAAAAGTACATTTCTTCCAACTAATTTCCAGAACCAAGGCATTCCCACATCACATGACATTGCACAACACATTTTTTTGCTGACTTAGAATAAAATCATTGATGTCGAATATTGTTAAATTTTTGACTGATTACATATAGGCTACTGTTGAACAATAAAGAAACTGATGGCCTTGCCATTGCTACTTGAGACATTAATTCAAGCCTTCATTTAATGAAGATTAATGTCTTTATTTAATGTAACGATAGCTGTTGTGTATACTTGCCGTCAGATTGTCTGCATAGTGAGTAAATAACTGTTGATGGTCGCTGTGTATCTTCAACTTTTCTTGTGTAAATCTGGCTTTAGATGGATGAGCCAGTGCCCGCTTGCTTTACTAGTGTGCAATTAGTGTATATTCGTAAAAAACTTTTTTTTATGACACGCATTCATGTAAGAAAACAAGCACTATCATCATATTTTCTTAATAGCCTACATATCTTTTTTATATGGTTGTTGACTCGAACATACTCCATCACCCACACTTGAATTATGTTCTCAGGGCTATGAATGCATATCTTTGCATTACAAGTTAGTTAAATTTATAGGAAATAAGTTGAATGAAGAAAATAAAATTAAAAGACACCATGGAATTTGCTTATTTCTGCATGGTAATGTCTAATTTTGAACAAGTATATTATAAATTACAGAATTATAAAAAGAAAAGAACGCTGTGTTTTTGCCACTATTCCACCAGGGGGCATATTACTATCTACTAAGTTGAAGTGTAATGATATGATAATGACAACTGCATGGAATAAAAGGAAGCTAAAAGAATATGTTATGTGCATCCCTTTTCTATAAAACTATGTAGTGCTATACGTTTTGCATGTACATGGTTGGGATTTCCCAACATGGCAATAAACCCCCAAGTCGTCTATCTTGTAATTTCCCCAAGCAGGGTTTAAAATTCAATAACTGTATAACATCGCTCCTCGATCTGGGGCAAGAGTAAATCCCACATGATTACATTAATATATTAAAGATGTGTTGCTTGGATGCAGTTGATGCCTTGCGATCCCTACATGATGCCTCCATTAAAGAAGGCCTCTGGTTATGAACCAGCGCACTAAAGTCAGCCTGATCTTTGTTTAGATTTGGGCTGAAGGTTAAGCTGAGTTTATTAAAATTTAGCCAGAGGTTGGAATACAACCCATTTGTTATAAAACATTGTGCCCGCCAAATTGAGATTTCATAATACTGTGAATGTGATCACTATCATTGTTTTTACAGACCAAAGAAAGTAGATTGATGGATAGACGAGTTCTTTACTTGTTTACAACTTGACTGCTAAGATGTATTTAGCAGTGATTCCTATCATGATTATTACAGCTCGTGCACCCAATGGCTCAAGATACAGAAATGAAAACCAACTTGTTTTCCTTTATGGTCCTCTGACTTTCCTTTTTAATTGACTTAATCTTTTCAGTTAAGCTTTTCAAAGAAGAGCTCACCAGGCTGTTGAAGTACAAGTACTTCAGTTCTGTTCCACGTCCACCCAACAAGTCTCAAGAGGAGTTACTCAGGCAGAACAGCAGTAAGATGATCCTTCTGACATTTGTCTGCTCGCTGGTGGGGTTAACGGTTCAGATCATGCCTTTTTTTATTTGAACCTTTATGAAGTTTAATATATTTTTGAAACTACTTGATTACTACCTCTTCCGATATGTGACTTTATTTTTTTTTCTCCTCTCAGCCCCATCTAAGTTGAAACCAAATGAAGTTTCTAAGGTGGTAAGAATTGATATCAATGTGTTTGTGTGTATGTATGTATATATATATATATAATATTTTATAAAAGCAGCAGTTTTTCAGTGCAGTACCTTTTACCTGCACGTAAACCCCATGGTCAACTAATGCTCTCTTGGTGACATGGCAGCTTGGTAATGGACTGTACCAGAGTGAAGCAGAGACTGCTCCTACACAGAACTGGAAGGCAGACTTCCAAACAAGGGAGCGGGAGCCTCCGGACCGCTGGGATATGGAGTTTTTAGATGGACCTGGCTCACTCCAAGCTGCAGGCCCCAAACCATGGAAAGGAGCTGCCACTTTTATCCCCAAGGTCCCAGTTGCCACCAAGAAACAACATATTGACGACAATAAGGTGAGGTTATCACTGTTTTTTTTCTTAACTATTGAAGTATGCATTTTCTTTTTGTCCTCCAAATGTATGAATCTTGGATAGCTTGATGCAGTTCGACATCAAATGTGTTCTGCGCGAAGTTGTTTTAAGGTTTGAAAAAGAGGCCAATTATCTTTTTTGTTGCCAGTGTAAAGGTTCTGTATTCAAAATCATAAAGTATAGGCATCAAAGTATACTTGGGTGCAAAAAGTAAAAATTCACATTATTCAGACTAAATGCAATGAAAGTACTATAGTTAAGTACACCTGTTCAGTAGGCTTCTTGAGCATCTTAATCCACTTAGTCACATTCCATCACTGTTGGAACACAACATTCACTCATACTCAAAGTTTTTTGTAGATCTAGCCTTCAATTTAGCTCTTTTCAAATTGCAAAACATACTCTTCAAAAGTCTTTGTTTACAAGTGCAGCACATGAATGCTATACCAATTTATACAATTAAACATTGAGGGTATTGTCTTTCAATCAAATCGGTGGCACAAACTGGAGAGGGTTGTAATTTGTACGACCATTGTGCAGAATGTTATTGTTAAACAATGGTGCCAACAAATAATAATTCATGTTTTCCCCAGAAAAAAGAAACTAGGGCCAAAAGCAAGCAACTTGCCAAATCGGTGAGTACAAAACTTTGTGTAAAATGTACAGACATCTCAATGTAAACTATTTGCAAATTATCTTCTTCCTCACAGGCTGTTCACATGGGTATGCCTGTGGAGGTGTTCAGCTCTAAATGTGCCTTACCCAAAGACCCCGAACTGAGGAAGCGGCACCTTGAGGACTTCATGACAAAGATCCATGGCTCCTTCAGTTTTATGCAGGTGGAGTTTACTGTTTGCATACCTATGTTCTTATTAACTGCCACAAGATGAAATAATGGTTTGAATATTTACTCAACCTTGCGAGTATTGACGGTTTTGATATTATCCTGTCTGGGTTTAGGACTCTCTTCTGAATGGTGATCTCTCCCTTACTAACGACCATCAAGGACTGAAGAGACTGCCGTCTGGGTCTCCATTGCCTCTGGGTAACTTGGAACAAGTCAACAATCTTTGAAATTATGATATGATATTTCTTTATTTGTCCCACAGTGGGGAAATTTCAAAAATTACAGCAGCGGTGCACATCAGAGCATCAATGAAAATAAATATAAAACGCAATACTAAAAAACCGAATACTAAATATACAGGGTGAAAATAAAGTAAAGTGCTGAGTTTGCCAGGATCTCCAGCGATCGACTGCAGTGCGTTGTGCAGCCTGACAGCAGCAGGAAAGAAGGACTTGTGGTACCTCTCCCTCAGACACCGGGGAGGAATCAGCCAGTGGCTGAAGGAGCTGAAGGAGCTGTGCAGAGCTGCGATAGTGTCATGTATGGGGTGGGATGATGCAATGATCGCAACTCGGGTGTACTCTCAAATTGTAATGGAGCGTGAAAAGATTTCACATCAGTTGATGGAGTTCAAATATTGCTCCACCTGGAATGGGTTGAGAAATGACCCTAAAAGGATCGGCTGACTAAGAATATGGGCATTTATTGCGAAAGAAAGTCAAAGGTTCTGTCTGAGCATGAGCACTTGAGATGAAACTGAGGCTACTTTCTTTTGCACAGAGCAGTTTTTTCTGTGTCAGTCTTTTTTTTAGTAGATGGTTGTTTGATTTGTTTGATTAACTCAGCGGGGACGGCCACATCATTTGGGCGCACCCTGGCCAGTGCGTCGGGACAAGCGCTTTCAGTGTTAAGTTTCCAATAAGCTAGATATGCAGAAGAAAATGTATGGAAATGTTTTTGTCAGAACCGCACTAACACATTAAGACTGCTGGCTTCACTGAAACTGCTTAATATGGATGTAAATGTACCTTCAAAATTGACATACATAGTACTGACCTGAGTGTTTGGCTCTGCTGGCCTCATGGAGCTGAAAGTGTGGCTGTTCAGTCTGGATGTAAACACATTTTCATTACAAGAAATGTCTGCTGTGTATGGACAGCAAATGTGGTTGAGAAATTAAATTCATCTAAAAATGTTACTTATGTAGTTGTTTCATTTAATTTATTTTTAAACTTCCATCTAACCAGATCACACGGATTTGAGGAGCCCCGTTGCTATCCTGCCCAAATTAATGCATGTAAGATGTCATATCTTATCTGTGATAAGTCTGTTGTGATTAAAAATTTAAATTCCTTAGACATCTTGTCATCACCTCATCCTCTTCCCCCCCACTTAGTCAACCCCACTGCCTATCAGGCTTCTGGAGTGCAAAACCAGTCTGACAAATGAGGATCGGTGTCTGGAGATCTTAGACCTGAAGCTTTCCTCAACAAACTTACCTAATGTAGGTGTCTAGCCTTTTTTTCCTGATGTGTTGGTAAAATACTTTTATTGTAGCTTTGACCTTTAATTGGTGTTCAACAGATCCCATTAACTGAGTCAAGGAAACAAACCACTTTGAAAAATGAGGATCGGTGTCTGGAGATCTTAGACCTGAAGCTTTCCTCAACAAACTTACCTAATGTAGGTGTCTAGCCTTTTTTTCCTGATGTGTTGGTAAAATACTTTTATTGTAGCTTTGACATTTAATTGGTGTTCAACAGATCCCATTAACTGAGTCAAGGAAACAAACTACTCTGAAAAATGAGGATCGGTGTCTGGAGATCGTAGACCTGAAGCTTTCCTCAACAAACTTACCTAATGTAGGTGTCTAGCCATTTTTTCCTGATGTGTTGGTAAAATACTTTTATTGTAGCTTTGACCTTTAATTGGTGTTCCACAGATCCCATTAACTGAGTCAAGGAAACAAACCACTTTGAAAAATGAGGATCGGTGTCTGGAGATCTTAGACCTGAAGCTTTCCTCAACAAACCTACCTTGTGTAGGTGTCTAGCCTTTTTTTCCTCACGTGTTGGTAAAATACTTTTATTGTAGCTCTGACCTTTTACTGGTGTTCCACAGATCACACTAACTGAGTCAAGGAAGCAGACCAGTCTGACAAATGAGGAACAGTGTCTGGAGATCTGTGACCTGAAGGTTTCCTCAACAAACCGACCTCATGTAGGTCTATAGCCTTTTTTTTCCTCACGTGTTGGTAAAATACTTTTATTGTAGCTCTGACCTTTTACTGGTGTTCCACAGATCACACTAACTGAGTCAAGGAAGCAGACCAGTCTGACAAATGAGGAACAGTGTCTGGAGATCTGTGACCTGAAGCTTTCCTCAACAAACCTACCTTGTGTAGGTGTCTAGCCTTTTTTCCCTGATGTGTTGGTAAAATACTTTTGTAACTTTGACCATTTATTGGTGTCCCACAGATCCCATTAACTGAGTCAAGGAAGCAGTCGCCTTGTAATGGGATGGCATCTTGCACTGCCACCTCCCCTCATGGACAAACGTTCTCAACACCCCCCAGCAGGCGAACTCTGACATCTGCCCATTTTCCCAACATCCAGCCTGTAAGTCTGAGCAAAGGTATTCAGCATTCTGGCCCGAGCACCAACCCGGGTTCGGCAAGCCCTTTTGTAATTTGTTTATTCTCAGCAGAAATTAAACTCATTTCTCAGGGATTTTAGTTCAGAAAATCATTCACCTTTGCACAGGAATCAAACGGAGTTTATGAGTCTCTTGCTCAAGTGTAAAAGGGCTTGATAGTGCCACTACAACTTTTCAAAGTTTCTTTCATCAACCCTTAAATTTTACCAGGAGGAATTCGATAGACGGATGTAATGTATGGAGATTACAATAACCATGTTTTTATACGTGTTTATGGTATGAAGGTATACCATAAACCCAACAGGAAGTCAACCATTTAAAAATATAATCTGTTTTAGGACAGTTTGTGCCATTGCATGCAGATTTGACCCACCATGTCATTTTATGTAGTCCACAACAGCTTGAAAGGCATATGATTGTCTTAAAATTGAAGCATATGATACTTTACAGTGACCAAAGAATAAATTATCCATGATGCATGTCGATTTTGTGACCCGCGAAAGAACGGCATCCTACAAAAACTGTTTCCATATCTGCATTTAACTCAAGATACGTGATTTTAAAGTGGAACAAATCTACAAATGGTCCCAAAATATCAAAAGAGAGATTAATGCAGAGGGGAGGACATTTAAAGAAGATGGGAAAGATAATGGAGCTAACGGCATTGCAATATTTGATGTGTGTGTTCTCCACCCCAAATTCCATTCTTCATTACTGCTTCGTTGCATTTACATTTCTGTATTTATGGTTGGCCATCAATCTGCCAAAGACTCATTTAGTGTAGATGCTGCTCGCCACTGAATAGAAAAGTACAGTCTTCCGACCACTCGAACTGCTTTAACACACTACATGTCGCCTTTCATTCACTGATGGGAGGGGCTAACATTTATACAACACATGTTCCCATGTTTTTGAGATGCGTCTTGCTCTCTCCTGATAAATGAAGAATGTTTGAATGCCGTACCTGAGAGGAAGTGGCCACTATAGTGGATGCAGTAGTAGATCCATTTGTTCTTAACCCACTAAGAAATAAAATGTGTCGACAAAAGCATAACCAAATGGCATGTGGTCAGTCGAGATGCATTCTAATATGAGATGTGAACAATAGACTATTTTAATAATCTGAACAGGTTTTTTGAACATGTTCTCACTGTAGGTCTTCAAGGTGACTGCCTCCTTACCTCAGAATGGGGCATTGAACTACAAACCAGATTCTGGCATTTTTGATACGCCCAGGTACAACTTTGCCAGTACCCAAACGCCACCAGAGTTTGCTCCCTCAGAAGACGAACCACAGCTAAGTATGTTGATCAATTTAATTGTTCCAAAAATGTTCAATCTGCATGGACTGAATGGTCTATTGTCTCAGCCTGATTTTGTGCCGCTTCGTCGTTCTAGTGTACCAGTCAGACTATACGGTGGGTGATGGTGGACCGATCTTCCTGTCCCCTGGGCTGTCAAGTAGATGTCATCCCAGCGAGTCGTACTACACCAGAGGATCTGTGAGAGGTATGGCACTGCTGCAAGGGACTGGCACAACCCTTTCGCTCTTCTTGTTGGCATTGAGGTATCTATCCTCAGCTTTCCTTTTACCTCTTTGAAGTTGTCACCCCACCACTGCATTTCTTGCCTCTAAATTTGCTAGGTATCTTTTCTGAAGCAGATATTGTAGGAGCTTTAATTCACTAGTTGGATCTGAAGCTCATCGCTGATTTCTGCTCCTTAGGAGAATCCTACACCCCTCAGACGGATCTCAGAGACTCTGTCCCTCTCCTCTATGCTGCTAGAGTAAGTGAAATTGCTATGTTATCTATGTAGTGGTATTATTGTCTCTAACTGGTAGTCCTGTGACTTGGGAGGCTTATGTGTCAGTGGTAGAGCAGAGATCGGTGGTTCGATCCTTGGTTCTTTCACTGTCCTTGGGCAGGTTGAAATAACCCCCCAGATTTTCCACCGCAGACTGTTCCTACGGTGTATGTGAATGTTGGTTCCTCCTAATGGGCAGGTGGTACCTTAGCCCCTGCCATCAGTGAAATTAATGGGTGAATAATGACACTTGGTGTTAAATTATGGTCTCCTTCAGTAGACTGCTTTTGTTATTTGACCTGCAATACAGACTCCCTTTTTTCCCAACCTGCAATACAGACTCCCTTTTTTCCCAAACTGCAACACACAAGAACATGTCTAAAGCTACCTTAAAGATGGTGATTGCTGCTTGTCTTCATTCTTGCATGCCTCTTTCAGTATGTATTGGGATCTACAAATGATTACAACTGGAACAAATGCATATGTTCAGCAGTTTGTACAATTATTTTACAGGGGACCTAACTGAGATATTTGATTGGCTTCCATAGTCAAAAACCAATTTGACCGATGATATAATCACATTATTGACATTATTTCTGCTTTGTATGTCCGTTTTGAAATTCTATCTTTTTTTTTCAGGACTCTGGATATCAACACAGCTACAGACGCGGAGGAGGGAGGCATAACTCGAGTGGTAAGTGTCTGTATATATTAGAGATGAATTAGAGTGTCTCTCCCTCCCTCAGAAAGATCTTTTGTATCAGACGCCTGCTTTATCACTCAAGGATGCTTGTTGGAAATGATGGGGATTAGATATGTTGTTGATGCTATTAAAATATCTATTACTCATACACTAACGGTCTGATAATGCATTTAATTTGTACAGCTCTTTACAAGGTACACAAGGCACTTAACATGGTATAAACAAATGATAGAATCAACAACAAAACAAGAAAGATGACGATGGTGAGAAACTAAATATAAAAAAACAAGTGTCACAGGCTAAAAGCAGATTTTAATAAATGGATTTTATATGCCGTTTTGAAAGTGGGGAGAGAGAGAGGGAGAGCGAGAGAGAAACCTCCCCCCCCCCCCCCCTGGTCCAATGCGTGGACAGAGTAGTGGGGCTAAGGAAGTTGGAGTCTCCAGATCTGAGGTTGTGGGTGGAAGCATGCAAGAGGTCAGAAAGTCATAAAGGGGTTCAGGGTTGTGAAGAGCTTTGTAGGTGATGAGGAGAATTTTGAACTGGATTATCTGCTGTACGGAGAGCCAGTGGAGGTTATGAAGGAAGGTCTCTGGTTATTTTCTATCATATTCATTGAATGTCTTGCTCTATAGCGCCGTTCGTTCTGTAAACGTGACATCTCTTGCTTCTGTCCATCCGGGGAGAAGAATCCTCTGTTCTCTTGAAGGTTTCTTCCCCTTTTTGAAGTAATTAAGACGAGTGAGGGTTTCTGCTCACCCCGTGAGCAGAAACACATTCTCGTCTTCACTTCAAGATGAAAGAAGGTGTTTTTTTTTGTCCAGTGATTGACTTGGCTTTCAAGGGAGAGGCTTTCAAAGGAGAGGATTGGATCAAAGATCACGCCAAGGTTACTGGTGTTGAAGCAGAAACGGGGGTACCATTGATGCAGAGGGACAGTTATGGTGTGATTTGGGTCATTTGAACCTGATTATGAGAATTTTAGATTTGTCACTGAGTTTGAGAAAATTGGCTTACATCCAGGTCATTATCTGTGTTGCTGATGGTGTAGTGGGTGTGATGAATTTGATGTAAAGCTGTATCGTCTGCGAGGAAGTGGAGACCGTGGTGGCGTATGATATTGCCAAGTGGGGAGCGGTTAAAGGATTAAGAGGGGGCAGAGTACTACACCTTGAGGGACTGGGCTGTCAGTCCTGGATTTATTGATGATGATGAACTGTTGGTGGTCAGAGGTATGACTTGAACCAGGAGGGGGCTGTTCCAGTAATAAGGAGAGAGGACTCGAGATATGAGTAGGATTGAGTGGTTGATGGCAAAGGCTGCACTGAGATCTAGTATGATATTGAGGAGGTGGTCATCAGGAGACCATTTGTGACTTTGTTGAAGGCGGTTTCTGTGCTGTGGTGAGATCTGAATCTGGGTTGAAATACGGCTGGTTAGAGTCCAGGTGGGTTTTGAGTTGGTTGGCAACAGTGCATTCAAATATTCCAGAGATAAAAGAGATTGGAGATAGGTCAGTAGTTGTTGTTGCAAGGGTCCAGGCCAGGTTTTTTGAGGAGCTAAGTGACTGAGGCGAGTTTGAGGGCAATGGGGGCAGAGCCAGTAAAAGGGTAGTAGTTGATGACAGGAGGAGGTGAGACGGGCCATGACTAAAGTGGAAGGGATGGGGTTCAGGTTGGTGTCATGCCAGATATGGATTTATTAAGATCTGAGAGGAAAATTGGGGAGAAGTGAGAGTGAATGGGCTGTTATTGGGGGATTTGCAGATCCAGGGACAAGGCTGGCAGGCCTAGGAGTGGCCAGTTGATTGTAGATGGTCCCAATTTTTGTTTTGTAGAAGGATTGAAAGGCATTACGTTTCACAGGGGTGCAAGTGATTGTCCATAGGTTTGAGAAGTTTATTTACTGTGGAGAAGAGGACCTTGGTGTATGTGGGAGTGGATGATGCCAGAGTACTAGGTGGAATGTGCAGTATTGAAAGGTATCTTATATTGCTGCATTTAAAGCATAGTCCCGTTTTGCTGGAGAGTATCTCTATTCTGCGCTTCTGGGAGTTCATGAGGTAGAGTTAAGGTGTGAACCAGTGTGGGTGAAAGTCAGTTCTGGTTTTGAGGGGGTTAAGCTGATCAAGGGGGAGGGGCTACATAAGGGCTGAAGGGTGGAGTGTTTGTCAGTGAGACAAACTGACAGGGATGAGGGGCAGATGGACTTCATACTACGGAGCCAGAGAGGTGATTGATGGTGAGCCTTATGGAGCGGTCCAGGGTGTGACTGGTTGGGGAGAGGAAATTGATGTGCTGAGTGAAGTTTAATTGATTCTGTAATGCCTAGAGCTTGCACAATAAATGCATGACGGCACACTAAATTTAGTAAGTCAGAAACTAAAAATTAATTTGACACGTCTACAAAACAAATGCAAACAAAACGTATGACCAGTTTCGAATCAATTTGTGAAGGGTTAACAATTAATTTGTTATACTGGGCTAGATTAAACATGCGTGTACATCTGAAATACAAGAATTAATGTGCATTCATATTTCTGTTTAGGTCCTTAAGGCAGGATCTTACCAAATGATAGGCCTAATTGAGGCATAAGCTAATTATTTCTGATCATTTGTTTGAACATTTCTGGGTCCATTTGTTAGAAATGGTAAATTAATGTCTTTAGAGATGTCCAATACATCTCAAGGAATCTGTCTATTGGAAAAAGGACAATAGTTCAAACTCCACATATCAAAGCAGTTTTTTAATTTCTCGGAAGGTTTCTTCCCTTTTTTCCCCCCCTGAAGGGTTATTTGGGAGTTTTTCCTGATCCGATGCGAGGTTTTAGGGCAGGGATGTCTGTGTACAGATTGTAAAGCACTCCGAGACAAATTTGTGAAATTGGGCTATACAAATAAACTGAATTGAATATTAGCTAAGCTTAACCTCTTGACTATGGCTAATGTTGTTTTGCATCAACTCATCCAATTATGAAAGATGGACTGAAGGAGACTGTCTGATGTGATCCTCAGAAGATGAGAAACATAAATGCGGTACCTGAGAACAGTTTTTGGACGAAATTTACAAGTTAACATTTTATGGTTAAAGGACAAGTATTTCTGAAATTGTGTGCAGTGATGCAAATCATTTGTAATGTTTGTGTATTTGATGGAGCAGACCTCTGTGAATGTATAAGTAGTTGGGTTCAGATCAAGGTGAGTCATGTTTCCACATCTGAAAATCATCCAGAATAAAACGAACTGAATCGAGACCACTCCCTCTGAAAGGTTTTGGGTGAGGTTATGTTGGTTGGCAGCTGAATAAGATTCCTTTTGACATTGTTTAACATGAACGTGCTTTTCTTTGACTCTGCAGCAGTCTGGAGTGACTCTTCACAGGTGAGCACACCAGACCGAGAGACAGCTTTTACAATTGTGGACTCGGGTCATGGGGATTCCCTGTCTGTCTCCACTGTGGAGGTCCCTCTGACTCCCCATGGCCACCATCACACCCTGCTTCCCATGCAACTCTACCCGCTCTCCCAGCCGCTTCGAGTGGCCTTCAATGCCTCTCGCACTGCCAACTACGCCCCTGGAAACCTGGACCAGCCCATCGTGTTTGACCAGTTGCACAGCAACCTTGGGGAGATGTACGACCCCCACATTGGCCGCTTTACCTGTCCCGCCAATGGAACCTATGTCTTCCTCTTCCACATCCTGAAGCTCGCCATCAACGTGCCCCTCTACATTAACCTCATGTGCAACGAAGAGGTCATGGTCTCTGCGTATGCCAACGATGGAGCCCCAGATCATGAGACGGCTAGCAACCATGCCATCCTGCCTCTCTTCCAAGGAGACCAGGTGTGGATCCGGTTGCATCGTGGCGCCATCTATGGCAGCACCTGGAAGTATAGTACTTTCTCTGGCTTTTTGCTGTACCAGGATTGAACTTTAGTCAAGCAGGCTCCCGTCTTCATTACTAAATGTGATTTAAACTGACATTTCAGTCTTGTGGTTCTTGATGTAAAGAAAATGTATTTGATTCCCCATGAATGTGTTGTTCATGATGGTGTTGTCCCTGAGACTGAAATACAAATGCAACTGATGGCACGTTGTCTTGCTGTAAATCAACCATTAATAGCATGTCACTGATTTTGGTGAGAACTCTCATGTAATGTGTGCCTTGTTTTCTGAATGGCTTTGGATGACTGATCAGATGTTAAATGGCGAATGAACTGTAATTGGCTGATTTATCTAATGGATTATAATTGACTATCGGAATCGCACTTGTTGGGCTCCTATGCATTCAGTCTCAACTTGCAGAATGTGAAGCTGAGTGGATTGTGTGCTAGGTGGTGGGTATGGTGTTGAACACTTGAGGCCAAATTGATTCATTGGATTACTGTTGCGATTGCAACGGTCCCTTGATGTGCCTGAATAAAAAGAAAATGTGCAGTGACTTGGTGCTTAATTTTGGTGGTTTTTCGATGAATTACAGAGTTTGGGTATTAGACTTGCAACTGCAACACATTTTGCCTAGCTTTCCAAGCACTTTAGACCTTTCACCTGTTCTCTTTGATGGGGCTACGGTGTTAAAAGTCCAAATTAGAAGACGGATCATTTCTCAACATGCTGTGATCCTGATATGTCCCCACTGTGGGACTAATATAGGAATATCTAATCAGTCTTAACCCAGTTTTTAAATAAAACTACCTCCTGATAATTTATTGCATTTGATTGTTTTGCAGCCAAGTGAAGTGGCAGGGATGAGTTGGTGCCCCAAAATCTAAGGCCATGGTGCTCTGCCGGAAACCGGTGGATTATTGAGAGCTGAGCCGAAAGGCAAAGCTCTCAAATGTACTCGTCGGTCAACCCTCACCTATGGTCTCGAACTTTGGGTTGTGACCGAAAGAACAAGGTTGTAAATACAATCTGACGAGAAGAGTTTCCTCCGTAGGGTGGCCGGGCTCAGTCTTAGAGATGGGGTACGGAGCTCGGACATCAGGAGGGAGCTTGTAGAAGTGGGGCTACTTGTTCCTAGAGTCTTAAAGTAAGATGGGAGCCAGAGCCTTCAGTTATCAAGCCCCTTTTATGGAACCAGCTTCCACTTTCAGTCCAGCAGGCAGACAGTCACCTCATTTAAGAGTAGACTTAATACTTTCCTCTTTAACAGCGCTAAAAGTTAGTGCTGAATTAGGTTTGCCCTGGTCCAACCTACATGTGCTGCTATAGGCTTGGGGATGTTTTTAGGATACACTGAGCTCCTATCTTCTCTTTCCTTATGGATGAATTAAAATCTCCATTGCACATTACTAACTCTACACCCTCCCCGGAGTCGTGACTTCAAGTCTCAGTGTCCATTGGACCTGGCTGTGTCGGAAGCTGGTCCTGCGTCCTTGCCCCTACTTCATGCATCCATCCTCTGGCCTAGACCTGGCCTCCTTCCCAATTGCCCTGCCTCCTCTGTGCCTCCTGCCTCAAATGCTGACCTCATTGGTCTGGCCTCTTTCGTGATGTCTCCTGCCTGATGGGCCTGCCATGGCCCTGCTGATTCATCTTCTGTTTCATGGATTGTGGTCCATGCCTCCTATTAATTATTCATAAATTTGTCATATTCATTGAATGTGTTGTAACAATAACACTGTTCTTTTGTACACATAACATCTCTTGTTTCTGTCCATCCTGGAGAGGTATCCTCTTCATGTCTATTTAATTTCGAAAACTTCTCCATCGATATACTCTCCATAGCAGGAATTTGTGATCACGTAACTTGTTTTGCCAGAGCTGGTTCATGTAAATAGAAAAGACAAAGTCCAGCTGTATCATTCTTAGCTCGTTTCTGGCAGCAGAACCCAGGACGAGGGTACGATCCATGGACACCTGCAATAACAGCGCCGACACACCAGGGGTCAGCAGCGCACAGCGTGCCGCTTTGTCGACCTCGCTGTTGACAGAAAAGGAGGAAACCCGTAAATCGTCTGTTGACGTTGCTTTACGTGCACAGATAGCTTGTTGTCGTTAAAACGGGGCAAGGCCACCGTACTCTGTCAAGCTAGCATTAGTAAATGGAAAACGAGTCTGCCTTCAGGATGAACGCGCTGCCGCCGTTCTAAAGACATGTGTTCTGAATTATTTTTTTGAAAGTTGTGCCCGGGACTTGTATATATGTAACGCGGAGATTTGATGGTGTTTGTGCCACAGTTGCAGATTAGTAATGCTGGGCTGAATGTGAGGGAGGAGACGCAAGTCCGACGGCACATGTGTGATAATAAAAAACGCTAAAAGGAACCGTGGAATTGATCACATATGGATCCCAACCGGATAATCCAGGCTCTGAAAGGGACGATCGAGCCTAGTTTGAGGATCGCAGCGGAGAATGAGCTGAATCAGGTGTGTGAGCTGAAGTAGCTGGCTGGGCTTTGTTTCGTTTGTTCTTTTCAGAGGGGGGCTTTGCATTGGAGAGGCATCACCAACACATGCTACCGGTGTTTGTGATTGAGCTCGGTTTCGGTCCGGTGAATCGTCAACCCTGGTTTGGGAGTTGATAGCAGGCCTGTGACTGGTAGTTTAACACAAGTATTCCCCATCCCGGAACAACAGATGGGCACATCTGAACTACCAGGCTCTTCAAACTTTCAACACCCGAGTTCACTCAAACATTATTTTAGAGCGCTGCAGCTGCTCTTGTTAAGTTAGGTCTCCATTAAATATAACAAATGATCAGAATAGGCTAAATACAATGATCATGGCTCCTTAATAATTGAAGATTAAAAAGTGATATTTTTATAATTAAAATGTACAGTATCATAGTCTATAATAGACCTGCACGATGTGGTAGAAACTGTTCACTCATAATCATTCAGAAATGTATATATTATATATGATATATCATTTATGTATCATATATAATATATATATCATTTATATTTATATATATCATTTATATCTATATATATATATCATTTATTTATATCATATATATAATTGATATGTTTGTTATTGCTGCAAATAATGAAATTTAATTACACCAAATTCAGTAACACTTAATCTTTATAAACTTAAAACTTTTTACCTTACTGTTCATATCTACATGCACGCCATGATAACATTAGCCATGCATTGTATTGTTTGCAGTCTGTTAGTAATCTATCAAATGTGTTACCTCAGCATTTGAGGATGACCAGTTTGGTTTCTTCCTTCCCAGACTCGACTTTGTTGGATTCAGCTTCTCATATTTTTTAAACATTTTTTGTTCTTTTTTTCTTTCTTCTTTTTTCCAGTAAATAGTGTTTATTATTATTATATATTTCATGGCTCCAGACATAAAATAAAAAAAATGAAATTTATTTAAAAAAAAATATTTTTACAAATTAACAAGACAAGACTTTAAGGATACAATACATAACGGAAGAAAAGGCTAAATAACAATAAAAAAATAGACCAGAAAAAATCAAAACACAGCAAATATCATATTTGCACATCACCAGTCTGACATAAGTACATCTTGGTTATATTAACAGATTAGGTCAGCATCGGTACCAGTGTTTTTAATCTGGCAGGGCAAAGCCCAGCCCGGAGGGGTTCACCAACTCTAAAGCCTCAAAAGCGTTGCGAATATTCGCAAGGTGCGGGGCCTATCTTTATTGCTTGTCTTCATAAAAACAGTTGTCATTTCCTCCGTCCACCATGGAAGAACTAACTACTAGTTCTGCTTTATACTTGTTGTGGACCTCCCACAAATGTCGGAACATCTAACGCTCTCTTGTTTGGGTTTATAACATCACCCGTAGGCTCAAACAGCTCAGTGACTTTCACTTCGTCTGAATGACTTCCGCTTCCAGCGCCACTAGAGGAGCAACAGCCAGTTAGATTCACCGACGGCAAAGTGTCTCAACTCGACAAATATTCTCAACGGCCAATTCGTGTCACAAGCGGCGCCCGGCAAAAAAATGTGTGTGTATCGCAACCACTCGCATTTGTACGTTGACTTTGCATGGGATCTACACGGGCGAACCATTCGCAATGCTTTTGGTGTGAACGCAACGTAAGACCAATTTCCATATCTTGACAAATCCCTTGACAATGTTATGGAGGAACAACTTTTCCAGAGGGAGATCTTCCAAAATCATCCATAGAATAAATCCAGAATTTAAAAATCGTCTTTCGTTCAATAAACAATAGTATTTCAATCATTTTAGCGTTGTTGATACTCCTTGCACTGCTCACTTTAGCTGCCAGAACACATTGAGGATGTGAAAGCTCCAGGTCATGTCCGATCAAAGAAACCACCTGATCCTTTACTTCTCTCCAGAATGTTTGAATCTTTGAACATTTCCAAAACATGTTTATACAAGTACCAACTTCAGAGTTACATTTACTACATGTAAGGGTACCTAGGCCAAGCCTGCCCCTCAGCAGTGGTGTACAATGCAGTCTATGTTTATTTTGAATTGTCTTTCTCTATCTGTGCGCCAGCTCAAGATGTTAAGTGTGTTTTCCATAATTGATGTCCATACATTTTTCTCTATCTGACACTACATGTCAATTTGCCGCTGTTTGCAGATATGGTCAATGGAGTAATTAAGATTTAGGCCGAAGGTTTCATACACATGAGAGATGAATCGTAAGGTTTTGGGAATTTAATGTCTTATTTTTAGATAGCTAAATAAATGGGATTGATGGAGAGACAATTTGCTCTTCAGACAATTTGCTCTTCCAAAAGTCAACAAATATTTTAAAATCTAAAGTAGACCATGATCGTGTTCCAGGTGTTTAATGTATTCCGTACAATAAACTTATTTTCAGCTTTTCCATTTGCTAGTTTACGAAGGGACAGTTCTTTAAAGTGAGTTAGCCACAATTTGTCGACTCCATGTTAATCCATACATTTGTAGCCTTAGGATTCACCCACTCGTATGTGTAACCTATTTGTTCTGCCCAGTACTTTATGTAAAGGACTCTCAGTCCCATTGTTGCTTGCTTTTCTGTAGTTTACCTATTTTTTTTTTTAGATGAATTGTGTGAAAATGTTACCCAAGTCAATGAAGAAGCTGTTGGGTATTGAGTTTGGCAGCATCTGTAGGGGTTACAGAAACCTATGCAGTATATTAATTTTGAGCATGCTTATCCTGCCCAGCCAGGAAGCTGGTAGCGTTACCCACCTATTCAAGTTTTCCCTGATGCATTTTGTGATTGGTTTTGAGTTTAACATGTTTTCTAAGGAAGGGGGCAAATCTAATACCAAGGTACATTATCTCCCTGAGTAAACAGTGAAAATGGAATCCACTAGTTGGCGTAGAGCCTGCCAAAGTGCCAATAGGCATGGCCTCGATTTTAGACAGATTATTTTAAAAAACCTGAGCTGTGCCCAAACTGTTCTAAACATTCAAGTAGACAGAGGATGGTTGTGTCTATCGCCATGAGGTTCATCCGCATAGAGACATGTGTTTTTACTGTACCAATGACATTAAAGCCTCAAGATAAGATAAGATATTACTTCATTCATCCCCAGGGGGAAATTTTGTGAAGAAGCAGCAAATATGTTTACATATATACAATACAATAAAATAAAATAGAAAGGCAGGACAAATACATTTACATTTAAGAATTTAAATAATAAAGTTATTAGTCCTATCTTTGGTGTTGGTCTGATGAGCTCAGCTAAGGGCTCAATAGCCAATGCAAACAAAAGAGGGCTCAGCGGGCATTGCTCACGTGTGCACGCTCTAATCGGAACAGATCTGAGCAGTAGGAGTTGATATTAATGGCCGCTTTCGGGGAGAAATACAGCAGTTTCACCCAGTCAATGAATTGTTTACCTAATTTAAGAAATTTCCATAGTATAGAAAAGAAAGGGCCATTCAACCCTGTCAGATGCTTTTAAGGAGTCCAGAGACACTGCCAGGCCTTGTACATTATTATCTCTGGGGTCCTTGCTTTTTTTCAAAATTAAGCTAATGTTGGCTAGCGACATTGTTTCAGGTAAGTTTGTTTATTTATTGGATCCCCATGAGCTGACACCTTAGGAACCGCTAATCTTCCTGGGGTCCACAGAAAGGACAAAATACAATACATACAAAAACATATCGTGAAACCAACAGTTAAAAATAGTACAACAAAGTAAAAGAAATAGTGCAGTCAGATGCACAGTACAGTCGAAGGATAAGATACAGTATATGTTATGCAATTCAACTTAATTCATACAAAGAAAAAGAAAATCAGATGACTAAAAAGCAATAGAATACGTCAAGTGGTGAATGTTCTTAGGTGCGCCTTTAATTGTTTTTTGAATGACAAATTATTACTCATGTGAGTTAAACGAGGAGGTAGTAAGTTCCAAGCGGTAATTGCACGATAGATAACAGTATGTTTGAGGAGGTTAGTTCTTGGGGTTGGCGGTATCAATTGACCTAAACTAGCATTCCTTGTGTTATGGTTATGTCTGTTAAATGTGTATTGTAACTGATTGAAGAAATATACTGGTGTCTGATTAAATACTACTTTCCTGAAAAACATGAGAAGACAAAAGTGAAGTTGAGTTTCAACTGAGAACCATGACAGGCGAGAGTGCATACAGGACTGTCTCAGAAAATTAGAATATTGTGATAAAGTTCTTTATTTTCTGTAATGCAATTAAAAAAACAAATGTCATGCATTCTGGATTCATTACAAATCAACTGAAATATTGCAAGCCTTTTATTCTTTTAATATTGCTGATTATGGCTTACAGCTTAAGAAAACTCAAATATCCTATCTCTAAATATTAGAATATCATGAAAAAGTATACTAGTAGGGTATTAAACAAATCACTTGAATCGTCTAATTAACTCGAAACACCTGGAAACACATTTTCAAATGTTTGATTTTGTTTTGCTGTTATAAATCTTTTTTTTTACTTGGTCTGAGGAAATATTCAAATTTTATGAGATAGGATTTTAGAGTTTTCTTAAGCTGTAAACCATAATCAGCAATATTAAAAGAATAAAAGGCTTGCAATATTTCAGTTGATTTGTAATGAATCCAGAATGCATGACATTTTTGTTTTTTTAATTGCATTACAGAAAATAAAGAACTTTATCACAATATTCTAATTTTCTGAGACAGTCCTGTATATGCAGTATTAGTTCTAATTGAACACTGGAGTGCTAATCTGGCAGCTCTGTTTTGAACCATTTGTAGTTTATGTATGTCCTTCTTAGCAGCCACTGCCCATATGAATGGACAGTACATCAGATGACAAAAGACCAAAAGTGGTGAGTTGTGTTAAAGGTGTAATTCTGATTTCTGATGAGATGAGGAGTGAACTTGTTTTTAAGGCTTTAAGCCACTCCGCTGGGAACCCATCTGGGCTTGGTTAGTGTTAGTGTAGGTAATTTAATTTTAAACATAGTTTCAGTTTAGTGCAGTTATTATCAGTTTTGTATAATGATTTGTAAACTGAAACAAAACAGAGTTGATATGTTTCTTATTGAAATGTCTTTTCCCTCCTGATCTCTGATTCCCTTCTGTTGAAGCAGGCAGGCCAAATATTTACTAGCTTTGTTTCCATATTCATACAGTCGTTGCTTTTGATAGACGAAGGATTGAGATGCTTTCTCGTTCAGTATTGAATTTAGTGCCGCTCTGGTACTTTGTACTTTAATGAGATTTGTTTTGGTAGAGTTTTTTTCCGGTGTGACATACGAGATAGTAAATCCTCTCATATAGGCTTTTGCAGATTCCCAGAGAAATTAAGTTTTTTATCCACTCATGTCATGCGCAAACATGTAATCTATGCGTGAGTAGGAGTTATGTGGATTAGAGTACAATGTAAAGTCTTTTACTGATGCGTTCAGGTTCCTCCATACAGCTCTCAAATTTATATCCTCTAGCATTTTACCTAGTTCAGCATTTTACCTAGTTTCACCTGCACTCGTTCTTCTATTTGTCTGCTGGGGACGTGTCTAATTTGTTATCAAGGCAACAATTAAAGTCAACACCTAGAATTTAGATGGGAGATCTGTGCTACTCTATTTCTGCTGCTATTGTAGTCCAAAATGACGGAGTTGGCGAATTTGGTGAGTAAATATTATACAAATATGTATCCGTCCTCAGAGTTGCTTTTACATGTACCAAGTACAAATGGGGTGGCCTTGTGTATTAAGATAGAGACTTCTCTGCTATTGGAGGAAGATGATGAGTAGTAGTAGTAGTAGTAGTAAACCTGGCATACCAAGTTTCATGTGCTCCTTATCCACTAATGGATTTATGGTAAGAAAGCTATTTGTATATTGTCTTTTTTTAGAAGGCTTAATATTTTTTCCGCTTTACATTGGATGTACAAAGTTTGATGCTATTTATCCCTGACATTTTCTTCTTCGTTCTTTGTCACAGAGAGATGCTGTCCTTTTAGAGGCCTCCTGAAGGCGCTCTGGGAATGTTTTGACTGACTTTTGCTGACTTAGTTCAAATATTTAATTCCGGTGGTCTGGAGCAGAACATAACATTTAAGAACACTGAATGACAAAAACAAACTTAAGAACAAAAACTGAAACTTGAACATATTGAAAGGGCACATGTGAGACCTGCTCACTTCCCTCTTTTCCTAACATCTAAAGAAACTCTAGCAGGTTAAAATAGAGCTTGCCAGACTCCCTATAACTATATTAAAAAGCAGTTTTCAGGTATAGCAACTCTCCGCAAACTTGAAATTTCTTCCCAGTCTTAATCAAGCTTGAGCAATCAGTGTAGTCACAATATGATATCTAATATAACAGTGGATTCCTTTCCTAGAACATAGTAATATACACAAGCACACCAACTTGTTCCACTGAGTTTCAACATGGAGAGAACAAAAGAAAAGAAAAAAAGTGCATACTTAACAAATGCGGCCAACCTGCACCTGAATAGTTTGTGTCTTTTAACTTTCTTTGTGGGTTACTTCAGCAGCATAACCACCGTGAGTATAAACTGTCCACTTAATTCCAGATTACATAGCATTTCTCCATTATATTTGGACTTTCTTCCCCTCCTCCACAAACCTCTGTGCCTCATCCATAGATCTGAAGCGTTAGTGATCTCTTTTTTTTGTTTTTGTGAAGTAACAAACACGTGAACCATTTTTTCTGTATCACTTTGAGACCAGATGTGTCTAATATTTTTAATGTTGCGTAGATGAAAAAAGGCAGTTCTTGAGATTTGTTTTAGAAGGAGCAGGGCATCGGACATGATTTGATTTGTGGACGACCTGCTCTTCCCATGAGCCAAAGCCACCTCTTGTTTTAATGACTGCCTTTTTAATCTGAACAAAATGTCAAACTATCTGTTCTCTGTGTGTTTCAGTCGTACAAGATCATCAATTTTGCCCCGACCCTGCTTCAGATCATTATGTCGGAGCAGGTGGCGTTTCCTGTTCGCCAGGCTGGTAAGACTCTCAACTGTGCATGAAACTCTGCTGTTGTTTTGTGGACTATTCATTATTTGGTCATGGTACTTAAACATTGTTAGACGGTTTCCATCTCTATTCTGTAGAGAGATGTCATTCATCCAACTTTGGATGGAGCGCGTTTCATTTCTGTGAACATGACCAAGTTGATTAATGGACAGCCATATCTGTGACAACGCAAGGTTCATGTAAGAAAGCAGAAACGGAGTAGTCTCACACCTGTCTCACCGAGTCCCCCCCATAACTCTATAGAGACTGTGTCTCTCCCATGGCCACCTAAACTTAAATTAATTAAATAAAAAATAACCAGAGGAGGAGTCATCCAAAATAACCTCATGAAAGTTAACGCTACTATTTCAGCAGTGCAACAAAACAATTGAAAAATATGAGAAACTCGGACGAAGGCTTTGTCATCTAAAGCTGTATTAGTAAATGATTTAATATCAGACAATCACATTGATTTATTGCGTCTTACTGAAACCTGGCTGAGTCATGAAGAATATGTCAGCCTAAATAAATCAACATATCATATATATACGGGGGCTTTACAGTCCGTACACATACGACATCCCTGTCCCAGGACCTCACATCGGATCAGGAAAATCTCCCAAGAAATAGAAAAAAACCTTTTATGGGAAAAAAAGGGAAGAAACATTCAGGAGAGCAACAGAGGGTCCCTCTCCACGGATGGACAGAAGCAATGGAAGTAGGGCTGCAACAACGAATCGATAAAAATCGATTATTAAAATAGTTGGCAACGAATTTCATTATCGATTCGTTGTGTTGCGCGATTATTACGGCGCTCAATAAGTCGCGGAGTATAAACAAAGTTGAGTTGAGAGCAAAGCCGCGCAGGAGAAACCAGAGCGGAGCGGAGAGAGAGCACAGACGGAACGCTGCGTTGTGAGAGCCAATCAGCGCTGAGCTGCTCCGCTGTTGATGAATCTAATTGGCTGCTGCTGCTCACGTGGCGCTGGAAGCGGAAGTCCTTCACGTCGTCGGAGACATTCACGGAGCTCAGTGCGCCTACGGGTGACGTTATGAACCCAGACACCAGGGCGCTACATGTCACGACGTGTGTGGCATTTCCACAAGAGTATAACGTAGAAAACATGGTTATTTATTCAGTGGCGTATGGCGGAAAATATTTTTCCACAGAGAAAGGTAACAGAGATAAGCCCCGCCCCTCACCGTATGAGGCGTTTAATCCATAAATAGCCAACTCAGGAGAGTAAAGCGCTGTCAGTCTGTTTGTGATGGTTCATCACCATGGTGACCAGTGAACAGGGTTCATCCACATGCTGACCAGTGGGTCTCCAGGACCTTTCCATGACTTTAAACCAAATTTCCATGATTAAACATTTTGTGAAAACTCTGTCTATACATGACAAAGTGAGAAGATGTAGTATTTAAACTAACAATGAGAATTCCAAAGCATATTCTGTGTAAATTAACATTTGAATATAACACATTTGCATTACTTTTCCAATTATTTTGGAATTTTATTATTTTTAATTACTTTTCTAGGCCTGCTAATAGCCATTTAAAAATTCCATGACGTTTCCAGGTTTTCCATGACCGTACGGACCCTGTTTTGAATAAAGGGTTACAATTATTTTGTTTTTTTATCCGATTAATCGACAAAATAATCAACCGATTAATCGATTATCAAAATAATCGTTAGTTGCAGCCCTAAATGGATGTCATGTGTACAGCAGGAAGTATTACAGCAGTGGTCGCCAACCCGTCGATGGCGATCGACCGGTCCATCTCAGAGACGTTCCCTGTCGCTCTCCAAAATAAATGAAAATAAATTCAGAAACACATTGTTCCTCATTCTCGAACATTTTCTGAAGTGTCTTCCGAAATGATTTCTTCCTGACTGCTGAAGATCGACGTCAGAAAAGATCTCCGCCTGAAAATGGGTTTTCTTACACAGCCGTGCTCTCAGTTGTGCTCCCCGAAAGAGGGGAATGTAGTACTACAGGTGGGGCGCAGGGGGAAGTGCAGAAAGACCTTTACTGATAACTTCACATACAAGTTCAAAGTACACGGACATAAAACTAAGTAATTAATAAATAAATATTCTTAGATATATATATCCTAGTGTGAATGTCGACGTTACGTGACGGCCGAGATACTTGGCGACTTGCCAGGTCTTACCTCCGGTGAGTTCGGCTTTTCTGCTGTTGCCCTTCAAAACAAAAGCTCAACATTGAGCTTTTTTTCTTGTCTGATGGAGCAATCTGGTTTACTTTATTGTATTATTTGAAAAAGGACAGATGCATGAGTCACAAATGGGGATTCTCATATGTATTCTAATTATAATTATTTAAATCTGAGGGTGTCTGTAGATATGATGTGAATGTATTCACCAACGTTCTGAGTTCAGAACAAATCCCAGATGAGTAAACTTACATGAATACCAAATTTGTCCCGACAAACTCGTCAGTGGAGTTGAGAAAATCACCAAATCAAAAACCAGGAGCCGGATTACTGACAGACAGCTCACAGACTGCCTCAGACTGGCTGTCTGTGCTTATGAGCCCAACTACAAGCTCACAGACAGAGTTCAGTCACAGCCATCACACTGACTGGAGTCACATGACTTGATGGCATTGTGATGACACAGAGCTGAACTTACATGAGTTGCACTGACTGATAATGTTGTCTTTGTTGTGTTGTAATGTCAGTTGATAAATACAACATTTATACTGGTAATTTATCCAGCTGCTCATTGCAAATGTCTTTTTTCTTGTTCATAGTGTGCACCGTTAACAAATAATTAACTTTTTTATATTTCACTTAAATTCTGTGTTCCTGGTCACATCAATTTGAAAGCTGGACCAAAGTGTTTTCATTTCATTCAATTACAATTAGGCCAAATAAAAAGCCTCAAGTTGTAAGTCCAGTAGTAGTCTGGACAGTCGTTTTCTCTCAACGCCTCAATAGGTAGATCTTGCCTGTCATGAAGGCAGAGCTCAGGGATCTTGGGCGTTTAAAAAGGTTGGTGACCACTGCACTGTTCATAGGAGGCATGGACAACGATCCAGACCTCCACAATCCGTCAGGCAGATGGAGGTAGAGAGGAGGAGTGGGCAGGGCACATCAGCAGCGCCATGGCATCAGACCCAGCAAGGTCCAATGGACCCTATGAGACGTGAAGTCACAGAGACTCTGGGGAGGAAGCTGAGTTAATAATGTGCAATGGAGAGATGAAAATATATCCATGAGTAGAGAGAGAAGAGGAGATAGGTGCTCAGTGTATCCTAAACTCTAAAAATTTGAGGGCTTTACAATCTTTACAGCAGTAGGGAATTTGAAGAATAATTCTATAGAAAGGTTCTAGTTCACAAAACAGAAAGTAATGCTGATAAAGGTTCAGAACTTTTATTTATTAAATATTTGTAAATCAGTCGGTATAGTTGAACGTCATTAAATTGGAAAACAGTACATTTACAGATATGGTATATTTTCTATACTTTCCTGCTTCATAGTCTTAAGAAAACATAAAAAAAGGTATCTTCGTCCGCCTTTCAATTCTTTCTGAAGATGTACATTGTCACATACAAATATATTCACTGTGACTTAATTAGCAGGGTTAGAATGTCTATGTTAACCTGGTAAAATTTGCAATCAAATTATAAATTTGTTTTTAAATTAGCACCACTAGGCTAGGTGTTCCAATTTGGGTATATCAGCTGCTGTGAATTTTGATAACTTGTCCAATTAGACACGTGGCTAATATAAACGTAATTATATTAGTCATACATACATGAAAATTGACATCTGCATTTAACCCATTCTAAGAAATTTGTGAACATTGGGCTGTATTACACACAGGGAGAAACTTATTGTTAATTTTCTCACTTTGACAAGAGGACCCTAGCCTAGGGACGAACCGCGAACCTTGTGGTTACAACTTGACAACTGCCTTTAACAGGTCAACCAAAGAGGAATAATAGCCTAGTAATATGCCTGGTCTGCAAGTCAGAGAGGTATTACCTAATAAATTTGGACCAGAAATGGTCGGCGAGCATTTGTGAATGCCGTTGGCAATCTGCGGCTCAAGATCTCCATTTTAGGGTAGACCATTTGGGGATAGATCCATCAGGTTGCCCCATAAATAGGCTTCAGTGTCAGCAGATACATTACCTCATTCTTTTGGATTGTGAAACAGCCTCAATGTGAAGGAGCAATGTGAGAAGGAATTTTTCATGAAAAGCTTGATTCCCAACACCAGTGTGGGGTACATACTTTATCTTTATCTAATATTGAAATTTGTTTGATATTGTATTTTTGATATACAGGACTGTCTCAGAAAATTAGAATATTGTGATGAAGTTCTTTATTTTCTGTAATGCAATTAAAAAAACAAAAATGTCATGCATTCTGGATTCATTACAAATCAACTGAAATATTGCAAGCCTTTTATTCTGATTTATTGCTGATTATGGCTTACAGCTTAAGAAAACTCAAATATCCTATCTCTAAATATTAGAATATCATGAAAAAGTATACTAGTAGGGTATTAAACAAATCACTTGAATTGTCTAATTAACTCGAAACACCTGCAAGGGTTTCCTGAGCCTTGACAAACACTCAGCTGTTATAAATCTTTTTTTTTACTTGGTCTGAGGAAATATTAAAATTTTATGAGATAGGATTTTAGAGTTTTCTTAAGCTGTAAACCATAATCAGCAATATTAAAAGAATAAAAGGCTTGCAATATTTCAGTTGATTTGTAATGAATCCAGAATGCATGAAATTTTTGTTTTTTTAATTGCATTACAGAAAATAAAGAACTTTATCACAATATTCTAATTTTCTGAGACAGTCCTGTATGCTTATTGCTCTGTATCACCTTTGCTACATGTGAAACATATGCTTTTGGTTCTGCACACGTTTGCCAGCCTACTTGGTGTTTTTTGATAATCTGTAGTTAAATTTGTTGTTGAAAGAAAATTATCAACACTTATTCAATTTTGTATTAAGTCGTATGATATGCCATACATATTACCTGTTCTGGTGTGTGCGGGCTCGTCAGGCCAGTCAGTGCGTTTACATGATGGTATAATTCGAATCTTGCTTTAGTCAGACTATGCTATCTTTTGGGGGATCTGCTGTTATCCCAATATACATGGCAGTGAGTAATTCGAATCATTGGCCGAAAGCATGTCATATCCGATATGATAGGTGGCGCTGTTTTCATTACAACTCGTGGTGATACAGCCATTTCCGCTTGACCTCTTCACCACCACCAACAACAACATTTCGAGAAAGATGGCAAACAAAGAGCGAGGCGAAGCTACATCCCTCTACTATTCTTCCATGGTGTTAATAGGAGTACAGCGAATGCAAATGGCGCTATTGGCTGAGTTGATAACGGAGAGAAGACGCCGTCGCCGAAGGTACACGGAGAATTTAATTTATCGTCTCTTTCGACTTCCGGGTCACGACATGGGAGGGAGGGAGGAGGGCGGCGGGATCTCGAGCATGCGCAAAGACGCAAAGTCCAGTTCCGAATCGAATTCAGAGTTACATGCCGCGAGAGTCGAATTATCAACTGGATCGGACCGAGCTATCCAGGGGTGTTAATCGGACCGAAGTCGGACCGCACATAGTCCGACTAAGGTGTTTACATGAAACGGATAATTCGATTTCAGTCCGACTAAGCCAATAATTCGATTGCATGTAACCACACTGAGTGTCTGGAGTCTCTGGACTGATGGCGAGGCCTGATCTGGATGGGCCTGAGGCACGGGCAGGAGTGTGATGAGTTCGGCGGAGGAGAGATAACAGCTGTGCAAATTTTGTTGAGGTTGATGAGTAGTGATAGGTTCTGGACCAGGCTGTGGTTGTGGCGGCGGGCTGACTACGTCTGACTGTGGATACAAGTTATTTGTTCTTTCATTTTCACATTTCACAGTTTTCCTTTTTTTCTCCTTTCATTTTCCCAGGAGAAATGTTTCTGAGAATGTGAATAAACGATCACAGAGGTGGGCAGACAAAAAGAGATGCTTGTCGACTTCGGTAATCCCTGCCCGCCTACACAGATCTAGTTGTTTGTATTTACGTCCCTATTTTTACTACATGTAGATCCCAATTCTAACTAGTTTTTATTGTATGGTTAATTTTTATGTTTAGAACTTATATATATTATATATTTATTCATCCTCTAACAAAATTTATATTTAGCCTCAAACTAAATTTATCACAACCTTTATTTAGCCTCGAACTAAACTTCCTTTATTTAGCCTCGAACTAAATTTATTTGTATTCTTATTTATTACCTGAAATGACCTGACACCGTGCAGGGGGGTTGCACGGTCTCTGGCTCGTAGAACCCAGTTATGTTAGAAGAATTCTCCTCGACACCAATTGTGAAATCATTAATCGGGTAATTTATTCTTGCAAGGAGCAATCAATATATGGAATTATATTAGGGCTGCAACAACGAATCGATAAAAATCCATTATTAAAATAGTTGGCAACGAATTTCATTATCGATTCGTTGTGTCGCGCGATTATTACGGCCCTCAATAAGTCACGGAGTATAAACAAAGTTGAGTTGAGCGAAGAGCGGCGCAGGAGAAACCAGAGCTGAGTGAGAGACGGAACGCTGCGTTGTGAGAGCCAATCAGCGCTGAGCTGCTCCTCTGTTGATGAATCTAATTGGCTGCTGCTGCTCACGTGGCGCTGGATGCGGAAGTCATTCACGTAGTCGGAGACGTTCACGGAGCTAAGTGCGCCTCCGGGTGACGTCATGAACCCACACACCAGGGCGCTACATGTCACGACGTGTGTGGCATTTCCACAAGAGTATAACGTAGAAAACGTGGTTATTTATTCCGTGGCGGATAGCGGAACATATTTTTCCACGGAGAAAGGCAACGGAGATAAGCAGTGGCGGGCCGTCAGGGTCAGCAAGGCCTTCTCTGCTGGCCTAAACATCATCAGAATATATATTTTTTTCTAAATATATTTCCCCACAAATATGTATTCAATTATTTCCCAGAGTAAGAGTTATTCTCTTAATTTCATAGCGTTCCTCTTGGTTGCGCTGCTGCCAGCGCCAGGTTGAGATTTGGAGGGCTGGTCTTTATGTTAGATCTTTTATCCAATCATATTCAGTCATCGTGTGTTGCCAGGGGGCTAAAATCTGCCCTTAGGCCTTCAGAATCAACATTGCGGGCGCTGGTAGCTTCAAGTGAATGGGAATGACAATGTTGTGTCAACCAATCAGCTTTATAGTTGGCTCCTGTAGGCCTTCTAGAAGGCCCCGGAACCGGCACAGGAGCAGCAAGCAGGCGGAGGGCGTGCATGTCTTTTGATTGGATTACCAATATTGAGAGGCGGGACCTATGGGCAGGTAAATGCAGAACCTCAGAACTAGGAAACTGAATTTGATAAAGGAATTAATTCGCGGACTATAAAGCTGTTTTTTCAACCCACAATGGCGGAAGGAGGAGAAGATGTCGATTTGGTCGAGCATATACTTGAAATCTGCTTTGGGTGCGACAATGCCCTGTTTAGTGAACAAACTAGTGCAAGTGACTTTTTTCTTCTTCTTTTCTCCGTCCCGATCGCGCATTCTGCAGCGCGAGACGGAGAGCCGAGAGAAATGACATGCTGTTGTGTAGATCGATCAACATCAGGCGGCTGTTTAGTTTAATAAATGAACAAAGACGTGCTATAGAAAATGACGGGGCGGGCCAATTTTTTAATGTCATGCGATCTACCAATACGCGCGATCGACCGGTAGGTCGCGATCGACGTATTGAGCAGCCCTGGTCTAGAGCCATGGCATCATAATGATAGTAATAAGAGGTGGATTAATTCGGGTGGGACTGTGTAGGACCTCACTGAAGGCCCAGGCCCACGGCCCGCCACTGGAGATAAGCCACACCGCCACTCGCTCTGTGCGCTGCGCGTGCAGACTACATTTAACGGAGCGGAGCATTGCGTGCGCTCTGATCGCTCTTTTAATGAAGTGTCGATACAAAAAATATGCTAAATCACATCGTTTTTAACGTACGGGTACTTTGTTAGTATCGCTACACCGTGCAGCATGACAGCAGCAGATGTAGCGGACTAACATTCAAGCTAACCTAACTTCCCAAACGCTGTCGACATCTGAACGCTGATTGGCTGAGACGCGACACGTCCATCAAATATGTTTTATTGTGAAGAGCACCACTTCACATTTTTTCCGCGTCTCACTGCAATCTCAACGGCAGCGGGCCAGGTGAAAAAAATAATAAATCTGAACGCGTCTGATATTGTTCAGCGTGCCGGTCCAAATGTGGACCACTGCTCAGGAGAGGAAAGCTGTCAGTCTGTTTGTGACGGGTTCATCACCATGGTGACCAGTGGATCTCCAGGACCTTTCCATGACTTTAAACCAAATTTCCATGATTAAACATTTTGTGAGAACTCTGTCTATACGTGACAAAGTGAGAAGATGTAGTATTTAAAATAACAATGAGAATTCCAAAGCATACCGTATATATACCGTGTAAATTAACATTTGAATACAACAAATTTGCATTACTTTTCCAAATATTTTGGGATTTTATTTTTTTCAATTACTTTTCTAGGCCTGCGAATAGTCATTTAAAAATGCCATGACTTTTCCAGGTTTTCCATGACCGTACGGACCCTGTTTTGAATAAAGGGTTGAAAATTAAAGTTTTTTTGTTTTTTTAATCGATTAATCGATAAAATAATCAACCGATTAATCGATTATCAAAATAATCGTTAGTTGCAGCCCTAAATTATATACAGAATATGCATCAAGTAGCCACTCAAATGTATGCCTCTGCTTCTGTCCTTCATCCCCTGTGTCAAACATTTAACGACAACATAGGGTGGTGAAGGTTTGACCCAATTCAACCCTATTTTACTAAGTACTTCAACTTGTATGCACTTCCTGATCAACGAGCAACCACTGTGGTTAAATGTTTGTTTGAAGATTACATCAGCCTTCCTCAATTTAAGTTTTTATACTGAACAGGGCCGTCAGTTTGACTCGGATCTTGTCAAAGATGTCTGTTCCCGCTTGGGAATACACAAAACACGGACATCCCCTATCATGCTATGTCAGATGGCATGGTGGAACGGGCAAACGGGACCATCAAGGACCAGTTGGGTCCGTGTACATTTTGTTAGTTTGTTTTTTCGTTTCATTCCAAATACGGAATACGAAAATCACGTGGTTTTTTCGTTTTCCGTTTGAAACCAAAAACGGAATACCACCTCCGTATTTCGTTTCTGCTGTCTGAAACCAAAAACGACAGAACGGAAGTGCTTAAAATGAAAGTAAAAATAAAAGCCAGTGATACATATTCGTATTAACGTTAGAAGAATATTAATTAATCAAGAATAAATAATTAAACGGGGATATTTTAACGATGCAAACACATAGCAGGGTAATGTTAGAAGAATATAATGTAGTCAATATAAATAATATATAATTAAACCTGGATATGTTAGCGACAGTGGTGACGACGGGAAGTTTAATATTCATGTACACAGCAAGAATCACCTTCTCACTTAATCGTTGCATTGTTTGATGCAACACAGTTCCTAATATAGATTAATCAAAGTAATGTGTCTGTGCAGAGTTGTTGCTGTTATTATATTTATATTTCCACCGCAGAGTAAACGGTTCACCTTTATACCGCTAGATGGCAGTATACCTGTTATTGATACATATGTATTTAATGCCGTTTATTTCCTCTGATATTTCATCTTCATGGTTAATTTCCAGCATAGTTGTATACATCAGGGGTCCCCAAACCCCCGGCATGACCTCCGATCATGACTTGGTTGGAACCAGGCCGCGGAAAAAAAGTGAATAAATAAAGTTTTAAATTTTTTTTTTTTTAATCAGTCGGAAAAATATTTTATTTTGAAAAAGGACCGGATCCACCCATGTGTACGTCTGAGCCGCGTTCAGGAGTCTTAAAGTTCGGGTTTATCGCTGCAGGCGAGTCTCACGCGCCAAACCCTCTGCTGGCGGCACAGTGACAAAAAATCTTCAAACAGATTCAACCTGCTCAATGAATTCTGTCACTTCAGGGAAATGACAACTGTTTTCAAGTTGGCCGATAAAGTCGCTGCTGCAGGGCGAGTGAACAGCGGAACATTCTACATGTTTCAGACGTTGACCGGGTGGAAGAGGCTTTTAAAAGAGTTTGAGCGGTACTCAACCACAAAAGACCCGACTGCAAAAGAATAGACCTGCAACCCATTTGTAAACAAACCCACCCGGTGAATCGAGCCCGTCCGAGCAAGAAAAAAATGTGCTGGAGATGCAAATGACGGTGGACTTAAGGGACATTTCACACAACAACTCTGCCGGTGTTCTAATGACAGCGACCAGAACTCGGTGAGGAGCAGCGGACCAAACACACGTCTGTGTCGCCGTCTCCATTAGCGGCTCGTTGCAGGTAAACAAGCGCACGGCTCACACTAATTCGGCGTCATGATGAGTTGTAGTTTTGGTACTTTATGCCCTTCGTATAATTGTATGACGTCATATGTATTACGTCATTTATATTGCCGGTCCGTGGAAATTATTTCTGACACGGAACCGGTCCGTGGCTCAAAAAAGGTTGGGGACCACTGGTATACATCATGTCTTTACTTGTTTTATTTGGGTCATTTTGGAACTAAACATTCCCACATGGAAGAGTGAGGATATGATGACCACGAGGCAATACATATTGACAATTGAAAAATAAAGAGACAGTTGATTTTTTCTTAAGCAGCCTTCAGTTAGCACCCAGTCACAGCACCACCTGTGCTTCACCTGTAACCTTCATTTCTACATCATCATTACATCAACGGTTAATGGGGACAAGTTTTTTGGGGACATGTGATTTTCGTATTCCGTATTTGGAATGAAACGAAAAAACAAACTAACAAAACGTACACGGACCCAGTTGGCAAAATACCTGTACACTAGAGGAGGTGAATTGGACGACCACCTGAGACGGATTGAATTAGCATATAACACAAAAGTTACTCGACCACCAAACACACAACGTTCTCCCTGGCACATGGTAGAGAAGTCCGTCTGCCTGCTGATGTCCTGCTTGGAGACTCCCCAGAAGTTTCAAATGCCACTTGAGGTACGCCGAGTGAATATGCCAATTCTGTATTGAGGAGACTGTGTGGTGCTTTTCACTCTGTTGTTCTCAACAAAAGCGCTACTATGATCGTCGGATGAAACACATAGCCTATGAGCCAGGTGTCTTGGTGTCGGTTGACCTTCCATCCCTTACTCGACAAAAGCTGTCACCAAAGTGGTCGGGCCCATTCAAAATACTGCAACGGTTAGGCTCAGACGGTGGTGGCATCGGAGTGGACTATAAACTGTTGGACCAGCAGGATCCGAGAACAGGTCATTTACTACAACCGGCAGAAACCTTATCGCTCTGCATGGTCAACTGGAAAAGATCCACCTTTACCTGTCGGAGGCGCTGCAACAACAAACAGTCTAGCTCCCTCACTGCCTATTGCACTTTCATGCTCCAGACCATATGTTTAGGAGCCCAGCCACACCAAGATGCTCTCTGCCTCCAGATAGGGGTCAGACTGATGGTTGTCCTCCAACTCAAGGGGCTGCCACTTCCATAACACCTGTGGGACACACTACCACCACAGGATCTGCCAGTGAACTGTCTCCAGTAGTACTGGTTTTTGATGGAGTAAGGACCAAGTCTGGCCGCTGTGTGCGTCCCCCAGTACGTTATGGAACTGTTGTCTGAACTGTTGCTTATTCTTCTGTTGGATTAACGAGCATGTTAACATGAATGGGGAAAGTATGCTGTTCTACTACTTGTTACAGCCCTCACTGTTACTCCTGTTTATTACCACCACCTGTCAATATTCATATTTAGTATAGGTTGGTATGTGTGCCAACGGTATACATTCAGCTATGTTGAAGCGAGGACGCTTCTTTTGTAAGGGGGGAGATATATCAGAGTAAATTGTATGATGTAAACTTAATTACATCTATTAGTTATGACCACTAGACAGCGCTGTTCAGGCGTCTGGAGGTGTGGGGGTAAAGTGAGAGAGGATAAGTAGGAAAATTGGCAGTACAGTTGGAAGTGGAGTTGAAGTAAAACCCAGAACGTTTTGGACCGATTTAGTCCTGCTCACACACCCACATCGCTTATAATGATGACTTTGGATACGAAAGGTTCATTTCTGTAGGATGCAATCAATGTTGGATTTGCATCTATTTGTGATATTTGTTGAAAACGGGTGCAGTATTCACGGTCTGTATTGCCATGTCACAGTAATTAGCAGACATCTATGTATTTTTTGGGGGGTTTTCCCTGAAATAATGGAGGCAATGCTTGAGGAAAGCATTTTGCTAAAATAGGTAGGCTAATAGATTGACAATTAGAGATGCACCGATCAGGTTTTTGGGTGCCGATCACTGAAATCAGTATCTGCCGATCCGATATCACCGATCACGGTGTTGATTGAAGCATTCTATTTATTGTGTAGCATTATTGCCTAGGACTATGAGGAAATACATATATAAAGCACCTCAAACATTAAAGAAATTACAGATTTCTTTAAACATTTAGGACTTTTACTTTGAAAAATTTCCTAATTGATACATCTAAATTTTTTGATTGCTATTATAGGGGATTTCAGATATGTATGGAACACATCTGCATCATTCATTTCCTGGAACTCTTGGGGAAATCTATATACAGGACTTTTTTTAACATACAAAAGTCTGACTTATTTTTATAAACTCTTCCTTGGTACAGTAAAAATGTTTTAATGTTAGCATAATTCAAGCTAAATCTCAGAAACGATCTCTAAAGATACAAAATCAGTTCATTGTTTACTTTTATATGTTCGTGTATGATTTGTCGACATCTTATTTTGAAAAACGGATGTTGTTTCACGTGGTTCTTTCCGCTAACTTTGCAAAACCGGATGTTGTCACGTAAATCCTTCCGCTAACTTTATCAAAACCCTTGCGCGCTCCCGATCGAATGCGTGTACCGTCAACATCAGTCTATAGAGCAGACTTACTCAACAGGCGGCCCGCGGGCCGGATGCGGCCCGCGGACGCTTATTTTGTGGCCCCCGACATGCCTGGTTATAAATGCATAATAATTATAATTAGCCAACCAAAATCGTGTGAAAATTAGGTAGTGCGCCTTTAATTTAACCCTCTGAAAACGAAGCCCGCTACAGTGCGTTTTGACAGCTACGTTTTAAAATCTGTATATCTCCGCGACAATACGTCGCCGAGATACGTTTAACATACTGGATGAATCCGGAGGATTTCCTCTTCCGTTCATTTCTCTACCGTAAGCTCCTCTGCGATTCACAGAGAAAGATAGGGGGACGAACGTGTCGGGTGACGCGGCACCGAGTACTGTGATTTGCCAATGCGGTTGTCCGTCAACATTTTGCGGAGAAGAACAACCAATGAACACTCAAGAAATCACAAGGACCTACCCACCTCCCAGGTAGAGCTCATTAGCAGTCTGTCAGTCAGAGAAGCCAGAGAACATGGCGCGAACGGACTTCACAGCAAGGAAGCAGCTGCAGCGACTTTGGCGAGCAGCGCGGAGCCTCAGAGGAGCTCCAGAGCCACGAGGAGGAACACGCAGCCAGAAGAGGTCCACTTGGACCGGGTAAGAGTCTTCACTAAACTTTACGTGTCAGTGACGGGACGTGTCTGTTATGTGTCTCGTCACGGTTTCTGTTACGTGTGGCGGTGCTGACTAGTATTATATTTTACAGAGAGGATTCACCAGCACCTGCAGTGCAGCCTGCAGATCCACCAGCAGCCCCACCTGCAGCTCTACCTGTCCGGCCAGCAATGGTCTTGTGCCCCGGAGGACCATGACACGATGACATGATGCCATTATAGTGAAGCCATATTGTAAATATTCTGTATCAATATTTGTGTTCTGTTTTCTATTTCTCAACATGAATATTATGGAGAATATGTTTACTTTTTGTATTGTATAATACATTTATTTGAAGAAGAAAACATGTAAATGGTCATTTTTTTATTTGCACACATCCCATGAAACTTTATCTGCAATATTTTTTTTTTTTCAAAATGTGTTTATTTGGTTTTTCTTTTTTTTTCCCCTAAAAGGAGGAACAATTTACATATACAGTAATCATATGAAACATGTTACCAGACAGTAACAAAATAAAAATACAAATGATAAAAAATAAAATAAATTATATAAAATGACACTCAATACTGGATGGCACACTCATTGGTACATTTGTGAGGGGTATTTAGACAGTGGGTTGCTCAGAGATTGTACATGGGTCATGACTGTCACTTTAGAGCCCTAATAAATTGGGGGCCCTTTACAAAGTCCAAGAAGGAAGTCCACATCTCTTCAAACTGCATATTTTCCTTTCAGTGAGTATGTTATTTTTTCCATGGCAATAACTTGTACAATGTCCTCTAACCAGCCTTTGGTAGTCGGCTTCAGGACTGCTACCAACAGCCTGGATGAGTACACAGAGGCTGTAACTTCCTACATCAGCTTCTGTGAGGACAGCTGTATTCCATCCAGCTCCAGGGTGAGTTATAACAACGACAAACCCTGGTTCACAGCGGAGCTCAGGAAGCTAAGACTGCAGAAGGACCAGGCATTCAGGAGTGGGGACAAGGACCTGTACACAGAGTCCAAATACAGGTTTAGCAAGGCGGTGAGAGATGCTAAACGACTGTACTCTGAGAAACTGCAACAGCAGCTCTCAGCAAACGACTCTGCTTCTGTCTGGAGAGGGCTCAGGCAGATCACCAACTACAAGCCCAAATCACCCCACTCCATGAACAATGTGCTTCTGGCAGGCGAGCTAAATGAGTTCTACTGCCGCTTTGAAAGACAATGGAGCAGTCCTGAGACCATCCCCACAGCCCCACCAACAAGCCACAGACCATCAGCCCACCCTCCCCAGCCCATCAGGGCTCACACCTCTGGAGCACCCTCCATCAACTCAGCGGCCCTCGTCATCCTGGAGAGAGCAGTCAACAGGCTGTTTAAAAGCAGAACCCCCAAAGCAGCGGGCCCGGACTCCGTCTCCCCCTCCACCCTGAAGCACTGTGCGGACCAGCTGTCTCCGGTGTTCACCGACATCTTCAACACCTCCCTGGAGACATGCCACGTTCCAGCCTGCTTCAAGGCCTCCACCATCATCCCCGTCCCCATGGAGAAAAGATCACAGGACTCAATGACTACAGGCCCGTCGCCCTGACCTCTGTGGTCATGAAGTCCTTTGAACGCTGGTCCTGTCACACCTCAAGACCATCACCGACCCACTCCTGGACCCCTGCAGTTCGCCTACAGAGCCAACAGGTCTGCAGACGATGCAGTCAACATGGCCCTTCACTACATCCTCCAGCATCTGGACTCCCGAGGAACCTACGCCAGGATCCTGTTTGTGGACTTCAGCTCTGCCTTCAATTCCATCATCCGTCCCTGCTGCAGGACAAGCTCTCCCAGCTGCACGTGCCCGACTCCACCTGCAGGTGGATCACAGACTTCCTGACCGACAGGAAGCAGCACGTGAGGCTGGGGAAACACGTCTCAGGCTCCCGGACCACCAGCACGGGTTCCCCAAGGCTGTGTTCTCTCCCCTCTGCTGTTCTCCCTGTACACCAACAGCTGCACCTCCAGTCACCAGTCCGTCAAGCTCCTAAAGTTCGCGGATGACACCACCCTCATTGGACTCATCTCTGGCGGGGCCAGACCGCCTACAGGTGGGAGACTGACCACCTGGTGACCTGGTGCAGCCAGAACAACCTGGAGCTCAACGCTCTGAAGACAGTGGAGATGGTTGTGGATTTCAGGAGGAATGCAGCCCCACCCGACCCTCTCATCCTGTGTGACTCACCCGTCGACGCTGTGGAGTCCTACCGCTTCCTGGGCTCCATCATCTCCCAGGACCTCAAGTGGGAGCTGAACATCGGCTCCATCTCCAAGAAGGCCCAGCAGAGGATGTTCTTCCTGAGGCAGCTGAGGAAATTCAACCTGCCAGGGAAGATGATGGTACAGTTCTACACGGCCATCGTTGAGTCCATCATCTGCTCCTCCATCACCGTCCTGGCACCCTGCAGCCACAGCCAAAGACAAGCGCAGGTTGCAGAGCATCATCCGCTCGGCCGAGAGGGTTATCGGCTGCAGTCTGCCTTCCTCCAGGTCCTGTTCACTTCCAGGTCACTGAAGCGGGCCAGAAAGATTGTCGCCGACCCTCCCACCCTGGACACTCCTGTTGAGTCCCTCCTCGGGAGGAGGCTGCGTCCATCATGACCACGACCTCCCGCCACACCAATAGCTTTTTCCCGGCGGTCGGGCTCATCAATGGACCCCGGGACTGACTGACTGTCACCCCCAGGACTACCACCTCTTCTTCCACCTTCCTCTCTCCTCCTTCTTCCCGCTCCTTCCTCTTCCTCCTCCTCCCTCTTCCTCCCACTCCTCCTCCCTCCTTGCGTTGATTGTTGTTTGTCATGTCCAAATGTTGCACCTTCCACCAAAAAAAATTCCTCGTTTGTTTGTGAAAACATTCATTCTTTGGCAATAAACCTGTTTCTGATTCTGATTCTGATTCTGATTCTGTATAGATTTCCAACATTTTGCAATAGTCCGTCTGGCTTGTAGTAGGCATAGGATAACCATCTTTATGTTAGCTCTGCTGAGGTTAATGTCCTTTGGTATGAGTCCCAAAACACACATTCTTGGGCACATAGGGAGAACCACCTTTAATGCATTTGAGAGTGTCTCAACAGCCATCCTCCAAAATTCCTGTACTTTTGAACAGGACCATAAACAATGGAAAAGTGTCCCCCTATGTGTTTCACATTTAATACATACATCAGGAATATTAACATTGAAACGGTTCAAAAGCTCTGGAGTGATGTACAGCCTCATGGACCAATTGTACTGTAACAGTCTGAAACCTGAATTAGACGTTTGTGTTTGTGATTGGGTACAAATATTTTGCCATTCCGACTCCGTTATCTCCTCCCCTATGTCTGCGCACCAGGCAAGTCTCTTGTCCTCTGATGTCTCTGGAGACCCAGCTGACAAAATCTTATAAAAGATGGAAATAAGTCTTCTCTGGTGAGGTCTTACCATAATGTTTTCTACTGCTGAGAGGTCAGGTATTGAGAGCTTATTTTGGGTCTTATAGATGAAGTCTCTGACTTGTAGGTATTTGAAGAAATGTTTAGCAGGTATGTCAAATTGTTTTCGAATATCTTCAAATGACATGAGAACACCCTCCTGAAAGAGATCTGCTATTTGGCCAATACCTTTGTCTGCCCATAGTTTAAATCCCTTGTCTTTAGCCCCTGGATGAAAATTGTTGTTTCCCCAAATGGGTGTGAACTGCGATAGATTTAGGGGAACCTTTAGGTATTTATGAACTTCATGCCAAGAACGAATGGAGTTGGAAACAAATGGGTTACCTGTGAATTTCTTTAGTTTATCTGGCTTATCTGAGTATAGATACATATGAAGAGGTATGTTGGATGAAGTCCCTCTTTCCATGGCTACCCATGCGAGTGATGAACTGGATCTGAACCAGAAGGAGGTTGTCCAAAGCTGGCATGCCCAGTAGTACCATTTGAGGTTGGGAAGTTTCAACCCGCCCCTGTCATATGGCAGGTATAGTAGAGAGAGGCGTAATCTTGCTCGTCTGTTACTCCAAATGAAATTTCTGAAGATTTTAGTCATATTTGGGAAGAAGTTTGTTGGAGGTGGAAGTGGTATACATTGGAATAAGTAAAGAAATTTGGGTAGGACATTCATTTTGAGGATATTAATCCTGCCAATCATTGAAATCGGCATTGTTGTCCATCTGTTAATAAGATTAGTTACTCCTGATATCACTGGGCTATAGTTAGTGGATACAAGGTCCTCTGTTGAATGAGTAATTTTGATCCCCAAATAAGTAAAACTGGATGTATTCTTAAATGTTGTTTGTATTGGGGGGCAACTTCTCTCTGATTGTTTAAGAAAGAGGATATTTGACTTAGATTCATTCAGTTTATATCCTGAAATTGATCCATAAGTATTTATTAATCTAAGGAGATTTGGAATGGAGCTCTTTAGTTGAGTAAGGAATAAAACTATGTCGTCGGCGAATAGTCCTATTTTATTCTCCACATTCCCTATTCTGATACCTGTTATACTGCTGTTTTGTCTAATTGCTATTGCAAGTGGCTCGATTGCTAATGCAAACAGAAGGGGCGAAAGGGGGCACCCCTGTCTGGTCCCTCGTTGGAGTTTGAAGGGTTGGGAGGTTACAAAGTTTGTCATGACTGATGCACTTGGGGAGTGATATAGCATTTTCACGCACTTACAGATGTATTCACCAAACCCAAACCTCCGAAGCACTTCAAAAAGATAATTGTGTTCCACTCTGTCAAATGATTTTTCGGCATCCATGGAGACTATTGCTGTGTCTGGGCTTTCCTTCCTCACATCTATAATATTTAGTAGTCTTCGAATATTATGGAAACCTTGACGACCCTTTATAAAACCATTTTGGTCAGAGGCAATCAGACGGAAGATGGTTTTCAAGACGTCTCGCAAACACCTTTGCGATAATCTTAGCATCTGAATTTATTAGTGAAATAGGACGATATGAACCACATTTTATGTGGGGTTTATCTGGCTTTAAAATCAGTGTTATTAAGGCATTGGATAGGGAGGGCGGTAAATGTTCAGCTTCAATTGATTCAACTAACATATCTAGGGCTGCAACAACGAATCGATAAAAATCGATTATTAAAATAGTTGGCAACGAATTCCATTATCGATTCTTTGTGTCGCGCGATTATTATGGCGCTCCATAAATCACGGAGTATAAACAAAGTTGAGTTGAGCGCAGAGCGGCGCAGGGGAAACCAGAGCGGAGGGAGAGATGGAACGCTGCGTTGTGAGAGCCAATCAGCGCTGAGCTGCTCCTCTGTTGATGAATCTAATTGGCTGCTGCTGCTCACGTGGCGCTGGATGCGGAAGTCATTCACGTAGTCGGAGACATTCACGGAGCTAAGTGCGCCTACGAGTGACGTTATGAACCCAGACACCAGGGCGCTGCATGTCACGACGTGTGTGGCATTTCCACAAGAGTATAACGTAGAAAACGTGGTTATTTATTCCGTGGCGGATAGCGGAAAATATTTTTCCACGGAGAAAGGCAACGGAGATAAGCCACGACGTCCCTCGCTGTGTAAGCGCTGCGCTGCGCCTGCAGACATTTAACTGAGCGGAGCAGCGCGTGCGCTCTGATCGCTCTTTTAATGAAGTATCGATTCTAAAAATATGCTAAATCACATCGTTTTTAACGTACGGGTACTTTGTTAGCATCGCTACACCGTGCAGCGTGACAGCAGCAGATGTAGCGGACTAACATTCAAGCTAACCTAACTTCCCAAACGCTGTCGACATCTGAACGCTGATTGGCCGAGACGCGACACGTCCCATCAAAGATGTTCTATTGTGAAGAGCACCACTTCACATTTTTTCCGCGTCTCACTGCAATCTCAACGGCAGCGGGCCAGGTGAAAAAAATAATAAATCGTAACGCGTCTCTGATATTGTTCAGGGTGCCGGTCCACATGGGGACCACTGCTCAGGAGAGGAAAGCTGTCAGTCTGTTTGTGACGGGTTCATCACATGCTGACCAGTGGGTCTCCAGGACCTTTCCATGACTTTAAACCACATTTCCATGATTAAACATTTTGTGAACACTCTGTGTATATGTGACAAAGTGAGAAGATGTAGTATTTTAAATAACAATGAGAATTCCAAAGCATACCGTATATGTAAATTAACATTTGAATAAAACAAATTTGCATTACTTTTCCAAATATTGTGGGATTTTATTTTTTTCAATTACTTTTCTAGGCCTGCTTATAGCCATTTAAAAATTCCATGACTTTTCAGGTTTTCCATGACCGTATGGACCCTGTTTTGAATAAAGGGTTGAAAATTAAAGTGTTTTGGTTTTTTTATCCGATTAATCGATAAAATAATCAACTGATTAATCGATTATCAAAATAATCGTTAGTTGCAGCCCTAAACATATCGAAGAGTGGTGGCACAAGCTTCTCCCCAAAGCGTTTGTAGATGTCAATGGGTAGTCCAGAAGGACCTGATGCTTTTCCTCCGTTCATATGGGTCAGCGCTTCAAACAGTTCCTCCTTTTTAATGGGAGAGTCTAGCTTCTCTTTTACCATCTCCTCTAAGGTTGGAATGGAAAGCTGATCCAAAAAGGAGGGAAGGTCATCATTAGTATCCAGAGACTCTGACGTATAAAGGTTTATATAATATTTTTGAAAGGCTCTGTTAATTTCTGTCGGATTAGTTGTTGTCCCGCTTTCAGTTTCAATCTCGGTGATAGCTCTTTCATTTTGCAGTGTTTTAATCCGCCATGCTAGTAATTTGCCCGATGATTCTCCCTGATCATGGTAAGTCTGCTTTAACCGAGTGATACTGTTTACGGCCTTACTTGCTGTAATCTCATTATATTTAGCCCTTACTTCTGAGAGCCTCTGTAAATTCTCCGGTGTATTATTCACCGAGAGCTCCCTTTCTAGGTCTTTAATATCTCGCTCAAGTTCAGTCATAAGGAGATGCGTCTTATTTGCAATGTTACTGGTATAAGAGATCATCACCCCTCTTATATAGGCTTTGAAGGCTTCCCATCTAATAGATGCTGAGGTTTCGTCTGTATTTGTAGCAAAGAAAAGCTCGATATTTCTTTCCAACGTGTTTAGAAACTTCTGATCATGGAGCCATCTCGGGCTAAGCCTCCACACTGTTTGGCCCCTGGGATGTGGAGTAAGACGGTAATGCAAAAACAGTAGGGCATGATCTGAAATAACCAGTGGCGGGCCGTCAGGGCCAGCAAGGCCTTCTCTGCTGGCCTAAACATCATCAGAATATATATTTTTTTCTAAATATATTTTCCCACAAATATGTATTCAATTATTTCCCAGAGTAAGAGTTATTCTCTTAATTTCATAGCGTTCCTCTTGGTTGCGCTGCTGCCTGCGCCAGGTTGAGATTGGGAGGGCTGGTCTTTATGTTAGATCTTTTATCCAATCATATTCAGCCATCGTGTGTTGCCAGGGGGCTAACATCTGCCCTTAGGCCTTCAGAATCAACATTGCGGGCGCTGGTAGCTTCAAGTGAATGGGAATGACAATGTTATGTCAACCAATCAGCTTTAGAGTTGGCTCCTCTAGGCCTTCTAGAAGGCCCCGGAACCGGCACAGGAGCCAGCTAGCAGGCGGAGGGCGTGCACGTCTTTTGATTGGATTACCAATATTGAGAGGCGGGACCTATGGGCAGGTAGATGCAAAACCTCAGAACTAGGAAACTGAATTTGATAAAGGAATTAATTCGCGGACTACAAAGCTGTTTTTTCAACCCACAATGGCAGAAGGAAGAGAATATGTCGATTTGGTCGAGCATATACTTGAAATCTGCTTTGGGTGCGACAATGCCCCGTTTAGTGAACAAAATACTTTTGACTTTTTTTTCTTCTTTTTCTCCGTCCCGATGCGCGCATTCTGCAGCGCGCGAGACGGAGAGCCGAGATAAATGACATGCTGTTGTGTAGATACGATCAACATCAGGCGGCTGTTTAGTTTAATAAATGAACAAAGACGTGCTATAGAGAAAATGACGGGGGCGGGCCAATTTTTTTTAATGTCATGCGATCTACCAATACTACGCCGCGATCGAGGTATTGAGCAGCCCTGGTCTAGAGCCATGGCATCATAATGATCGTAATAAGAGGTGGATTAATTCGGGTGGGACTGTGTAGGACCTCACTGAAGGCCCAGGCCCCAGGCCCACGGCCCGCCACTGGAAATAACTATGCCTTTGTGCCCACAGTCCTGTATATTGGCCACCAGAGTCTCAGAGATTAAAAAATAATCTATGCGGGATTGTGTTTTGTGTGTGTTTGAGTGGCACGAATATTCTAGTGTGGTGGGATTTCTAATTCTCCAGATATCGCAAAGATGCAGCTCTGACATAAAGTGGCCTATCACCTTTCGGGTATTTGTATGGGAGGAGTCATTCCTTGATGAACGGTCTAGGAGGGGGTTAGGAGCACAATTAAAATCTCCACCCATTATTATTTCACCTCGAAAAGATGAAACGGTCATAAAGAGATTACTAAAGAATGTAGAATCGTCATTGTTGGGCCCATACACGTTTATCAAAATGATTTCTTGATTCAAAAGAGTTCCCCCAACCACCACAAATCTACCAGCAGGATCCTGGAGAAGCTTGTGAACCCGAAAGGGGACTGATTTGTGGATAAGGATTGCTACTCCTCTTGCCTGTGAGGAGCAGCAGGAAGCTAGAATTTGCTAGAATTTGCCCAGGCCATCTCCTCCTTATGCGTACAATCTCATCGGATACTAAATGAGTCTCTTGGAGAAATATGACTTTTGCTTGGAGATGTTTAATTCTGGACAGTATTTGCTTAATTTTAACCAATTTTCTCATACCTCTGACATTCCATGAAGTAATATTGAGATACGGAGCATTACTCATAACCCAGTCTAAGTAATATTACTGTTATATCTACAACTCCTCTTATACCCTTGGAGACCAGTGTGCCATCAAAACATGAAAAATAAAAAAAATAAAAAAACGAAAAAACAGTAACAAACGCTCCCTCTCTAGAACGGAGAGGGAGCTCTCCTAAATCCCTGCGCCCCCAAATTGCACAGCCCCCACTCACCCTCCTGCAATACACTGAAATTCCCGACAACTTGCATTGATCCTTAACTAAGGAGCAACTACAAACCATTGAACACAAATGGGCAGCACCCACGTCCGGCAAACATTTTAAGTATATAATAAAAATTTAAAAAAACGTAAACCCAAGTATGTACGATTACTCACCCGTGACATTATGTAAAATGAAACAAAACGTATTGCTACTATCAAACCAAGGGCCAGCAATAACACAGCCAATGTGATACGACACTCCTATCCAAACAAGCTTAGTCTATCTTTCATCTGTTTTGGATCCAAGCGAGCTAGCGAAATCTAGCCGGACTCACTCACGTCACCGTCCCGTTCCGTCTGAGACCGCGCTGTCTCGATCTCGCGGATGAAGACCTCCACATCTGATGGAGCAAGAAACGTAAGCATTTTACCCTTGTGGTAGATTCTCATCTTTGCTGGGAACTGTAATCCAAACTCAATATCCAGTTCATGCAGTCGGGTTTTCACGCCGTCGAACATTCTCCTCTGCTGCTGAATCTCCGCGGAAAGGTCTGGAAACAACATCACACGATTCTCCTCGAACTGCAGCGTTTTCTTTTTGCGAGCAGCATTCATCACCCGGTCTCTGTCGGCCAGCCAGCGGAATTTCACGAGAATCGCCCGAGGAAGAGGTTTAAGGTTTGGCTTGTTAGCTTTAGCGTTAGCTGTGGCTGCTTTTGGAAGTCTGAAGGCTTGGTCGATGGAAGGTGGCGTCAGTAAATTGTCTTTACCAAGGAGGTCGGGTAACCACCTGTTGAGGAAGGACACCAGGTCACCTCCCTCTGCGTTTTCTGGCAGGCCCACCAGTCTCACGTTCAGGCGGCGCTGCCGGTTTTCCATGGTCTCCACTGATCTGGCGAGTGCTAGCATCTTTCTTTGAGTGGTTGCAGAGACGCTAGCTAAGTTGTTCAGTTGGTCCTCCGCGGAACTTATACGGGATTCTGCTCCACCTAGTCTTCCGGAGAATGACTCTAAGGCTTCTTTGATCTCGTGATTTGAGGTGATAACTTCTTTGAGCTGGGCAGAGAAGTCTTTTCGAAGAGCGTGAATAGCTGCTAGGATTGAATCGTCTCTAGCTTGGGCTTCTGTAGCTTCCGCTAGTCCATGTGTCAACTCCAACTCGCCGTCTTTCTTCCTCTCTTTACCTCTTGAACTTGTTTTACTCTGCTTCATTTTGGATCCTCCTTATATCGTGCACTTATATCACTCGACTAAGACTTTTTGCAAACTCAAACGAACGGGTTTACATTTATATATGATATATTTTGCCGGAGCACATGAGTTCTGCGACTACTCACGTCCACGTCATAACCGGAACCTCTTATCTGCAATATTAAGTCATTTCTCAGTCCCATCTTTATCATTTTGGTGAATGTGTGACGGACCACATCATTTCTACTCAAAAAACGATAATACAAAATTTGGTTTTTGACATCTTTACATGTATCTAGCATTGTATTCAGATATTTCACTGCTTTTGTGAACCCATTACCTTTGGTAAACCAATTTTAAACACCAAAACAGTTGGTTCACATGAGTAAAGGTGTGTTTTCAGAAGAGATATGAAGAATTTTTAGAAATCGAACTTACATTTTCAGCTTTAGGGCCATATTTTTTCTTTACACTTGTACCTGAGGTCAATTGTGCCTCATTATATAGAGAGCTGAGATTGTTCTGGAATTTTTGATGTATAACACATGGGTATGTGTCATATGCAAAAGCCTTTTAAAGGTGAATTTAATTTTGTTTGTAAAATCGAGTCGAAAGGGCTGCGTTTGAGGAACAACTCATAGAGCTGCAGCACAACAACATCCTCAAAGAAAGACAAGGAGGAGAGCATTGACACATTCTGGATATCCTGTGTTCTGAGGAACACAAACCCTGCATTAATCCTGTGTGCTCAGAAAATTCTGACCTGCTTTGGATCTACTTATGTGTGTGAAAGCTCCTTCTCTGCCATGGGAATAATAAAATCAAAGCAGCGTTCCCGTCTAACTGACAGACATTTGGCAGACTATCTCAGAGCAGCTACAACTGAGCAACAACCAGATCTGAAAGGACTTGTGAAAAGAATGCACACTCAGAGCTCTCACTAGGAATAAGTAAACAGTTGATTGTTATTAATATTTGTGAAATGCAGACTCAGAGCTCTCACTAGGAATAAGTAAACAGTTGTTTGTTATATTGTTATTGTTATTAATATTTGTGAAATGCAGACTCAGAGCTCTCAATAGGAAAAGTAGCAATTGCAAACTTTATCAGTCATCAATGCAAAGCTATTCACTCCAGTGTTAATAAAACATCAGCTTGACCAACACTTGTCATCCTTGGAAATGCAGTCGCTACACTACATTTGTTACTGAAATTGAGAATATTTGTTAAATATTCCATGATGCTTTGGAATGCATTAAAAATGACTAGCAAGACAGCATATTAAACAGCAGTAGTAAATACAGTGAATAAAATGGTACAAATATATGTTAATAATAATTTGTGGCCCTTTGCACCTGTTGTAGTTTAAATGTGGCCCTCTTGGCCTCCGAAGTTGAGTACCCCTGCTATAGAGGCACAGAGTGTCGGCTGAGTTGACCCAGTGATTCAACTCGGGGGACAGAGACGCCGCTCGGTGCGTGAGGATCCCCTCGTGGACCTCTCACTCTGCGGCCCTCGCCGGGCGCATTGTCTCCGTTGCGATGCGCCGCGATTGAAACATCTCTGATAGTTCTCGCAGATGTTACGTCATCTGATCGGCCAAGTTTGATCAGCCGTTTTGAGAGCGCCGATCAAAACCGTTAATGGGAATATCGGCCGATATGGATCGGCGCCGATCAGATCGGTGCATCCCTAGATAGTCCAGGTGTATTCGTGCACGTCGGGCTGTTGAGTGATCAGCAGCTGGCCGCTCTGTCCATTCGCGCACCTCACAGTTGTGTATTGATCAGACAAGAAGACACGCTTATTAACTCGATTACTATTGATCAAAACAGAACGAGGGTTCGGCTGTAGCCGACTTGAAACATACTATTGAGAACATATTCGCTGATATGCACGTGATGAACACAGTTTATTTATTTATTTTTTCCATCGCGGACTTTTTTTTGCCTTAGGCGCTCGGGATTTGTCATAGGCGCTCGGGAAAACGGCTTAGGCGCGCGCCCAAATTTTCTCTATGCAGGAAAAACCCTGGTATTGGATATCACAAGACTGTGTGTGTGTGTGTGTGTGTGTGTGTGTGTGTGTGTGTGTGTGTGTGTGTGTGTGTGTGTGTGTGTGTGTGTGTGTGTGTGTGTGTGTGTGTGTGTGTGTAGCGGCTATCTACTTGAAGAACATGGTGGGTCAGTACTGGCAGGACAGAGAGCCATCTCTGGGCGAGGTCCTCTTTCCCTTCAACATCCACGAGAACGACCGGCAGCAGATCAGAGATCACATGGTGGAGGGCATCATCCGCTCTCCAGAGTCCATACGGTACCTCGTCTGAACACGCACACACGCTTTACTGTCCGTCTTGAGACAAAGAATTACATATTTTGGAAAGCTTGTTTATTTGTTTAAAAAAATACATGGTTAACACCTGTAGACTTTTATTTTAATTTAAAATATACATTAAACACTTCTTTTAAAACTTACATTAAACAGAAGCCAGAGTTGGAACCTAAATGTTATGCAGACACTGAAAGAACCAAACTGCTTATTGACTGAAACAATAAATGACTCCATATATTTTCTATAGCGCCCAGCTGACCATGTGTCTGCGAGCCATCATCAAGCACGACTTTCCCGGACGCTGGACCGCCATCGTGGACAAAATTGGCATATACCTCCAGTCTCAGAACGGCGGCAGCTGGTATGGCAGCTTGCTGGCTCTCTACCAGCTGGTCAAAACATACGAGTGAGTACATTGGTAAACTGATCTTATTCCTCTTTTTCTTCCTCACCAATCTGAACATCCCTCTTAATCTCTGAACTGGGTCTTTTAATTGCTGCAATGTTTCCACCAAAAATGTACTTGTGGAAAGCTCCCATTTCAGAAAGCAAACCCTCATTTCACATATGTCCTTATAATTACCAAGAGGAGGACCACATTGACATTAACTATAAGTAAGACCTGAAATGCTGTTCTATTACATTACATCATGGAGACAGTTGCAGTAAAATAATCTTATTGTTTTATTGCTGACTTGGAATTGTTAAACTTCAATGTCATTTCTCACAAAATGAAATTAATCAAAATAAGATTCAGATTTGCTTGTTGCAGATAGATGAGTTTGAATGAATTATAATCAAAATATGAGATGGTTATACATTACTTAATTATAAATCATAAACCCATGAATTGGAATAAAACGTGACAACATTCTGTTACTTTAACTAATTATCTTTTGGCTGAATCTAACATTAAATAACATTTAAGATGGGACCCAATTTTGGAAAAAAATGGTCTTGTTTCTTAAGTTCTTGTTATGTTGTACAGGGACTTATTTGTTCATATACACACAAAAAAAGATAAAGTTATTATAAATGACATTTTTATTGGACTAACTTCCAAACCTAATAATTAAACTGAAAATATGTGTAAAAAAATAGAATTCATGAAATTAATAAAGAAGAGTACAATGAACTTGAATAAAACTTCCAACCAGGTAGAATCAGTGATTTATATTATTGACTCATTTATCAAATGTATTAGTTGTTTAATGTTTTATCAAATTCTATTTTGTTCAATATATTAATGCATCGTTCAGCAGCAAAAATTGTGCTCCCAATTTAAGTGATATTTATTAATTAACACTCATTAATATGTCCATTTGTCTTGCATTTATCTAAGTGTAACTTATTACTTACAATTATTTTATTGAGGGAAAACTTTAACTCAATCACATCTGTGTGAATGTATTGTTTTCACCTGCCGGTTTCGATCTTATCATCATTATAGCATGTTTTTCATTTCAGAAAGACAATCCGCTTTATCGGCCATGTATGTGTACGCATTAGGGCTGTGAAACGATTAAAATTTTTAATCGGGTTAATCACAGGTTTTTGTGGATTAATCATGATTAATCACATATTACCGATATTCTCGGTATATTTTGTGAGAACATAGAGATTTATGACAAAAGACGGATATATACATTTATACATTCTTCAATACAATGGTGCTGCAACTCAGCAGTTATTTAGCAGTTTTCTTCCAAATGGAACATGAATACATCTTCATCCTAAACAGAATGTTTAACCCTCCTGTTACCTTTCGGGTCAATTTGACCCCATTCAATGTTTAATGTCGGTGTTCTTTGGGGTCAATTTGACCCCAGGCTGTTTTTCACTGTGTCAAACATAAGAAATATCAACTTTTTTATTTATTTAAAGGGCTATTTAGGTAGTCAACAAACAAACATAAAGTACCTCACACTTAAACTTGGGAAGCAATTTTAATTCTAATAATTTTCTGGAGGTTTTAATTGCTGGGGTCAAATTGACCCCGAGGGTAAAATATGTTAGTAAATGTAAAGGTAACTGGAGGTTAAACAGAACATGTTTCTCTTGTTTGTCAACCATCAACTCCACCATGATACAATCTAAAGGCCTCTAGTCTTCCTCTAGCAGCTGCTGAGGCAAACTGACTGTGTGGGTTTTCTTCATGAACTGGGCCGTGATGAAAGGGATGGCGGGGACACCGCTGCAAAGCTGAAACCTCACCGGCCCGGACAGGTGGACAGATTGACAAGTGACTTTTTTTTTGCTCGGTCCCGATGCGCGCACGGAGCTCTGTGGCGCGAGACGGAGATCGATAAGTGTTAACGCAACGCGAAGAGACAGAAATGACATGCTGCTGTGGAGATACGAGCAACAACAGACGTTTAGTTTAATAAAAGATCAAAGACGTGCTCTAGAGAACATGTCAGGGGGCGGGCCAATCTCTTTAATGTCATGCGATCTACCAACACTACGCCGCGATCGACTGGCAGGTCGCGATCGACGTGTTGAGACCCCTGATCTACAGGAAGTAAAAGTTGTAACAAGGTTTCCGTAGGTGAACCTGCGGAAGGATCATTACTGATGAACAGCACGACCGTCTGCATGAGAGCGGACAGAGTTCAGATTGAAGTGGTGGATTGGAAGCTCATTTTGCAAGTGACTTTTTTTTCGTCCCGACGACCAACAACAGACGGATTGGAAGCTCATTCTGCGCATGCGTTAAATGCGTTAAAAAAAAAAAACTAGTTAAAACCTGCAATTGAATTAATTGAGTTAACGCGTTATTTTTCACAGCACTAGTACATATAATATACAAATAAACAGAAATATATAAAAAGTAGGGCTGTCAATCGATTAAAAAAAATTAACTAATTAATCGCACATTTTGAAATTCATTAATTGCGATTAAAAGTTTTTTTTTCTTCTAAAGACTAAATCTTCTAAATGAACGAGTAATCAATTCAGACAGCGTGTATTTTAGACACTTGTTTAATTGTATTCTTTTTTAAAGACAAAACTTCACACAGAGCTGTGTTTTCATAGAGGCTTCTACCTATAAAGTGCCAGCGAGGTATTTAATATCGTGGATGATAAATTGTTTCTTCAGTGAAACATCAGATTAGTAAGAAAAGGTGTATTAGAGACCCCATTGGTCCTGTCATCTTTAACACTGAACAGCAGCAGAACCAGTGGCCTTGGTAAACTGACTGACGTTCAAATGTGTCACGGACATAGGGGGCGCTAGGGCGCCGCCCCTCTTAAAATTTTGAGATGAAAAAAAAAAGAAGAAGAAAAAAAAGATCCTGTCAAAAAACATTATATGCCAAATCATTTAAATAGTAAATATACCGTGTTGACGCGCTAAATGTGTGTGGGAGACCATCAGCCTGTCAACAACCACTTAAGTTAATGTGAAAAAATATAATATATCGCCATTATCACGGAGAGAAGCCCCTCCCCTTTTCCGAGGCGATCTAACGTGTGTGTACGGCATCGAGAAAACATTTCAGTCGTTTCGCCAAGGACGGCTTCTCATTGGCGGATGAAACGTGAATCTTGGGTCTCAAAAATGTGCGCACGCGATTGGACCCGTATGTTCCCTCAGCCCATAGAGCAGTGATGCCAGGTCCGCGGTTTTCCTGCGGAATCGGGCTACTTTTAGGACCTAGGTGAAATAACTGTTTCGGGAAAACTGCTTTTAATGCTGGCATACTAAACATATGTTGTTACTTTGTAGATATTACAATACATTTGGCAATGATAGCAATGCTGTTGGACTTTAAAAGCAGTGTATATGGTTTGGCACGGGCATATTTTGAGTTCTGATATTGGGCTGGTTGTGTCACACAGACCTGGCAACCCTGCTGCCCAGAGCTCCACGGAGGTACGCTAACAACATAGCTAGCAGAAGCTTTATGTTAGTATGGCATCGGCGACTGAAAACTCTGTGGTATCTCTACACCAAACACCTTTCAATCGACGGTCAGATATTGACAAGAAGAGGCTGAAAGAGTTGGGACCCGAACATCCGGATTTAAAAATTCTGCAGCAAAGCGCTGACCGCGGGAGGACGTACACCTGGAGATTCTCCTCAAGCCTATATGCTAACCGGAGCTGGTTAGCTGAATGCTCCATGAGTAATTCGTTTTTTGTTTCCCCTGTCTGTTATTCCAAAGTCCTGGGACTGAAACTCTCTGGACTACAACGGGGTGAGGGATCTACAGAGCTTCAGACAAGTGTAAAGCACGAATCTTGCCGCAGTTATCTAGCTAAGAGCATGGAGCTAACTCGCTAACAGCATGAAGCTAACCCCGTTTGCATAGCAGCAGAAGGAGACCGAACTGGCATCGAAACACAACGAAGAAGTTCTGAAAAACAGACACATTCCCTCAAGAATAATGAAACAGGCTGGTTACAGACATGATTGACTTTAACCAGAGAGTTATTGAGAAGTTTGCCAACTTTAAAGAGAGGAGGCTACTTTTCTTTACAGGAGTGGGTCAACTCCATCACCCAATGTAACATGAGATCTCTTTCTCACTCTATTCTGCTCTGAACCTCTTTCATGTGAAGGTGAAACTCTTTTATTTTGCAAACCTCTGAAACCCAACCCAATGTTCCTTAAAGCTGCTCTGAACCTCTCATGCCGTTGATAGTTGTTATTGGACCGTGTTGAGCACGCTGTGTTCTTGAAATAAAGCTTTGTGTTCTACTATATTCTACTCAAAACCTCTTTTCTTCTCATTGTTGAGTGCTATTTAAACTGCGCCCCCCCCCCAAAAAAAATTCACCAGCCGCCACTGGTCACGGAGGCTGGGCTCATTTTCTCGATTTTACAAAACAAAAAAAATTCACCTTTTAAAGTCTTTTGCATGTGACACATCCCAGTGTTTCCCACACCATTCTATCAGGATGAGGCCCCGCCCCCCTGTAATGTTCTCTATTGCGCCAGATTACAGCAGAAGTAATGTACGGTTCTTTTCTTCAAGACGTCTTTGTTCTTTTATTAAACTAAACGTCTGTTGTTGGTCGTCTCTACAGCAGCATGTCATTCTGTCTCAACGTGTTGTTCACTCTTCTCGGCTCTCCGTCTCGCGCGCCGCAGAGCTCCATGCCGGCGTGTCTGCGCGCGCATCGGGGCGGAGCAACAAAAAAAAAGTCACCTGCATCTTCCGCCCCGCGTCACCGACACGTCGCCCTCTGTTTCTCTGTGAATATCGAGGAGCAGACGGGAGGAAGGAGGCGGACTGCCGCGGCTTGACACTCAGGAGTGCAACAACTTCAACGCACACCGGAAGTAAACAAAGTTGCGTTAATTGCGCTAAAATATTTTAGTGCGTTAATCGCGGCCAAATTAATCGCATAGATTAACGCGTTTACGCTGACAGCCCTAATAAAAAGACATAAAAGACAACATAGTAGCCCCATTAACATTTAACATGTATGTACAATATAAAAACCAATGTATTTGAGATTAGTGCAGAAAGGTGGTAATAATACAGAGTAGTGCAGATGGAGGTGACTGATTCATCAGAGTGACGGCCTGCATGTTTCTCTGCAACACTGTGAATCTGTAAACCAACCTTCATTAATATAAAAGCAGATTCCACCTCCCCTCGTTTTCCCCGACGGAACCATTACGCGTTCAGCTCAGGAGTTTAACATCCGGCAGATGTAGCGCGCTGTCCGGGATGTGCGCACTGATCCAGATTTCAGTGAAGCACAGTGTGGCTGTAAAATCAACTTGCATTCTTTTCGTAGTGTCACTTCAATACTTTCTTTTGTTGCAGAACAGCAACAGAAACATAAATTAACCTCATATTAAACAGAAAAAAACTTGCTTTATCTTAAATGTGGTTCTTAACCCTTGTGTTGCCTTAGGGTCATTTTGACCCGAATCAATATTACACCCTCCCCCCGCCTTTGGGTCATTTTGACCCGATTCAATGTTTCACCCTCCTGTTACCTTTATATTTACTAACATATTTTACCCTTTGGGTTCAATTTGACGCCAGCAATTAAAACCTCCAGAAAATTATTAGAATTAATATTGTTTTCCAAGTTTAAGTGTGAGGCACTTTATGTTTGTTTGTTGACTACCGAAAGAACACCGACATTAAACATTGAATGGGGTCAAATTAATCCTAAGGCGGGGGGAGGGTGTAATATTGATTCGGGTCAAAATGACCCTAAGGCAACACAAGGGTTAATATGCGGAATATTTGTGTTCTGATGCGGTTGAAAAATAGTTTGCCCTCTTGCCAAACACACCTGGCTGTACTCAGGTGACGTCTACATATAGTTAACGCCCCCTGACGTTATCATTGCATCATCATCATCATCATTGTAATCAATTCAGCAATATGTCAACATGATCAACAGTATTTCAGCATAATTTGATAACAATTTACCCACATGGATGTGAAACGGTATCGATAAACACAAATCAGTGTAATGGCTTCTACAGCGGCACCTCTGCTAAAGTCTGTTTGTTTTGTTTAGGAGAAGCAGTTCATGATTTTAAAGTACTTTTCTCTTAATAGCTGTTGGAACACATCTTCAGCAGGTTGGTGCATCACAGGTTGGAGCTGCAGTGCACCTTAGACCCCCAACCCACTGGGCCGGTGGGTCCTTTGGTACCGGTCCGCACAGGAAGAATGAATGAAAAAAAAGTTGATTGATTATCACAGTTAAAAATTATGTTTTCTCTTATTTTACATATACAGATACATTCGTATGTGCATCTAAATCTTTTGACACATGTCAAGAGGTCACGTGATGGGTTACCCCAAAAGTCAAGTGACCTAAACTAGCGTTGCTTGTTGATTGTTATGTCTGTTGTTTGTATATTGGAAATGATTGAAGAAATCGTGTCGATGTTTCAACTCACAGTGGGTGTTCAAGCTTATAGATGGACAGAGCGGCCCGCTTACCCCACCTCCTTTGGCCTGCTGTTAAGGGTGGGGGAGTTGTGGAGATCACCCTTCCAAATCAAAGTCCAGAGTGGTAGAGGCTTTTCTTCTGATTCCTCAGATTTGTTTCCTACTTGCTATTATCTTCTGGGAAAGGGTTATGGAACAAATAACCAAACCTTTCTCCATTACTTTTATTTAACCTTCTTTTAAATGGTAATTATGATGATGATGATGATGATGAAATTCCTATATTTGTCCCACAGTGGGGAAATTTCAAAAATCTTAGCACATCAGAGCATCAATGAAAACAAATATAAAACACAAAACACAATACAAAAAAAAGAAATACTCAAAACTAAATATAAAGGGGGAAAATAAAGTAAAGTGCTGAGTTTGCAAGGATCTCCAGTGATCTACTGCAGCGTGTTGTGCAGCCTAACAGCAGCAGGAAGGAAAGACCTCTCCCTCAGACACCGGAGATGAATCAACCGGTGGCTGAAGGAGCTGTGCAGAGCTGCGAGAGTGTCATGCATGGGGTGGGAGGTGTGGTTCATCAGGGACGAGAGCTTTGCTATCATCCTCCGTCCCCCACCACCTCCACAGTATCCACAGGACACCCCAGCACGCTGCTGGCCTTCTTTAGCAGCTTGTTCAGCCTCTTCCTGTCAGCCACTGCCATGCTGCTGCTCCAGAAGACCACTCTATAAAAGATGGCTGATGCCACCACAGAGTCAAAGAAGGTCTTCAGGAGTGCTCCCTGCACTCCAAAGGACCTCAGTCTCCTCAGCAGAAAGAGTCTGCTCTGTCCCTTTTTAGAAAGTGCGTGTCCGTGGTCAGCCCAGTCCAGTTTGTTGTTCAGGTGAACACCCAGGTACTTATACGTTTTACAATCTCAATGTCCAGTCCCTGGATGCTCACTGGTACCGGAGGAGTGCATTTACCAATGGTAAATGGATTATAATTTCACAGCATTTTCTAGTCTTCCAACCTCTAAGTACTTTAACACTACTTGTTATGATTCACACTCATTCATACACTGATGGGAGGAGCTACCATGCAAGGTATCACCTGCCTATCAGGACTATCTAACATTCATACACCACAGCAACAGGTATAGGAGCAATTTTGGGTTAAATGTCTTACCCGTGGACTAGTGCTTTGATTGAAGGACGACCCTGCCTTTCCACTGAGCCGCAGTCGCCCATGTACAGCATTAATACGAATTAACTTGCATAAAGTATTTCATTTGTCAATATTGGAATGCTGGGTTATCTCAGGTGGATTGGAATCATCAGAATCAATTCAGTTTATTTATTTATTTGTATAGCCCATTGTGCTTTACAATCTGTACACAGACATCCCTGTCCCAAAACCTCACATCGGATCAGGAAAAACTCCCAAATAACCCTTCACGGGGAAAAAAGGGAAGAAACCTTCAGAAGAGCAACAGAGGAGGATCCCTCTCCAGGATGGAGAGGTGCAATAGATGTTATGTGTACAGAGGGACAGATTTAGAGTTAAAATACATTCAATAAATATGACAGAGTGTATGAATAGTTCGTAGTAGGCATATTCCACGATGGAGACCTCCACGATCCATCAGGCAGATGGAGGTAGAGAGGAGTGGAAGGAGTCTCAACAGTGGGCGGAGTCTCAACAGGGCAGTGGCGTAGTTGGTGGCAGGAATTCCACGACCCAGACCTCGATGATCCATCAGGCAGATAGGATCTATGCCGTCTCATAGGGTCCGATGACCCCATGAGATGTGAAGTCACAAGGACTCTGGGGAGAAAGCAGAGTTAGTAATGTGTGATGGAGAGATGAAAATGCATCCCTAAGGAGAGAAAAAAAAATGGAGATAGGTGCTCAGTGCATCCTAAAACGTCCCCCAGCAGCTATAAGCCTATAGCAGCATATCAAGGGGCTGGACCAGGTGAACCTGATTCAGCCCTAACTATAAGCTCTGTCAAAGAGGAAAGTCTTAAGTCTACTCTTAACCCTCCTGTTATGTTCGTTTCTTACATACAGCCGTGATGTTCCCGGGTCAATTTGACCCGGTTAATGTTGAATCATCCAAAAGTGGTCAGAAACCAAAAAATTCTAAAAACTATAGTTTGTACATCATCACCAACAACATTACTAACAATTAAATCCGTTTTTAGTGGAATTGAGTTATTTACCCCTCCATAGATCAGAGTTCAATCAGGAGCACTCACTTGTTTTAATGAAAAATACATGTTCAAACTATTTTTTAGGAACATTGAAAGAATCTAAATCTAAATTGCATTAGTCTACCATAACATGTATTTTCTCCTAAATTTTATTAGCATTTTGTAAAAAAAAAAAGTTCATTGGGTGATGTAGATAAATATAGATGAGACACCTGTGCTGTTCAGGGTCATAATGACCCGCCCACTAAAAATCAAGCCAAATGAGTCATAAAGGATTTGTATTGAAAGTAAACTTTAGTTATGTTTATTTTTAGTGTTAAGATGCATAAATTATATGATAAAAGATGACCAAAGGCCAGCACACAGTAATCCTCTTGGTGCAGTCGTATGTATCTGCAGAGTGTAATGTTGTAGGACTGCTCAGCAACCATTTTGTATGTTTGGCCCTCCCCTGCTAAGGCGTGCGTGGAGTTTTCCCGCAGGGAAAAATAAAGGTTTCCATCAAAATAGTATCTGTATTTCTCGCACAGCTGGGGTCGTTAGAAAGAGAATGTGTGTGGGTCTGAGATTGGGATGAGACAGGGTGTGTGTCTCTCCCAGTCAGACAGACAGTATATTAGAAGTACTATTACTACATATGTATTAGTTGAGACATGAAAGAAACCCTCACATTAGTGTCCCATGTCCAATAAAGGTGTATTTAGGGGGAAAGTTAGAAGATGATAAACATTGTTTAGTCTGTAAAGTGTGCTTCTCATGTAGGGTGATAGGCACACAGCAGGACCATAACAACCACCTGATTCTTTTGTTTGAAGTTTGAAATGTGTACAACTTTATATATGGGGTTGTGAACGGGGTGTATGTGTGCTGATATGTGTGTTTGTGTGTGTGCTGATATGTGTGTTTGTGTGTGTGCTGATATGTGTGTTTGTGTGTGTGTTGGTGTCTGTGCGCGCGTGTGTTAGTGTGTGTGTGTGTGTTGGCGTGAGTGTGTGTGTTGAAACTTGGTGGGAGGGAGTAAGAAAGACTGTCCTACATTTACAAAGAAAGAAATAGTCTAAACGTGACTCTTCTGATGACTTTTAGTCTTCACTTTCACAGCCGGGTCAAATTGACCCGGGAACATCATCTCTGTTATATAAACCTGCAGGGGGGGGGTTGCAAATACATGATATTTTTTTAGTATTTTTCTTTACATTGATTACACTAAATAAGGTAAGCAGAAGAAGTTTTATACAGAAAGAGTACTTAGAAGTATTTCTCCTAGATTTTCAAACTTTGAAACGGGTCAATTTGACCCGCAACATAACAGGAGGGTTAAACGAGGTGACTGTGTCTGCCTCCCGGACTGAAATTGGAAGCTGGTTCCATAGAAGAGGAGCTTGATAAATAAAGGCTCTGGCTCCCATTCTACTTTTTAAGACTCTAGGAACTACAAGTAGTCCCGCATTTAGTGAGCGCAGCTCTCTAGTGGGGCAATATGGTACTACAAGCTCCTTAAGATATGATGGTGCATCACACAAGGCTTTGTTGGTTAAGAGAAGAATTTTAAAAGTGATTCTAGATTTTACTGGGAGCCAGTGCAGAGCAGCTAGTGCAGGAGTGATGTGATCTCTTTTCTTAGTTTTAGTGAGAACACGAGCTGCAGCATTCTGGATCAACTGGAGGGACCTAAGAGACTTATTAGAGCAGCCTGATAATAAGGAGTTGCAGTAATCCAGTCTCGAAGTAACGAACGCGTGAACCAATTTTTCTGCATCTTTTTGAGACAAGATGTGCCTGATTTTTTAAATATTACGTCGATGAAAGAATGCAGTCCTTGAGATTTGCTTTACGTGGGAGTTAAAGGACAAGTCCCGATCAAAGATAACGCCGAGATTCTTTACAGTGGTGTTGGATGCCAGGGCAATGCCGTCTACAGAAACCACATCACCAGATAATTGATCTCTGAGGTGCTCAGGGCCGATTAAAATTACTTCGGTTTTGTCTGAGTTTAACATCAGTGCACCTGTCCATCCTGGAGAGGGATCCTCCTCTGTTGCTCTCCTGAAGGTTTCTTCCCTTTTTTTCCCCTGAAGCGTTATTTGGGAGTTTTTCCTGATCCGATGCGAGGTTTTGGGGCAGGGATGTCTATGTGTACAGATTGTAAAGCACTCCGAGACAAATTTGTAATTTGTGAAATTGGGCTATACAAATAAACTGAATTGAATTGAATTAACTGCTCGAATGGAAGAGCAGAGAAGGGTGTAAGACTACAACTCTGCTCCCGGTTCCTGATCTGAACCCTGGGTTGTCATGGATTAAGTCCGGTGATCAACTTGGTCATATTCGCAGAAATGAGACGCGCTCCGTCCAAAGTGGATGGATGCCGTCTCTCCTCATCAGATCAGGTTTTCCCCAGAAAGTCTTCCAGTTGTCTACGTAGCCCACATTATTCGCTGGGCACCACCTCGACAGCCAGCGGTTGAATGACGACATTTGGCTATACAATTCGTCATTGAGCAAATTGGGGAGAGGACCAGAGAAAACTACAGTGTCCGACAATGTCTTGGCATAAGCACACACCGATTCCACATTCATTTTAGTGACCTCCGACCGGCGTAGTCGGGAGTCATTACCACCGGCGTGTATTACAATGTTACTGTATCTACGCTTGTCCTTAGCCAGCAGTTTCAAACAAGACTCCACGTCGCCCGCTCTGGCCCCCGGGAGGCACACGCAGGTGTTTCGCTGAGCAGGGAAAAGCGGTTCGAAACGTGAAGTGGTTGGTGCACAGCGGGCTTCTGTATAGACTTACTATTCCTGCTAACAGTTACCCAGCCTCCTGGCTGTTCGGGCACTGCCGGGGAACAGCTAGCAGCTGACTGTAGCTCCGCACCGAGCAAAAGGGAGCGGGAGGGACAGATGAGAGGAAGATGGATAAATAAATAAGAAGAGCCTTCTCCTTTCTTAAAGGAGGATCCTAGAAAGAAGTACTGATGCTTATGTTTGTGTGTCTATGCTTGCATGTTTAGGTACCGGAAGGCAGATGAGAGGGAGCCATTACTGGCTGCCATGCAGATCTTCCTACCAAGGATTCAGCAGCTCATTAGCCAGCTGCTTGCTGACGTGACCATCTTTTCTGTCCTCATCCAGAAACAGATCCTCAAGATTTTCCACGCTCTCGTACAGGTATGTGTGTCAGAATGTTATAAAAGCCAGGACCAGCAACCACAATATTGCCCAGTAGGCAATAGACACAGCCAGGTCTAATGGACCCTATGAGGTGTGAAGTCACAAAGACTCCGGGGAGGAAGCAGAATTAGTAATCAATATGAAACTACAGAATTCTAACTGGTGATAATGATGATGTTGGTGACAGCATTGACCTTCTTGTTGTCCTGCAGTACTCACTGCCTCTCCAGCTGATCAACAACACAGTGATGACTCAGTGGATGGAAATCCTCCGAGCCATAATGGACCGAGACGTCCCAGCTGTAAGACACACACAAATCATTTCATAGTACAAATATATCAGATAAAATGGAAAAGGGCCGAGGAATTAACAATGTGTACAACATATCACTCATGTTGTACACATTGTTAATTCCCCTTGAAGCAAACTAAGAAGTTTTGATATTGTGTTATTCTAGTCTCAGTCACTGTACTGTGGCTGTAAGCCTGCCATTGACTGCCTATTTTAGCCTATTTTCAGACCGCATTCTCCTTCCCTTCTATTTTGCAAGAACACCATGACTGCATCATGTGCTAAACTCCATCCAAGAAGATTATGGCCAGTGTTGTGGTATTTAGCATTTGCAGATTGCAACCAATTGAAGCTTTTCCTTTGTGTCATACGTGTAGGAGAAAGTACCATCTAGAGCAGATGTTTAGTTTGTCTATTCTGGGCCATTGTAGAAATATGAAGGTGCAATATAGTGACCGCCGTGAAGGTGGCCGTCTCCGTAAGTTGATATATATATGCAGGGGTGCACATAACTGGTACGCAGGTACGCATGCGTGAAAATAATCAACAATGTGTAATGCCACTTGTGTTAATTCGCGCCTTTGCTTCCTTGACCGATCTGATATTGATCGTGTCTTCACAACAGCATGTCATTTCTGTCTCGCGTTAACACTTCTTGGCTCTCCGTCTCGCGCGCCGCAGAGCTCCGACTCTATTTGAGGTTAGATACGTACTGGTTAAGAATTTGCTTGCTACAGTGCTTACGAGAATCCTGGGGTTCTTATTTTTCTCTATTAATGATGAGTAATAGGCTCTTTTGGCATTGCCAGATTTTGTCAGACTAACCAACATTCTTCTAAATTGGTGGAGCGCCATACGCTTTCAAACTTTCATGATTTATGTTTACTTTAGTTTGCGGATCTGAGGGTTATACCACAGAGCAAACCTCCTTTGTTTTATTGTCTTCTTTTTTCAACCCTGTATCACGAAAATTACGTTACCCCAGAACTAAAACGTAATTTGCATTTACATTTGACTGAAACGTATTTCTCCCCAGATTATGTCTGTATTTGACTTATTACAAATGTCATGATCTATGGAGAAAAAAGTGCAACTGTTATACAGTCTATGGTGCATCAGATGTTTAGCAGGTCAAAAGCTGCAAAAGGGATCTTGAGCGTGCACTAACCTACATGCAGCAGCCTAATGTAAACACGTAGACGCGCGTAAGGATCCCCCATTCTGTACGTGCGTCTCTCGTGTGACCTTCCACCTGATTACTTATGAGGTCACAAGAAAAGTTGTATGAATCAGTTTAGGTGTAAAAAAACTGTCACATAATTTTCATTGCATTGCTTTTGTGTCCTTGGGTGAGTGTAGCTTCAGGCTGCCCATTGGCGTCATCGAAGGTAGGCATGTCTCCCTGATCTAATCCCTGTTTTTTGGGGGGGTTTTTTCAACAGACGCGCCTTCGGGTGATTTTCACCTGAAGTTAGTGATATAGATAAACATATTTTCGGGTAGATATTACCATTACAGGGAGACTGTGCCTTCCCCGGACAAGGCTCACATGTTCCATGAACAGATGGACCGAAAAACATGTTTTAAATCATATTTTGTTAACGATTGCCAAATAATTTCCCCGTATTTTCAAGTTTACAGTATACCCGTTTTCTGGGGTAATCTTGGGAGAAATACGTTTTAGTCAAACGTAATTGAAAATTTAATTTTTGTTATGGGGGAACGTAATTTTCATGATACAGGATTGTCTTCTTCAAAGAGGCTATCAAGTCTAGTGTTGTTCTCAGTGAGCCTGTAGCACTATCGACAAGATGATCAATCTGAAGTTAGCACAGGAGTTCTGTTCTTTTGAGGACTGACTAAAGGTTGCACAGGAATCCTCTGTTATATTAAGACGTGGTATTAAATCAAATGCAGAAGGAATCGCTTCTTTAAATTTAGCTACAGCACTGCCAGTTAGACATCTGGTGTAGAAACTTTTGACTAACGGTGTACACTCCGGTAGTATAAACTCCAAAGATAATAAAAGAGGGTTCTGTGTTAAGAGTATTACATGTACTAATGCCAAATGCAAGAACAAGTATGAGGGTGTGGTTAAAACTGGAAGTGGGTTTCTATAAACTCAAAGACACAATTCAAACAATGAATACGCCCAAGACTTTTATGTTCCTCCCATCCACAAATCAATTCCACATTTTGGACACTACAGCTTTTTTAGGGCGATCCAGTAGAAACATTCCTTCCTTGACGTTACCTGTGCTCCGCTGGCTTTTAAGTTGCCCGTCTAAATTCATCCATGTTTGATATATTTACGCAAATAAAACTTTCTTGAAGTGAAAGAATTTGATGGATTTAGTATATGGTAAATAACAAGAAATGATATCATAACAATCCATAACTAAATATTGGCTGACGTAAAAAGGATTTTGTATAAATATGTATAGAAATGTTTTTGTTATGGTGGCAACAATATGCTGCCTCGATTACCTGTGTTAATTAATCAATTGTTATCTACGGCTGTGTTTTTCTGATATTTTGCTGGATTCACAAGTTCTAAAATCTGAACACATTGTTTGTTTTGTTAGGAAACTTTAGAGGTTGATGAGGATGACCGTCCTGAGCTTGCATGGTGGAAGTGTAAGAAGTGGGCATTACGCATCATCACAAGACTGTTTGAAAGGTGAGTCCAAAGCAGCTCTCGCATCACCAGCAGATTTGTCAGAGGGACATGACCAGCTATTCACAATGTGACAGTCAAACCAAAAAAAAAGGTATGCACATAAGTAAAATTGTACACCCTACACATTGATATCGTAATCTTCGTTCTACCTCACGCAGGCTTCGCCCTCTACTGGACTCTATGGGTACAGTGGGTTGAGCCCGATGAATGTACAACGTGCTACTACATAACATATTGACCCAACCACACTGATCCTGACCGGCTGAAGGTTAGTCGCCGCTGCCCACCTACTTCTTTATAACCATAGCGGAGAAGTAGGGGGCTCCAGCCAACCCAGGTAGTACGTAAAGCAGCTTTGTGGGCCATTGTGCAAAGGCGTCCACCCCTAGGGGCTGATTGACCTGCTGGGCCAGGGAGAACCTTAGCAGTCAGTGGGTCTTGCGTCAGTTGGCAAACTGATCCACTTCCCCTTTTCCAACCTAGGAATTTTGCCTTCAGATAAACAGGTGCTCTGAGGCCAACAACCACAGGCTCTCTGCCATCCGCAACAGGGCTGCAGATCAAATTCCGCCTTGCCTGTTGATGTAGGCCAGCATGGTGGGGTTGTCGCACTTACCAACACGTTCCTCCCTCATAACGGGGGCCTGAAGTGTTGAAGGATCAAGAAGCTTGCCTTATTCATACACTCTGTCACATTCATTGAATGTATTTAAACTCTAAATCTGTCCTTCTGTACACATTACATCTATTGCGTCTGTCCATCCTGGAGAGGGATCCTCCTCTGTTGCTCTCCTGAAGGTTTCTTCCCTTTTTTTCCCCCTGAAGGGTTATTTGGGAGTTTTTCCTGATCCGATGTGAGATTTTGGGGCAGGGATGTCTATGTGTACAGATTGTAAAGCACTCTGAGACAAATTTGTAATTTATGAAAATGGGCTATACAAATAAACTGAATTGAATTGAATTGAATTAAGCTCGAGGACGTCAATGTGTCTGGGCAACAAATCACCTTGGGGTGACTGTGATTCAGAAGGTCGAGCAAGTCGTCCCTCAATCAAAAGATTGACGGTTCCAAGCACAGCTTGGCATTCAAGAAGCTAAACCACCAGAGTTACCACTGATGCTTGCAACTGCAACAAACACAGCATGCCTGACGGTAAACTCCATCATCGTTGCTGCCCATGCAGTTACAAACTGCAAATGCAGGAGTGCTGTCCAAGTCTAGTCAGACTGGCCCGCAACCTGCACATGTGGACCATAACCTTCAGAACCTCCACCTGTTGGGGCTGCTTCCCTTTCAATTGATCATAAATCCCAACTTGGTTTGTTGTGAGATCGTTCTCTTGATAAAATAAGAGAAATGTCAGTCATGTCGCAGAGTGAGAGAGAGGACCCAAATGCCAACACGTCTTCCAAAGAAAGATTTAATTCTTAACTTACAGGTTACAGACGACTAAACAGTACGACAAACCAAACGGTATGAAGCCACACTGGGGAATGAGACGAACAGGGTTTAAATACACAGGGAGGTGGCGGTGATTGGACACTGGGGAACGAGACACAGGTGGACACAATGAAGGTGGGGCTAGCGATCACAAAGGGGGGAACAATCAGGACCAGGGCAGACGATCACAGGGACAGGAAATGCAGGTAAACAAATGTCACAAGGACTTCAAAATAAGACACAAAACAAGACAGAAACTCTGGATCATGACAAGAAAGATTCAGCAGACATCACACCACTGTATCCAATGCCTTTTTGTTTCTGGTGTGGATATGAGGTTCGTAAAAGCATCAACGGCTTGACTGTAAATACAGTAGCTGACATTGTGTCATTATTTGCCCGTCTTGTTATCCTGTGTGGAGATAGATGAAGGAGGAACAGACACATTTGTAGTCCCTCATTTAGACTGGATTCAGTTGTATTCATACCTGCAAACGTGTCACCTTTCGGTGAAATTCACCGTTTTGAAATCAGAATAGGTCATCCACGTGAATCGTGTAGATCCGAAGATTTTTGTTTTTTGGGGGGGGGGGGGAGCAACTGGCCCGCTGCCGTTGAGATTGCAGTGAGACGCGGAGGAAATGTGATGTGGTGCTCTACGCAATAAAACATCTTTGATGGGACGTGTCGAGTCTTGGCCAATCAGCATTAAGTGGCGGAGCTTAAGAGACCGTCTTCAGCTTTAAAAAATAAAAAAAAGATGCCAGAAGTGAAATGTTGAAGTACTTTGTCTACAATGCAGACAGTCTGTAAAGTTATGTAACTCTACGGTTGCTCATACTGAAGGAACTGTGTATCATCTGGTCTGATACAGATACAAGGCCACATAATCAATGATATGATGGCACCATGTAGTTTCATTAATATCTTGCTGTAGGCTAATACTAATATTACTGTCATTTGTTAAGTGTTGAAAAAGTTGGTAAAAAGTGAACCATACAGATGTTTTATTTATTACTATTATAGATAAAAATACCAGTCTCGTATTTATGGTATCATTTTTTTTTTATGGTATTGTATTGAATTCTGGTATCGGGTATCATGATATTTATGGCAGGTATCGTATTAAAGTTATAATATTAGTGTCGTGACAACCAGGTAGAGGCAGAACAGACTCAAAGAAAAGTCCTTAAGGACTGTTCAGGCCCAAAAAAAGAAGTTGGTTCATGAATGACTTTAACCATATTATATATCATGACAATGTATATTTGTTATTACTATTATTATAGGGCTTAGTCAGAGCGGAGGATTATTTGTTCTTAAACTGTTTATCACTATTTAGATTCATGGTCAGAACAATAAAATGATCGTAGTTGTAGTTCTAAAAGCTTTGAGGCTTCATCAAACAACGTGGATGTGGTGCAGTCACCTGCACCTGCAAGGTTTTGTACTGTTCAACTGAACCAGTCCCACAGCTGAGCACAGATCATGCCCACTACCACAGTGTTCATCAAAGTTGCTACAGCGGGTGAGGTGTGCTTTATGACAACTTCATGGCAATTATAGCGTTTATGAATGGACACAGTGCTTTGCCACGAGCTGTGGCTGTTTATATGAGCATCATCGTCTCTGCGACTTGCCTCCTTGACTTGAGGTGCGGCAGGGATGGCCAGTAGGTTGGATTGTTTTGAGAATGTACATCCATGAAACGTCATATTCGTTTCGTGCTGAATTCAATTCAGAGTTATGACTGTGCCCTGCCACAGTCGTCATCACAAGCTGGCGAGTGGGCTCCCGACAATGTTCCAGTCACGTTGAGATTATCATCATCTGAAGACGACCGGAGAGAGTCAGTGGCGGAGCGGGGACTTGCACAGCTTCAGTCTCTAGCTCTGTCTTGCTGTCATTACAGAAAAGCATCACAGCAAAGCGTCAAAAGTTATCTAACCACTCCTGTCATCGAGTCTTGGCAGCGCTCTGCTGGCCAGGCAGGCTGGTGACTGATTAACACCCCTCTTTGGCTGGCTGTAGGTATCTCATTTTATGCAAAAAGTGTAGCATTTAGGTTTTGTGAATTTGGCAAGGTAGCTTGCTAGCTAACTGGTGGACAGCTGGCTAGTTAGCTATCTTGCTTATTCCATCATGCTTCACTGGTGACAGAAAATAAGCCGAGCAGTGGCCTGTGTGTGCTAGGTCTAACAGTCCCTGCACCTCACTCCCTGTTGCTCTTGAGAAGGACAAGCTATATTACTACCTTGTCTTAGGTATTATGGATTTGGCAAAGTAGAAAATAAGCCGAGCAGTGGCCTGGTTGCCAGCGGCAGTGCTCGGTCTTACAGTCTCTTCACCTCTGGAGAAGGAGAAGCTATATTACTACCTCGTCAGCTATCCAGTCATCCGTAACCGTTACCAGCTCAACACAACACTTTACGGCTACAATGACATGGTTGTCACCATTTCAACGAACAACCATAGCCATTATCTTTTGTACTAGTCTAAAAATCACGTAAACCAGTTCAATGTCATTTCAACTCCTGTTATATTTCGACAGGATTACCCATAGTCCAGCAAGGGCTAAGCCTGTGTGAGTTTGTACAACATCCTTTCCATTTAGCAGTGGCTAAAAAACTGAATGACACATTCAGGGGAAGGGAGTTGAATTGTGATGCGAGGCCCAGTAACGAATCAAGGATGTTACCAGTGTACACAGGTGATAAAATGCAGTGATTAAATCCCTGTTGTCACAACATGCTTGTCTCTGAATTTACAGGTATGGAAGCCCTGGCAATGTGACAAAGGAGTACTATGAGTTTGCAGACTTTTTCCTGAAGATATATGCAATGGGCATACAGCAGGTAAGCGTGTGCCAGTGAGACTTGAAGACAATTTGCAAACATTGCCAAGTCTGATAGTTAGTTATATTACTGGAAGTTTGATCTTGGTATAACAATATAACTGTAGGCCTATTATTATGGTATGAGTGGTCCTCTATCTATTACTAATTCAAAATTACAATGCCATGTTGGGATATAGGCTCCTCATTCTTAAAATGTTAATATGATATGATATTATAATATGGTCCATATCCTTACTTTTCACTGCTAACTTGATCTATGTCTGGTCTGCAATGTTGGGCAAGTTTGTCCAATGGGTTACTTTTTACTTCTCCTCATCATCAATCAATCATTTTTACTGTTCTTATTACTTGGAGTCAGCGGTAATTAGTTACGTTATATTAATGTTTACATCCTCGGCACGGTCACACGTACAACACAAGATATTTGCCTGATGCGATGCAAAGACGCATACTCACCTGCTGTGATGGACTTTCGACTGATGACTTTTACTGTAAGTGCCTAAGCTTAAGGCAAATATTAAGCTATTCTCAATGTATTTAAAGTACTCAGTTGTCCTTTTATTGAAGTCATAATGTTTTATTTTGCATTTAAAATACCATTTTCTGTCCTATTTGAGGTCATATTTGAGTTCACATATTATGCAAAATGCGATTTTATCCTGTGTCCCTGATGTGTCTGCAGACCCCCAAAATGTCAAAAGATTTGTCTCTCCTTCTGAGCTTTTACGCCATCTTAAGATAAGCATCCCATTGAGCAAATTTTAGTTTAAAAGATGTTTAAAACATGACTGCAGGTCACTGGAGAAAAGACATTCAAAATTGCTTCAAATGTGAATGTTTTTTCACTATTTGAAGGCGTTAATTGAACATTGACATTTACACCATTATTTACGTAGATTTGTTCAAGAAGATTTGAATCCCTTATATAAGAATATACACTTTTATTAATCCCCAAGGGGAAATTAGTTCTCTGCATTTAACCCATCCTTAGTTATTAAGGAGCAGTGGGCTGCGGTGAAGCGCCCGGGAAGCAACTGGGGGTTCAGTGCCTTGCTCAAGGACACTTCGACTTGGGGAGAGCGGGGATCGAACCCACAACCCTGCGGTTGCAGGACGGCCCTCTTACCCCACTGAGCTAAAGCCTCCCCTAAAAAATATACTCTTTACTTTGGAGAGTCAACATATTACAGTAATGTGTTTCGGAGAAACACTTTACTGCCCCACTTTGCTGTTCTACATGTTAATAATTACAGCTGCACACAAACCTCGAAATGGTCTGATGTCAGCTGACTGTGAGATTGGGATTTGTCCACACTTTCATACACAGCCATACTGAACATCTGTGTATTTTTAAGTACAATAGTTTGCAACATTTTCCAGTTTTGGATTCATGCTCATCTCAACAGTTCTTTCAGACAGACACAACACTTAAATCCTTGATTTGATGGGGTCTTTATTTCGTAGCCCTTCAAATATAACCTCTGCACTGTCAAGGAAAGCTTCCTGTATTTTCTATCTTATACGTTTCCATCATTCAGTAATACGTGCAAGCCTTCTATAGCCTGATTTTGGAGATACACAGTTTCTTAACCCTTGTCATTTTGGGTCATTTTGACCCGAATCAATATTACACCCTCCCCCCGCCTTTGGGTCATTTTGACCCGATTCAATGTTTCACCCTCCTGTTACCTTTATATTTACTAACATATTTTACCCTTTGGGTTCAATTTGACTCCAGCAATTAAAACCTCCAGAAAATTATTATAATTAATATTGTTTTCCAAGTTTAAGTGTGAGGCACTTTATGTTTGTTTGTTGACTACCGAAAGAACACCGACATTAAACATTGAATGGGGTCAAATTAATCCTAAAGCGGGGGGAGGGTGTAATATTGATTCGGGTCAAAATGACCCTAAGGCAACACAAGGGTTAAATGTGCTACTCTACTCTATTTTAACAACGCATATCCAAACTGTCTCTTCCAAATTTTTTCTCAAATTGGGCTGAAAAGTACAGCTGGATTTTCATGTCATGTCACATGTGGGCAGTGTGTTGTCCTCTTTGCCAGAAGTTTCTTGATGTAATATTTCACAAAGAAGTGGCAAATTTCAATATTTTTATATATTATTGGATTTCTCATGTGTCACTGAAAAAAAATCCTGGTATGCCTATGCTGGCATGCATCATAAATTGCCTACCCCTGGTTTTATATTTTTATGATTATGTTGTTCATGCTTGGTTTTGGTTTCTTCGTTTTCTCTTTTGTCATGTGTTGTCCAGGTCCTGCTGAAGGTATTGGACCAGCACCGACAAAAGCAGTACGTTACTCCTCGTGTCCTGCAGCAGTGCCTCAACTACCTCAATCAGGGCATATCACACTCACTGACCTGGAAACAGATGAAGCCACATATGCAGGTAGGACAGTCATAAAGGAATGTGATTGACACTATTCAGTGTATTTATTGTATTTAGTTGAACGTTAAATAACTTTTTATTGTAATAAATGTATTAAATTGCATTTAAAATGCCATTTTCTGTTGTATTTGAGGTAACATTTAAGCATATCTTAAAGGTCACATCAAAATACAGTGTCCGAAAAGTAAAGTCTGCAAAAATAAGAGCATCATTATCTTCCCTCCACATGTCATACAAGGGTAGTAGTCTGACATATCCTGCTTATGGGGTGGAGCAGTAGAACCACCCCCAGCTGAGCACACTAATTGTTTTGTTGTTTTCTGCCAACAACCAACAGAAAAGTCTTTATGTACTTACATCAGCTGAGGATGTGAAGACCTAGTCGGTTAACTTATAAAGTACAGACATGCTGAAAGGGGAGGCTAAAACCCATATTCACTACATTCTAATTTAAAGCATGTTTTGGTACACACTCTATTATAAATGTTATATATTTTATATTTATAATTATTATAAATTGTTGGACCATTTACTTAAATTAAGTAGACCTGAATAGTACTATGAGTAAGTATACAAAAACTTTCCAAAAATATCCTTGTTTTTTCAAGTTTCTTAGAAGCATATATTAATTACATTTGTATTTTAATTACACTTTTTAACAGTATGTTGAGTCGTAAAATGCAAGAGAATGTTCATAAATGCACTTCAAGTAAACGCATTAGGAATAAATATAAATATTTTTAATGCAATCAAGAACACTTCCCGAAAGAGCCAGTAAACTAAGGACCGTCATGCTGCAATAAATACATGCAATCTAATATGCTGAATCTTCATGCTTCTTATATGAAAGAAAGGACACAAGGGATTTATTTATTTATTTGGTTAGCTCTTGAGTTAGTACCTCTAATTAATTAGAAATGTGAGCAATTTAAAATCTGATAAAGAGAGTTAGAATCTTTTATACACATACACTACCGTTCAAAAGTTTGGGGTCACATAGAAATGTCTTTATTTTTCAAAGAAAAGCACTGTTTTTTCAATAAAGATAACATTAATCAAAAATATACACTATACATTGTTAATGTGATAAATGACTATTCTAGGTGGAAACGTCTTGTTTCTAATGAAATATCTCCATAGGTGTATAGAGGCCCATTTCCATCAACTATCACTCAAGTGTTCTAATGGTACATTGTGTTTGCTAATCGCCTTAGAAGACTAATATCTGATTAGAAAACCCTTGTGCAATTATGTTAGCACAGCTGAAAACAGTTATGCTGTTGATATAAGCTATACAACTGGCCTTCCTTTGAGCTTGAAATTTGAAGAACAAAATTAATACTTCAAATATTAATCGTTATTTCTAACCTTGTCAATGTCTTGACTATATTTTCTATTCAATTTTCAATTCATTTGATAAATAAAAGTGAGTTTTCATGGAAGACACGAAATTGTCTGGATGACCCCAAACTTTTGAACGGTTGTGTACGTTTATTGAAAGTGGGGTTTGGATCATGTTCGGGCTCATTGGTGTTCCTAGCGATTGTTAATAATTATTGTTAATTTTGTACACATGACATCTATTGTATTTCTATCCATCCCAAGAGTGGGATCCTCCTCTGTTTCTCTCTCGAAGGTTTCTTCCTTTTTTTGGGAGGTTTTTCCTGATCCATTGTGAGGTCCTGTGACATAGGATGTCGTATGTGTACTGATTGTAAATCCCTCTGAGGCTAATTTGTGAATTTGGGCTATACAAAATCAATTTAATTTAATGTAATTCTTTATGTGTCAAATCAATCTATGTGTGCATTTGCTCATGAGTTCATTGCAATTATAGTCGTCAAATTCTTCCCAGACCTCATCAAACTTGTAATGTCTTCAGGTTCTGAAAGTTGGAGATCATAGGGATGCAACATTTCTTCTATCACTTGTGGCACATGTCTTTCCTTGTTAAATATCATATTTTTTTCTTGTTATCTATCATTTCTTACAGACCATTTGCCAGGAAGTCATCTTCCCACTGATGTGTTACAAAGATGAGGATGAGAAGCTTTGGCAGGAAGACCCTTATGAGTACATCCGCATGAAGTTCAGTGAGTACCCTCCCAATAATCTCTAAACTCGCTCAACCAAGAAATCATGATGCCAAATCTGCTTGCAAGTATCATTGGTAATGCTGCGTTCACACCAAAAGCATTGCGTAGATTCCATGCACAGTAAATGTACAGACGCGGTTGATTGCGATTGACGCAAATTTCCACCGGGTGGCGCGAAAAATTTGCCTCAAGTTGAAATTCGCCCGACACCGAGCTGGAAAGCCAATCAGTGTTACGATGCTCCACCGTTGGTGAAACAAACTGGCTGCTGCTGCTCTAATGGCGCTGGAAGCGACGTAGTCTGTGAAATTCACCGAGCTGTGTGAGCCTTCGGGTGATGTTATGAACCCGAACAAGAGGGCGTTAGATGTTTTGATGTTTGTGGGATGTCCACAACAAGTATAAAGCAGAAATGGTGGTGAGTTCGTTTTTTTGTGAGTCACTGTTTTGTCTGTTGCAGACCTCTATGATGACCAAGCCCTACCAGCTACTGCTGCCCAGAGCGTCCTCTGTAAAGCTGCTCGCAAGAGGAAGGAGGTGAGGAGGAGCATCTTATTACAATAGCGGTCAATACCAACAACAGATGTACTTTAAATCAATCTTATAGCAGCCAATTACATTGCGCAAGTAGGAGCGATAGATGTGTTTGGCTGTGGTCAAACACCATGGCAACATGCAGAACATTTTCAATTTAGTTTGACATTTTACATCAAGCTTTAATTTCTTCATCCTTTACTACATGTAAGCTTCCTGTTTTTCTCTTCGCAGGTTCTTCCTCAGATGATGGAGTTCTGCCACCAGATACTGGTGGACCCATCTGCTGACCCTCGTAAGAAAGACGGAGCACTGCACTGCATCGGAGCTCTGGCTGAGCTTTTACTGAAGGTACGCCCCCCCAGCCTCTCTCCCCCCCTTGGAAAGTGAATGGTTATTTTAGTCATTTTGCTGTTTCGTGTTTAAATAATCTGTGGGCTATGTTTTGTGTATGCATTTCTCATTCTACAGAAGCGGATGTACAGGGAGCAGATGGAACTGATGCTGCAAAACTATGTCTTCCCTTTACTCAATTCTCCTACGGGTTACCTGCGAGCCAGGGTGAGTGTATGTATATGTATATGTGTGTATGTATGTGTATATGTATAAATATATATATATTAGGGCTGTGAAACGATTAAAATTTTTAATCGGGTTAATCACAGGTTTTTGTGGATTAATCATGATTAATCACATATTACCGATATTCTCGGTATATTTTGTGAGAACATAGAGATTTATGACAAAAGACGGATATATACATGTATACATTCTTCTATACAATGGTGCTGCAACTCAGCAGTTATTTAGCAGTTTTCTTCCATATGGAACATTAATACATTTTCATCTTAAACAGAATGTTTAACCCTCCTGTTACCTTTCGGGTCAATTTGACCCCATTCAATGTTTAATGTCGGTGTTCTTTGGGGTCAATTTGACCCCAGGCTGTTTTTCACTGTGTCAAACATAAGAAATATCAACTTTTTTATTTATTTAACCCTTGTGTTGCCTTCGGGTCAATTTGACCCGATTCAATGTTTCACCCTCCTGTCGCCTTCGGGTCAATATGACCCGATTCAATGTTTAACCCTCCTGTTACCTTTATATTTACTAACATATTTTACCCTTGAGGTCAATATGACCCCAGCTATTAAAATCTCCAGAAAAGTATTAGAATTAATATTGTTTTCCAAGTTTAAGTGTGAGGTACTTTATGTTTGTTTGTTAACCCCCGAAAGAACACCGACATTAAACATTGAATCGGGTCAAATTGACCCGAAGGCGACAGGAGGGTTAAATATTGAATCGGGTCAAAATGACCCGAAGGCAACACAAGGGTTAAAGGGCTATTTAGGTAGTCAACAAACAAACATAAAGTACCTCACACTTAAACTTGGGAAGCAATATTAATTCTAATAATTTTCTGGAGGTTTTAATTGCTGGGGTCAAATTGACCCCGAGGCTTAAAATATGTGAGTAAATGTAAAGGTAACAGGAGGGTTAAACAGAACATTTTTTCTTGTTTGTCAACCATTAACTCCACCATGATACAATCTAAAGGCCTCTAGTCTTCCTCTAGCAGCTGTTGAGGCAAACTGACTGTGTGGGTTTTCTTCATGAACTGGGCCGTGATGAAAGGGATGGCGGGGACACCGCTGCAAAGCTGAAACCTCACCGGCCCGGACAGGTGGACAGATTGACAAGTGACTTTTTTTTTGCTCGGTCCCGATGCGCGCACACGGAGCTCTGGCGCGCGAGACGGAGATCGATAAGTGTTAACGCAACGCGAAGAGACAGAAATGACATGCTGCTGTGGAGATACGATCAACAACAGACGTTTAGTTTAATAAAAGAACAAAGACGTGCTCTAGAGAACATGTCAGGGGGCGGGCCAATCTTTTTAATGTCATGCGATCTACTGACACTACGCCGCGATCGACTGGCAGGTCGCGATCGATGTGTTGAGACCCCTGATCTACAGGAAGTAAAAGTCGTAACAAGGTTTCCGTAGGTGAACCTGCGGAAGGATCATTACCGATGAACAGACCGTCTGCATGAGAGCGGACATAGTTCAGATTGAAGTGGTGTATTGGAAGCTCATTTTGCAAGTGACTTTTTTTTCGTCCCGACGACCAACAACAGACGGATTGGAAGCTCATTCTGCGCATGCGTTAAATGCGTAAAAAAAAAAAACTAGTTAAACCTGTAATTGAATTAACTGAGTTAACGCGTTATTTTTCACAGCACTAATATATATATATATGTGTGTATTTATATATGTGTGTATATATACGTGTGTATATATATATGTATATATGTATGTGTGTGTATATTTATATCTATATGTATGTGTATATACAGGACTGTCTCAGAAAATTAGAATATTGTGATAAAGTTCTTTATTTTCTGTAATGCAATTAAAAAAACAAAAATGTCATGCATTCTGGATTCATTACAAATCAACTGAAATATTGCAAGCCTTTTATTCTTTTAATATTGCTGATTATGGCTTACAGCTTAAGAAAACTCAAATATCCTATTTCTAAATATTAGAATATCATGAAAAAGTATACTAGTAGGGTATTAAACAAATCACTTGAATCGTCTAATTAACTCGAAACACCTGGAAACACATTTTCAAATGTTTGATTTTGTTTTGCTGTTATAAATCTTTTTTTTAACTTGGTCTGAGGAAATATTCAAATTTTATGAGATAGGATTTTAGAGTTTTCTTAAGCTGTAAGCCATAATCAGCAATATTAAAAGAATAAAAGGCTTGCAATATTTCAGTTGATTTGTAATGAATCCAGAATGCATGACATTTTTGTTTTTTTAATTGCATTACAGAAAATAAAGAACTTTATCACAATATTCTAATTTTCTGAGACAGTCCTGTATATATATATATGTGGATATATACATATGTGTATGTACTGTATATATGTGTGTATATATGTATATATATATATGTATATATCTGTGTGTATATATCTGTGTGTATGTATATCAAATAAAACTACCAAATGTGTGCCAATTTACTAAAACTACAGTTGTAGTATGGCATCAATAAACATTTTCAGCCATATCAATTAGCTACAAGTCATGTAAAATGCACTGACAATATGTGTGTGTGTGTGTATTTATATATATATATATATATACACGCACATATACACATTTTCAGTGCAAGGAAAAGACACCAGTGCATAAGCCTTTGATTTGGCTTCTGAAATGAGTGGAGAAAGGTTATGGGGTTATGATCAGTTTATACCACTAAAGGTCTTGCTCCACGACTGAGTTAAACTTCTTTGAAAAGAAACTTCCTGAGCAGTCAACACCACTTCCATTATCCTGCATTATTCACATTATACAGCCCCAGCTCTCAGCAACAGTTCGATTTTTTAAAATTAACACCTTTTTGGATGTGTTTTTTTTATTTTTATCTACCATTGTTCTGATGTCAATCATGTTTCATATGTCATTTTCTGGTATTTATTCTTTGTAATTTGTTTTGTTTTTGTTTAGACTGTATTGTTATCGTTTGGAGATTTTGGTGGCAAATGTGTTTCCCTACTGGGTATTAATAAAGTTTTTAATGTAATCTAAAAACACTGGATGGACTGAGATGAAAAAATGTATGGTGTTTTGCTATGTTTGGGCAGTCGTGCTGGGTCCTCCACTGCTTCAGCCCACTGCGTTTCCATGATGAGCTGGTGCTCAGGAATGCCGTTGAGTTGGTGAAACAGAATCTGATAGACGACAAAGAGATGCCTGTCAAGGTCGAAGCTGCAATGGCTCTACAGACACTCGTCAGCAACCAAGAACAAGGTGGGTTGAGGGATTTGTTATTTTACAGTAATTGGTAATACTTAACCACTTCAATCAGCTGATACTGCTATATAATTCAGTATTAGAAAAGAGTTCAAAGGTTGATGGAAACCACTAGCAGGTTTCGTACGGTCATGGTAAACCTGGCAAAGTCATGGAATTTTAAAATGGTTATTTTCAGGCCTGAAAAAATCCTTGAAAAAAATGTAATCACAAAACTTTTGGAAAAGTCATTGAAATGTATTATGTACACGCACCGTAACTAAAAAGTTCAGTGGCCATAGCAACAGTAGCTCAGGGATAATCTATTATCAGGTATACACAGAGCGTTCACAAAATGTTTGGTCATTTGGTTAGTCATGGAAATCCATTGGTCAAAATCGTATGAACCCTGACTAGATGAATAGGGCTAATGCAAAAAGTGCAAATATGAACATGAAATCAATGTACTCATTTTGTAGAGGCAAACTTTTTTAAAATTAATTTACCACTTTTTGTATAAAATTACATTTCATGCTCTTTTTTGTGCTTTTGTGAAGCCAAGCTGTACATCAGGCCGTACATTCGGCCGGTCATGCAGGAGCTGCTGCATGTGGTAAAAGAGACGGAGAATGATGACCTGACGAACGTTATTCAGAAGATGATCTGCGAGTACAACCAGGAAGTGGCTGCTATTGCTGTGGACATGACGCAAAACCTGGTAGGGAACACAACACACAATTGTTGGCATTTGTTGCGCAATTGTCAAGCTCTTGTGATTAATCTACTGGCTACAATTCAAGAAATTTCTTAAATAGACGAGTGATTTGTCCAAAAGTTAATCGATCAGTTGTAGACCCACATTTTTTTATCCTAGACAGTCTAATTTGAATGTACTATCCTGAATTTTACATCAGTATGCCATTGACAAAATAATGGCTGAGAAGTCAATAATTCGTACAATTTTATGCCAAGTTGCATCTAGAATGTGTTTGTCTAACTTAATCAACTCCCATTTGATTGTGGAGGTTATGTTTTTGCGCTTGAATTGGTCTCATGCCTTGTTGTACTCAGAGTTGTCTTGGTCCGGGGCTCAGTTATTTAGAGCTGTTCAAATTTTCTCTCATTGCTGATTTGGGATAATTTTTACAGACTATTGCCTGATTCCACCTTTACTGTGATTCCTCTGAGTCTATATGCATGCACTGCTACAGTGACGTAATATCCCCAAATACATTTTGGGCTGCCATGGAAAAAGAGGGGGAAGAAAGTTACAGATATAATTTCTGAGTTCGAGAAAAGCAATGAAAATGCAGGGCAGACATAGGCTACTTATATATGACAAGGACATGCTGATGCACATTCAACCTTCGCTGGACCCTTTAACAAATCAGCCGTCACTCTGTTCTTCACTGTTAATTTGAGTCTTCTTGTCCTAAAAACAAAATGCATTTCATCGCTGACCTAGGTGTGTATGTCCCCCTCCCCCAGTCTTGTGGCAGTTTGTTTGTTGTTAAAAAATGCAATCTATTGATTTGGTGTATATTGTTTTGGTGGACAAACAAATGAAATGCATCCACACCTAACAATCGGCGCTAATGATCTACGGTAAGTGGGAAGAGAAATGGATGGGTCCAACAAAAACAAGAAAAAGAAGTCTTCCTGATCAGCGCAACAAAAGAAATCTACAATTAGTGCTGCTCAGCACGAAACCCTTGTGAGGATTTCTTCTTGCAAAGCCTTCTTTTAACTTGGGTATTGATTGCTGTGGTCTCTGGTTTAGGTATTGATTGCTGTGGTCTCTGGTTTAGGTATTGATTGCCATGGTCTCTGGTTTGGGTATTGATTGCCGTGGTCTCTGGTTTGGGTATTGATTGCTGTGGTCTCTGGTTTGAGTATTGAATGCTGTGGTCTCTTGTTCGTCAAATGTTTGATAAAATGAGCCAATCTTACATTGAGTTTCTGTAATTCCCTGTGTTTCTGCTCTGAAGTTCTTTCTTTCTTTTTAATTCTGCCACCTTCCTCCATGTATCGTATGCCTTCCAGTCTACTTTAAAAGGTGTGTTTTTCTCTTGGTTTTCTGGACATGGTTGCATGTCTTTTTCATGCCTGTTCCTTTTTCTTCAAACATGTCTTAAGCTGGTGTAGTTATTTTAGACGAAAGCTTCCGTTGACTGGGAAGCCCATTTCTGCCCAATTTGTACCATGAACTCCTTTTCCTTTTCTGTGATGTACTTTTATTATTCGAAAAAGGATTTTAGGATCAGTGTTCCCGTCTGATTTCTCCTAACTGACTGTCCCCATCTCTAAATTATTTGTCTTTCTCACATTATAGAAAACTTGGTCCAAACTTTGTTATCATTATAAATAATCTCGGAACAATGTTTTCCGAAAGTTCCCTGAAAGCTGTTTCGGAACGTTCTTTGAGCGTTTTCAGAGCATTCTCAGAACGTTGTTCTCTCGGAGCGTTGTATGCCTTAATGTTTTTAGAATGTTACATCCCTTACATTATTGGAATGTTATAGCCCCTTTGTTCTTGGAACGTTGTTTTTTCAACATCCTCAAAACGCAGTGGCGTGCCGTGGGCCTGGGGCCTGAGCCTTCAGTGAGGTCCTACACAGTCCCACCCGAATTAATCCACCTCTTATTACTATCATTATGATGCCATGGCTCTAGACACTATACATTTAGACAGAAACGCAGTATAACCAGGCGTTGCGTCACCTTGAAATTGACATTTTTATTCAGAGAATTGCAGGGGAAGAGTACAATACAGTACAGTTCAACTGATAGGCAAGAACATAGTGGAGTGCAACAGAGTTATATTAATATTCTTCTTCTATCCATTTCTGGTCCACAAACTTTGAGCTTTAAGTCCAACTTTTACAGTATGTTCACTAAACAGCGCATTGTCGCACCCAAAGCAGTTACACCGTGATGATGAAGATGAAAGTTCCTGTTTACCCAAAAACATGACACAATTAATGAGTATTTTCAATATTTCCCTATTGTTCTTCACCTTTTCATTGTGCAGCTCCGCTGCCCTGCGCGCTTGTTCGTTGATCTGTAGATCCGCTCGGGTGTCCCCAAAAGTTTTCAAGTGCCCAGCCGTACTTTGGTGTCTCGTTGCTGCCTTGGTTAGACAACTCAAGTTTGCAAAGCCAGTGTTGCTCCAAACACTAAATCGATCACTTGCAAATAATAGGCATTCCCAGCAGTAAATGTTTTATTGCTATAGTTCTCAGAATGCTATCTCTTAACGTTCCCCATAATGTTGTTTTCATAATTTATTGTGAAAACAACATGTTGTGGATACACCTGACTCTAACAACATTCTTGGAATGTTGCATTCCTAACTTTCGCCGAAACGTTTTTCTCAAAGGTTCTACAAAGGATTCTGATACTGGGCACTTCGCAGATGATGGAAATCAGGATCTGGATGCGGTGAATTAAGTTTAACTATTTAACGGCAAGAAGTTTAAATAAACAGACACGGCTCGTGATCGCATCTCCGATCCGACCTGAGCCCCACAGTCTACTCCCCTTTTAAACACTGGAGAGCAGGTCTGCGCGACCAGGGTTTTTCCTGGGTCAAAATGGGTCTTCGGTGCTCCCAAAAAAATTGTTGGCGCGCTGTGCGCGCACGGTCTATGTTACCATGTCACCGTAATTAGCAGACATCTATGTATTTTTTGCCCCCAGAAATAATGATGGCTATGCTTGAGGAAATCATTTTGCTTCCACTTTAGATTAAAATAGATAGGCTAGACGGGCTGCAACTAACTATTATTTTGATAATCGAATAATCTGTTAATTATTTTTTCGATTAATCGGATAAAAATACTGTAATTTTCAACACTTTATTCAAAACAGGGTTCGTACGGTCATGGAAAACCTGGGAAAGTCATGGAATTTTTAAATGGCTATTTCCAGGCCTCGAAAAGTAATTGAAAAAAATAAAATCCCAAAATGTTTGGAAAAGTAATGCAAATGTGTTATATCAGTCGCGCGCAATTCCAGGATGCTTTATTTTCATTGGTTGCTGGATTAAATCTTACCCAGATACAACAGATACGTTCTTTTCTGATTGGCTACTGTGTAGCCCATTTCTTTTTTTTGATTGGCTGATAAGTGGCACCTCACAGCAGAACTCCAGGGAGCGCTTGATTCCTCCATGGTGAGGGCAGCGCGGCTCATGTTGGCGCGCTGCGGCACATTAAAACATTAAATAGCCGAGAGTCGTTTCTCAGCGTGAGAAATACGATGTGTGGCGGGAGTGCGTGACTAAAGACCGAAATAAGTGACTGTCACTCTCAATGCGTGACACTTGAGAGCCCTGATAACATCACCCGTAGGCGCACACAGCTCCGTGAATGTCACTCCGATGACTTGAATGACTTCTGCATCCAGCGCCACGAGAGCAGCAGCAGCCAATTAGATTCATCAACAACGGAGCAGCTCAGCGCTGATTGGCTCTCACAACGCAGGGTTCCGTCTGTCCTCTCCCTCCGCTCCGCTCAGCTCTTGTTTTTCCTGCGCCGCTCTGCGCTCAACTCAACTTTTTTTATACTCCGCGACTTATTGAGCGCCGTAATAATCGCGCGACACAACGAATCGATAATGAAATTCGTTGCCAACTATTTTAATAATCGATTTTATCGATTCGTTGTTGCAGCCCTATAGGCTAGTCCAGGTGTATTTGTGCACGTCGGGCCGTTGTTGAGTGAGTGATCAGCAGATGGCCGCTCTGTCCATTCGCGCACCTCACAGTTGCGTATTGATCAGACAAGAAGACACGCTTATCAACTCGATTACTATTGATCAAAACAGAACGAGGGTTCGGCTGTAGCCTACTTGAAACATACTATTGAGAACATATTCGCTGACATGCATGTGATGAACACAGTTTTTTTTGTTTTTTTACATCGCAGACTTTTTTTTGCCTTAGGCGCTCGGGATTTGTCATAGGCGTTCGGGAAAACGGCTTAGGCGCCCGCCCACATTTTCTCTATGCAGGAAAAACCCTGGCGACACAGGGACCGGAACAAGAGACCGGATGTTTACCTGCACAGACTTTTATATTAGTTTCCAACAGCCAATCACTATTCTCAAAGATTATTTCTTTCATATTCAGATTGGGGATGCTTTCCGGTTGGCTTGGCTAATACAACAACAACATGGAGATGTTAAACGTCACTGTGGCAGCTGTCTCCAATTTGGCCTCGGCTGTTAATCAGTCAACTGCCTGATAAAAGCTCTCAGTGGAGAGTGGAGAGTAGGAAGAGTGAGAAGAGGCGCAGACTTGCGGTCTGCTATGTGGTGGGAAATAAAATATGTTATTGAACGGAACCTCGTTGGTGTCTGGTAATCCTTGGAGCTTTTGGGTAACGGCCTTGGAGCCCACGGGTAACGGCCCGGAAACTGTTACAGTCACGTTGCTGCGACGTCGCACTTCCAGCCAGCTAACTAAATGGTTCCTTCACAATAAAAGTCTAGTATCTTACTTTCCGGATAAAAGTAACGTCACAGGCTTCAACCGGCTTCAACATTCAAATACTAGAATAACATTCATTCTCATGTGACATACGTATAAACATTAACTCTTGCAATTAACATTAATCATTTTCATAGAGAAAACAGTCTTTCCCTTATGCTTCATAATATGTGTGTGTGTGTGACCACTGTGTGTGTGTGTATGATCACTGTGTGTGTGTGTATGACCACTGTGTGTGTGTGTGACCACTGTATGAGTGTACGTGTGTGTGAACACTGTGTGTCTGACCATTGTATGTGTGTGTTTGACAGGCGGAGATTTTCACTCGGGTCCTTCAGAGTGAGGAGTACGAGGAGAACGAGGACAAGACTGTCATGGCCCTGGGCATCCTAAGCACCATTGACACCATCCTTACAGTCATGGAGGATCACAAGGAGGTCTCGCACACTCACAGCCAACACAAATATCATACATGCTGTTATGCTATTGTTTGATACTATATATTTGTTCATTCTACCTCTCAGATCACTCAGCAGTTAGAGGGGATCTGTTTGCAGGTGATTGGTCTGGTCTTGCAGAAACCCATCATAGGTATGGCAGGTGTGTGCAGGGGCAGTCCAGGGTTTTGATATGAACACACTCACTTTCTACATTTTACTGCTCTCAGATCATCCTAAAAATGTGGAAGGTTTGGTCATCACAGGTTTACTAAATGAAATTCTGCTGCATCTGTGCGCTCATGAAATACTCATTCTGTCTGTTTATTTGATACGGGGCAGTGCACATTAATAAAAACATTTCTGTAAATGTGTCAGATGTGTAGTCCCATCAGTTCTACAATATTCATGACGCACACAGCAGGGTAATGATTTTGTGATACGACCCAAAGGTTTCTTCAGGAACATTTTCAAAACTATGTTTGGGTTACTGGTTACATCTCGCTTCCATCATGACAGCCATAACATCCATGTCTGGCATACGGAAGAAAAACTATATGCTTGCATGCCTAATGCAGCACTTTCTTTTGCTCCTGCTGCTGTCAGTAAATCACGATCAATCATTAACATAAATGTCTTTCATTATATTTTACATATTCCTGCACAATGGAGCATAATTCAGAAATTAGAAATTAATATTCCTGAAATTGCAATTAACCAATTTATTAACCACACTTAATGGCTCCTTACACAATGGTCGTGAATTTTTTTATTTTTTATGTGAGCCGGATATTTTCTGGATTTGCACTTTTCACTGCAAATCTTGCAAGTAAACATCTTGTTATCCTTATTTTTTAAACAAGCTCCGGCTTTTCCCTTTCACTGCATTGGCCTGCTATTCTGTGTGCTCATGCTCATTTGTTGGGGCACATAAAACACATTACACTGATCCCACTTTAGGTGTAGTTAATGCATGTGAAGGATTTAGATTCATCAACAGTCCTTTCCTGTCCTCCGCAGAGTTCTACGAGGAGATTTTGTCGCTGGCTTTCGGCCTCACCTGTCAGACTGTTTCCCCCCAAATGTGGCAGCTTCTTGGGGTCTTGTATGAGGTGTTCCAGCAGGACTGCTTCGACTACTTCACAGGTATGTCAAAGAAAGTGAAGTCAATTTATTATTTCTCAAAAGAAGGCAATTTGTGCTGCAGCAAGCACAAGAACCAAAAACATTGTCTTACATATGGCAATACAGTAGTTGACTGATTATAAATTAAACAATTATTATTTAGAAAGTCAGATTTGCGACTACTTCCTTGTTGGAAGGGAAGGTTAGAGATCGGTCTGTAGTTAGCCAACACCTCTGAATCAAGACTTGGCTTCTTCAGAAGAGGTTTAATTACAGCGGCTCCATAGAGCTACTACTATTACTACTACTACTACTGAGGTATTTAGGAATATACGGCTCTACAGAGCTACTACTACTGAGTTCTTTAGGAATACACAGCTCCACAGAGCTGCTACTACTACTCGGGTATTTAGGAATATACGGCTCCACAGAGCTACTACTACTAGTTCTACTACTACTACTGCTGCTACTGGCTCACCAGAGCTGCTTTTGCTACCGCTGCTGCTAGTTCTAATGCTATACCACTTCTACTACTACTACTGAGATCTACAGGAATACACGGCTCCTACTATGTAGTACTACTACTACGACTGCCGTTTATAGGAATACATGGCTCCACAGAGCTACTACTACTATTGAGATCTATAGAAATACACAACTCCACAAAGCTGCTACTACTACTACTACGTAGCTACAAATAGGAATACACAGCTCCACAGAGCTGCTATTACAACTACTACTACTAAGGTCTATAGGAATGCACGGTTCCACAGATCTGTGAATCTGTCAGCCTGGCTACAGTATTAAAGAGTAACATGGGGTTGTTGTTATTTTTCTCTATTATTGATTGCAATCAACAAAACAAATGTACAAATCATTGAAGCAAACAATATAAACAATATCTTATATATAAAACATAGTAAGCATAATAATAAATATTACACATTAACAAAAAACTAAACTAAAAGTAAACAGAGTTAACCAATATGTTCTCACGAGACTAATGTGTTTTTATGGAACACGTTTTCTTTGGTTTGGGAGGTATCAGCAATATGCCGAAGACCTAACTTCATTTGTTTTATGATCTTTTTTACAGTGGCTATAGAGTCCAGTGTAATTCTCAGTGAGCTATTTGAGGAACTAAACTAAAATGATAATGAATCATGTCGTAATAACTGTCAAAGCGGAAAAAATGCAGTGTACCTGTAAAATAAATTTTGTGCAGGTTCATACACCCACCCATAAAAATGGTGGTAATGTCAATGATGGTATGTGTTTTTTACAGATATGATGCCTCTCTTGCACAACTATGTTACCGTGGATACAGACATGCTATTGTCAAACCCTAAGCACTTAGAAGCCATCTACAGCATGTGCAAAAAGGTCAGGCTTTATGTGTAATCACTAGCTGTTCAAAGCTGCATACAATGTGCACAATAATCCTTTATTTTTATTTTTTAGCTGAGTCATGACTTGTCATCTATTATGTTTGACGTGTTATAGGTGCTGACCATAGATGCAGGTGAGGATGCAGAGTGTCACGCTGCTAAACTGTTGGAGGTCATTATCCTGCAGTGCAGAGGCAGAGGCATTGACCAGGTCAGAAACAGCCCCACACAGTACACCCTTTTATTTCCATTTACTTTCAGTCTTGAAAATATCTAATATGCATTCAACGCAGCAATCCCCAATATTTGTCTCGTGTACCCCAACAAGTTGGTTTTCCTTCACTGACGATGCCTGTGAAGATCCAAATGTATTATTTTGATATGGTTTCAAAGTGGATGCTGAATGTTGTTGAATGTCTTACAATTAAATATTGTTAGAATATATTTCATACAATTACATCACATATTTAGGTCACTTTGCAAGTTTGCATTCCTACTCTTACACCATTTGTGGAAGTTGCTTTAAAAGGAATATGGCCGTGTTACGGCCTATCTAGTGTGCCAAGGGGTACACAGGGCGTAACATATGGGTCTTACAAAACGGTGGCAACGGTGGAACAAAAAAGGAAGGGGGGGGGCAGGTGACTTTTTCTTTGCTCCCCCCGATGCGCGCACACACGCCGGCATCGGAGCTATGCGGCGCGCGAGACGGCGAGCGGATAAATGTTAACGCGACACGTAGAGACAGAATGACATGCTGCTGTGTAGAGACGATCAATAACAGACGGCTGTTTAATAAAAGAACAAAGACGTCTTTAAGAAAGGGACCTTAAATTACTTCTGCTGTGATCTGGCGCGATAGAGAAAATTACAGAGTGGCGGGCGGAGAATTTTTTTTTTTAACTCAAACTCAGAAGAGCCATATGCCGTCACCGGAAGAGCCATATATGGCTCGCGAGCCATAGGTTCCCGACCCATGCACTAGGGGAAACTAGTGTTGATTGTAGTGGAAGGAGGGGAAGGCTTTTGTTGATAGACTAGCAGGTGAGAAAATGCCGGGTGAGGTCAAGATGGAGTAGAAAATATTGTCAGATAGAGTGCGTGACCCTAAGCCATTTGAGTGGATGCCATCAGGGTGGAAAAAGGCAAGTTTTTTTCTTCGCTGATATTGAAATGAAAGATGGTCAACATAAATAGAAATCCTTTATACTTGGCTTATATTATAGTAACTAGAATCAGACTCTGAAATCTCAAACCTTGCTTTGTCAGTGAACGTCAAGTGAATTAAACTCCCCCCTTCTTTCTGCAGGCAGCCAGAAATGGAAGAAAAACACCATAGAATCATTGACAGCATCTGAGAATGTCCCACATGTTACATGTGTTCCACTCTGGAGTTACAGCAGCCTAATGTATCTGTGTTTCTTACGTGCAGTGCATCCCTCTGTTTGTGGAGGCTGTTCTGGAGCGTTTGATGAAGGGCGTGAAGTCCAGCGAGCTGAGGACCATGTGTCTGCAGGTGGCTATTGCTGCTCTGTACTACAACCCGGCCCTGCTCATCCACACGCTGGACAACATGCACTTCCAACACAACCCTCAGCCCATCACTGCCCACTTCATCAACCAGTGGATGAATGACACAGAGTTTTTCCTTGGGTAAGGGGGAGGCTACTGTTGTTTTGAACAATATCTGGAATAAAATGAAAATCATAATTAGATAGATATTTACAAGCTGCAACAGTGATGCCGGTATATTTTTTTCACAAGGTGTGAGTCATCATGGCAAAATGTTGTCCTGGAGACATCTCCTGAAGTGGGAACTACCACATATGCGGTTAATAGAACTGTGTCAGATGTTTATCTTTCTGTCTGTTGGCATATATATATATATCTTACACACTGGAACTTTAAGCTATGAACAAGTTTTTTCGTCTGTCATTGTTATTAATGGGCTGGTTTGCATTGCAATACAAAGGCAATATTTATTTACTTTCTACAACTGTACTCAATACTCCATTGATATTTTTTTTCCTGTTCTCATTCTGCAAATTCATTATCTATGATTCTTTAATACATGTGCTCATTTGGAAATAGCCTTCTTTTTCCAGATTATTTGGTTCAGGTGAATGTCAAAACATTAGAGGAAGATTTAAATAGTCTCTTTTAATTCCCCAGGCTCCATGACCGAAAGATGTGTATCATCGGCCTGAGCGTGCTAATGGAGCTGCCTATTCGGCCGGCAGTGCTAGATGGAGTTTCCGCCCAGATTGTCCCCTCCATCCTGCTCTTGTTCCTGGCTCTCAAACACCTCAACGCCTCCCGCCTTGTCAACAAACCCGACCTGCTGGCCCATGATGGGGCTCAGGATTTAGATCAGAACGGTGAGAAAAGATCAGGGAAGATCAAAAAGAATAACAGAAGGAAATGACAGGTGGAGGAATTCATGTAGAATGAATAAGGGCAGAGAGAAAGCAGAGAATAGAAAAATAATCTCCTTAGTAAGGATGATTAAATGAGATTTCTCTTTTTTGCCAACATTGGTTCTTCTACCACTTGTATCTTAATTCAGATTTGAGCTCAAATTATTTTCACCGACGACTGTGGCTCAGTAGTGATCAGAGTCGGCCTTTAATCAGAGGATCGGTGGTTTGATCCCCGGCTCATCTAGCCCATGTTGATGTGTCCTTGAGCAAGACACCGAACCCCAAAATTGCTTCCGTACTGTGTATCAATGTGTATGAATGTTAGTTACTGCTGATGGGCAGGTGGAACCTTAGCTCCCTGAATCTGTGTGTGAAAGGGTGAATGTCATGTAGTGTCAAAACGCTTTGAGTGGTCGGAAGACTAGAAATTGCGCTATACAAGTACAGGTCCTATTACCATTTACCACATTTATTTGCTGGTCCCCAAAAGCTCTACTTTGCTTTACTCGAGCATTAAGAAATGTAATTTTCAAACTTTGTTGATTGCTTGTAGGGCAGACCGAAAGATTACCTTAGCGGTACAGTGGTGGCTAATAGTTTCTCTTGGCCCTTTTATTTAAAATGTATTTATTTCAATGTCTTAAATCGATCAGGGTGGTGTATTTGAAATGAAAAGCTTATGTTTTTTTAATGGGAACGCTGAACATGTTTGGGTCGGAAATATGTATATGTCATAAGGGAAGGCTAAATATCGAGCAACAGAAAAACATTTTACAAAAGTTCCAAGCTTTATTGTCCCTGTTGTCAACTTGTTTAAGTCTATCTTGACAATACTAAAAAAAGAAGTAGCTTATATAGTACAAACAAAGTTATTGTCGATCTTAACACACCAAGCTTTGTTTTCTTGAAATCAGTAGACGGATTGTAAAATCTCAAGTTTAAAAAAAGTGTTCCATCAATAACTTTTTTCATCAATGATAAGACAATTATCCAAACTCAAAAGCTGTGTTTCTGGGCCCAGGGTAGCCATGTTAAAGCAAATAAAAAATAACACAACATGATAATGAAGTAATGTCTTGCACTCAGCTGCCAGTTAATCAGGTGAACATAGCTAAGCAAATTGTTTCCTATGAAGCAAAATGAGATAACGATCTGAATTTGTGAAAAAATTTACTGGATTAGAGGATTTAATTCAAGAAAAGAAGTTACAACCTTCTGCAAAATGTGACTTTTTAAATTATGCTACTTTGTTTCCAGTTGTGATTTGGGGATTAAAGGTGTCCTTTAAGAATATACATATTCTATACGTATCAGGAAGAAGAAAGATCTGTGTTGTATTGAGTGAAAGGACTGTTAGCCTATGGTAGTTGCCATTTGGTCTTCCCACCATAGTTACCTTAGCTATTTACGTCAAGATGCTGCCAAGATTGTGACGAACAGCAAATCAAACTTAAACAAATCCCTTCTGAAAACTATGGGTTATGTCACCAACAGTAGATTCATGTTTTTTCTACAACCCTTTTTCTTTTCTTTTTTTATGGGGAAAGAAATTACAAGGATACATATAGAAAAAAACAATTTAAATTGACGTTGTGTTGGGAAATGATCTTGCAATCTTTAAAAACAAATGTACAGATTGTTTAACGAGAAAGATGGAGACCATGCATAGTAGTACACATTTTCCTTACCGTTTCCTTCCATTTTCTTCTTTATAGTGTGTTCAAAAGTTCAAAATGACCTTTATGCCATTTCAATATGGCCTTATGAAAGCTTTGATGCTAATGGCTGTATTATGTTGTGTATGGGCAGAGGAGATTCCCAGTGATGAAGATGAGGTGACCGAGAAGCGTAACGCCATGCAACAGCAGTCCAGCATGCCAACAAGACTGTCCGACGAGGATGAAGATGAAGATGAGTACTGGGACGACGACTGCTTTGAGGGTACACCCCTGGAGGAGTACAGCACGCCTTTAGACTACGACAACGGAGAGGACGAGTATCAGTTCTTCACCTCCGCCCTGCTCCGTAAGTCATCAATCAGATGTCGGGTGTCTGCCTAAAGAACACTTTAGTGACTTTCTTCTTCATTATATACAGGCTTATTTTGGTCAGAGCTCCTCAGGTTTCAAAATACAAGCTTACAATGTTACCGATTTCTCATTCCTAGCACAGCCAAACAGATATTATAAAAGCAATTTTATTTCTATAGCACATTTTGTACACCAAAACAAACATCCGTCTAGAAAATATGATACAAAAATAGTAAAGTTAATAAAATAGTAATTCCATTCCATTATCCAAACTGCTTATTCTTCTTTAGGGGCGCTGGAGCCGATCCCAGCTGACATTGGGCAAAGGCAGGTACACCCTGGACAGGTCGCCAGTCCATCTCAGGGCTAAAATAGTCATTAAACGTAAAATAATTAAATTAAAGATATGCAATACAAAACAATATAAAAAGTACATAAATACAAAAAAAACATCGTAATAATTTTTAAAAAACAGTCAGTTAAATCATTCAATTCAATTCAGTATTGCCCATTTTCACAAATTACAAATGTGTCTCAGAGTACTTTACAATCTGTACATACACCATGTGCACAATTATTAGGCAAGTTGTATTTTTGAGGATTCCTTTTATTATTGAACAACTACAGTGCCCTCGGTCAATCCAAAATGTCAATAAACCTCAAACCTGAATATTTTAGAAAGTAAAAGTGAGGTTTTGGCTTTCTTAGGAGAATATGTGTGCACAATTATTCGGCAACTATTAGTGTGCAGAATTATTATGCAACTAAATAAAACATGACAACTTTCCCATCTCACTTGTTATTTTCCATCTGTTAATGTGAGAATAAGAAACATCCATCCATCCATCATCAATACCGCTTATCCTCATTAGGGTCGTGGGGGCCGATCCCAGCTGACATAAGGCGAAGGCAGGGGACACCCTGGACAGGCCGCCAGTCCATCGAGGGCACATATAGAGACATACAACCATTCACTCTCACATTCACACCTACGGGTAATTTAGAGATCAATTAACCTGCATCATGTCTTTGGACTGTGGGAGGAAGCCGGAGAACCCGGAGGGAACCCACGCTGCCACGGGGAGAACATGCAAACTCCACAAAGAAGGACCGCGCCGACCGGGAATTGAACCCACGGCTCTCTTGCTGTGAGGCGACAGTGCTAGCCACCATACCACCGTGCAGCCCAATTCAGTTCAGTTTATTTGTATACCCCATTCTCACAAATTACAAATTTGCCCCAGAGTGCTTTACAATCTGTACACATAGACATCCCTGTCTCAGAACCTCACATTGGATCAGGAAAATATCCCAAACAACCCTTTCACGGGAAAAGGGGGAAGAAACCTTCACGAGAGCAACGGAGGAGGATCCCTCTCCAAGATGGACATGTGCAATAGATGCCATGTGTACAGAAGGAATCATTACACACAAATTAAAATACAGTAGCAACACAATCAAATCATCCCATTTAAGAAGCTAGAACCAGCATTCATGCTTGTTTTATCATTTAAACAAATAATCCATCAGAATTTTTATTTGCTGTCGGTTAATCTGCTGATGTTATTATTTTGACTGGCTGCATGAAAACCATCTCCCACGATAACCTTTCACTTTGGCCATGTGTAGGGGTCCAGAACACAGATGCAGCCTGGTACCAGTGTTTGACTGCTTCGCTCAGCGTCGACCAGAAGAAACAACTGCAAGAGATCTACAGCATGTCACAGCAGAGGAGGAGCACAGCAGCCAAGGGCCAGTGTGGTAAGAGTGTGGTAACACCACAAGCACACAGAAAGTGAAGTCAATTTCATTTATAGAATTCAATATCACAAAGTTGCCTCAAGGGGGTTTACAATATGTACAGTATACAACACCCTCTGTCCTTTTGAGACTTGCAACAAATTAAGAAAACTCTCCCTAAAATGGATGCAACCTAAGGGAACATAAACTGAGGGAGGGATCCTTCTCTCTTTTCTAACAGAAAGACATGCAATGGATGTTGTGTGTACACAATAAGCAACATGGCCTCCTGCCATGCCCCCCATCCTACTAATTATTCATACCTTTCTGTCATATTCATTGAATGTGTTGTAACTCCTTAACGCTGTTCATCTGTACACATGACATCTATTGCTTCTGGCCAAGCGGGGAGAGGGATCCTCCTCTGTTGCTCTCCTGAAGGTTTCTTCCCTTTTTTTCACCGTGAAAGGGTTTTTCCTGATCCGATGTGAGGTACTGGGTCAGGGTATGTACACATTGTTAAGCCCTCTAAAGCTAATTTGTAATTTGTGATATTGGGTTTTATACATTAAACTAAATTGAATTGAATACAAATACAGTATAGACAATCAAGATAACAATATTACAGATTTATTGTAAACATATAAAGAATGAATCCAGAGATGCAGTGGCTTTCAGACAGTTTACGATATTTTCTTTGGCAGAAAAAAACAAGGATTATAATAATAATTATGCATTGATGACAGATAATTGTAAATTTAAGCAAAAAAGACAAGTTTTAAGTTTAAGACACTGACAGGATGTGAAAAAATGCTTGATAAATTCATTTTGTAATGTTTCATGAATGCCCTGAAGGGTTATTTATGCTGTCAGTTGTCATAGTATGGATTGGAGATTTCCAACTTTTTTTACACACTTTCTGGACCACAGTATGAGGAACAGTGGACATAAATGAGACCCAGATGGAACATGGAGAAAAAATATTGTGTTTATGTCCCATAATGAAAAACAATATGGCCTCTGTTAGAGACATGTATTTTGTTTGAATTACAAACATGTAATTGTATTTATTTGTATGATCTAAAGACTTTCCTCTACCACGTGTATGTCAATCAAGGATATAGTGGCTTCTTAATTTTCTCAGCTGTTTGTAATGGTTCACCGTGTGTCTTCTTTACATGTACAGAGAAACTAAGCGCTTGCACCTGGAAAATGAATGAACTCAGAACATTGCTTGCTGGTGGTGGAAATACTGAAAGGGTGTTAAGTGATGTGGAGCAATTTAAGATAACGCTCAATTAATTTAAAGATGTTTATGTTGCTCTCCAAAGGCTTTTTTTTACCTGCTGAAATGAAGGAAAATGAGACTATGGACTGGTATGAGCCCAAAATAGAGACATTTAGGAATTTCATATTGGAAGTGGTTTCAAAGGAAACTTTTGATATATCAGATCCTCATAGGCTTGATGAACCTCGAGATAGTATTTTCAATGCATCTAAACAGATGAGGCGATCAGCAACCTGTTCATCAGTACCTTCAGAACGCCTTCAAATAGCTACGGAAAAAGCTGTACCACAAATACGTATGTCTGCATTAAAACAAAAATGCTGTGGAAATGAAGAAAGACAGATTACAGGCTGAATTGAATATAGCAGCCTCTGAAGCCAAATTAAATGTTTTGAACAGTTTTCATGAAACCTCTGGACCTACAGGTCCAGGAAAGAGCTCTATGAATGGCTCTACAATGCTCTATGAATGAAGAGAAGAAACCTTCAGGAGAGCAACAGAAGGATCTCTCCCCCATGATGGACAAAAGCCATAGATGTCATGTGTACAGAATGAACAGCATTACAGAGTTACATAAACACATTCAATGAATATGACAATGTACGGATAGTAGGCATGGACCACGATCCAGAGGGGAGATATGGAAAATGATAAATGTTTTTAATTTGTAAAAAACAGTAACAAATATGAAGTAAAGTAAAGTACAACCATGTATTACAATCCTTTTTGAGAGTGAGAAGATCAGTATCAATTTTATTTGTCATGGTTTCCAAACAGCAGGCCTGACTGTAAAAAAAATGTAAAATCACCTGCCAGCACTGATTATCATGTTGTATCCAGTCTATTTAATTCATACACAAACAAAAAGGTCAATTTGTTGTTTTAGAGGGGGCTTTGTGCTCCTTTTTTTGACATCATTTATTAATTTGTGCTCTTAGTTATTAGGTATGATTAATACTAAATAATTACCAAATTACAGTACTTTAAAACAATTCTGAAAAAAACGTTTACTTTGGGCTATCCTGAAGTCCATTTGAGAAGATTTTGCCAAACATTCGTGAATTTAGATGGTTTTTACCCTTTTCAAAAAAGTTAAACTCTTCTCTTCCAAATCCTTTGTTTTCAGAACACTAAGGAGGAGACAGTCTGCAGATTTCAGAGAATTGGACGAAGAAGAGAGGATCTGGGTTGACTTGACCTAAAGTGGATTTCTGTCTAATCTGAAGGATCTCAATCAAGATCAGACCATACCAGACTTACTGGATCCAATCATAACCAGTTCCCAGGGTTTCATATGAATGGATGAAATATTAGGGGCTGGGTTGGCATTATATCTTTGAATCTGGTGCACTGTAAAGAGCCTCAACTGGAATATTCCTATGATCTGTGCGTGTGGTCTGCATTATACATTTAATTGTCCTTGACCAGCAAAAATAATTTCAGTTATTGTACAGTGCAGTCCCTTTGATCTGTGACATGTGTGTGCATGTGCGTGTGTGCGTGCGTGTGTGTGTGAAAATAAAAACACATCAGAATGTGTGTTTGTGCATAATGTAAGCCCTTGTCTTTTTCTTTTTATCGTTGAACACTTTGTATCATATCATGGAGCAGGAAGATGATGCAAATGGTTGAGGAGGTTGAGGTATTGTGGCCTACAGCTATGTCAAACATGCAATTAAAATGGGAGCAGGATTTTAGGAGAATAATATTTTTTGTCTTTCGGGATGTCCCTGGATTTGTTTTTGTAAGTGTTTTCAGAAATAATTTAATTAACGGTCACATTTCCTTCCTGCCTTTTCTAAAAAAACATTGAATAGCCCAATATCACAAATAACAAATAATACCAAGGAGAGCATTACAAAACTCTACACCAGGGGTCGGGAACCTATGGCTCTTCCGGTGACGGCATATGGCTCGCGAGCCAAATATGGCTCTTCCGGTGACGGCATATGGCTCGCAGACAATTTTGAGTTTAAAAATATATATATCTCCGCCCGCCCCCTGTAAATTTCTCTATCACGCCAGATTACAGCAGAAGTAATGTCAGGTCCTTTTCTTAAAGACGTCTTTGTTCTTTTATTAAACTAAATGTCTGTTATTGATCGTATCTACTACACAACAGCATGTCATTTCTGTCTACGTGTCGCGGTAACACTTCTTGGCTCGCCGTCTCGCGCGCCACAGAGATCCGATGCCGGCGTGTGCGCGCAACGGAGCGGACCAAAGAAAAAGTCACCTGCAACCTGAAAGCATCAGGTATTCATGAAAATATCATGAAACTTGTAAATCGTGTGTCCTGAGACACATAATATGGTGGAAAATCAAGAAAATCTGTATTCTTTCGGAGAATCCACTTTTAGTCTCTGTGCAGGCTGGAAATCAGTTTAACCCTTGTGTTGCCTTCGGGTCATTTTGACCCGATTCAATATTTAACCCTCCTGTCGCCTTCGGGTCAATTTGACCCGATTCAATGTTTAATGTCGGTGTTCTTTCGGGAGTCAACAAACAAACATAAAGTACCTCACACTTAAACTTGGAAAACAATATTAATTCAAATAATTTTCTGGAGATTTTAATAGCTGGGGTCATATTGACCTCAAGGGTAAAATATGTTAGTAAATATAAAGGTAACAGGAAGGTTAAACATTGAATCGGGTCATATTGACCGGAAGTCGACAGGAGGGTGAAACATTGAATCGGGTCAAATTGACCCGAAGGCAACACAAGGGTTAAGCGCATAAAAACAAGAACATACAGCTTTGAGGCAGTAAAGTGATGAAAGCATCAGGTATTCATGAAAATATCATGAAACTTGTAAATCGTGTGTCCTGAGACACATAATATGGTGGAAAATCAAGAGAATCCACTGTTGGTCTCTGTGCAGGCTGGAAATCAGTTTAAGTGCATAAAAAAATGAACATACAGCTTTGAGGCAGTAAAGTGATGAAAGCGTCAGGTATTCATGAAAATATCATGAAACTTGTAAATCCTGTGTCCTAAGACACAATTTGGTGGAAAATCAAGAAAATCTGTATTCTTTAGGAAAATCCACTGTTGGTCTCTGTGCAGGCTGGAAATCAGTTTAAGCGCATAAAAAAATGAACATACAGCTTTGAGGCAGTAAAGTGATGAAAGCATCAGGTATTCATGAAAATATCATGAAACTTGTAATTCCTGTGTCCTGAGACACATAATATGGTGGAAAATCAAGAGAATCTGTCTTCTTTAGGAAAATCCACTTTTCGTCTCTGTAGGCTGGAAATCAGTTTAAGCGCATAAAAACAAGAACATACAGCTTCGAGGCAGTAAAGTGATGAAAGCATCAGGTATTCATGAAAATGTCATGAAACTTGTAATTCCTGTGTCCTGAGACACATAATATGGTGGAAAATCAAGAGAATCTGTATTATTTAGGAAAATCCACTGTTGGTCTCTGTGCAGGCTGGAAATCACTTTAAGCGCATAAAAAATGAACATACAGCTTTGAGGCAGTAAAGTGATGAAAGCATCAGGTATTCATGAAAATATCATGAAACTTGTAAATCCTGTGTCCTAAGACACATAATATGGTGGAAAATCAAGAAAATCTGTATTCTTTCGGAGAATCCACTTTTAGTCTCTGTGCATGCTGGAAATCAGTTTAAGCGCATAAAAAATGAACATACAGCTTTGAGGCAGTAAAGTGATGAAAGCATCAGGTATTCATGAAAATATCATGAAACTTGTAATTCCTGTGTCCTGAGACACATAATATGGTGGAAAATCAAGAGAATCTGTCTTCTTTAGGAAAATCCACTTTTCGTCTCTGTAGGCTGGAAATCAGTTTAAGCGCATAAAAACAAGAACAGGAGGAGGATGACCGCTAGGATGACCGCTACCGCGTTCTTCTAATGACGGCGAAGCGTCGCGCGCCGGGTCCACCAGCATTTTGACAATCTGAATTCTGGTGAATCTACGCGCCGTCATGATGACTTTTGGCACCGGCAGCAGCGAGCAGGAGCAGCGAGCAGCGAGCAGGAGCAGCGAGCAGCGAGCAGCGAGCGGGAGCAGAGGCGAGCAGAGGCAGTAGCAACAAGCAGCAACAAGCAGCAACAAGCAGCAACAAGCAGCAACAAGCAGCAACAAGCAGCAACAAGCAGCAACAAGCAGCAACAAGCAGCAACAAGCAGCAACAAGCAGCAACAAGCAGCAACAAGCAGCAACAAGCAGCGAGCGGGAGCAGTAGCAGCGAGCAGCAGCAGCAGCAGAGGCGGCAGCACACCACCGGGCACCAAAGACGGCGTTAGTAGTACACACGTCGAGTCGTTATTTTGACCCGAGGGGACGATGCGAGTACGGAACGTTACGTATTGTTCAATTCAATTCAATTCAGTTTATTTGTATAGCCCAATTTCACAAATTACAAATTTGTCTCAGAGTGCTTTACAATCTGTACACATAGACATCCCTGCCCCAAAACCTCGCATCGGATCAGGAAAAACTCCCAAATAACCCTGTAGGGGGGAAAAAAGGGGAAGAAACATTCAGGAGAGCAACAGAGGAGGATCCCTCTCCAGGATGGACAGGTGCAATAGATGTAATGTGTATAGAAGGACAGATTTAGAGTTAAAATACATTCAATGAATGTGACAGAGTGTATGAATATTGTGGCGTGCGAGTCGGCGGTACGCGGGCGCTCGGGAGCGTAACTGTTACCGGAGAAGGAAAAAGAGCCGAGGTCTGCGGGTGCGTGCGTGCGTGCGCGTCTTTGCTTGTAACGCTGCAGGTAATGACCAAATCAAATAAACGCAAGTTTCAAACAACAACAAGTCCTGTGTCCTGTCATCATTGGGAGCCCCACGAGGCGGCCTTTCCCCCCCCCCCCCCTTATTTTTCTCCCCGCGTCAATCTTTTTGCATTTCACGTGAACCGGGAATGTATTGGGCGACGCAATGTCTGATTAACAGTTTAGCCGAGCGACGGCCCGGTGGGAAGAAGCCATTTCCCGTGTGTGTGCTTGGGTTTTTTTTTTTTTACGTGCGTCGGGTGTGTTTTTACGGAGCTTACGGTGCTCTGTAGCGCCTACCGAAAGGGACGAGTCGGAACAGCTTGTGTTTGGGGTGCGAATGATCTGCAGTTATCTTTCCAGCCCGCAGCCGCCGCCGCCCCCGCCGCCCCCGCCGCCCGACTCTGGAGGTGTACAAGTCCAGGATGGAGGGCGGGCGGGCGTGCGTGAGTGCGTGCGCGCGCGCGTGCGGGCGGGCGGCCGGCCGGAACCGACAGTTTGTCTCTGCAGACCTGCCGACTAGCCGTTGCGGTCCGTCTGCGTCCCGCTCGGTGGCCGATAACAAACCCACGCGGCGGCGAAGGAAATGAAGCGCTCGGAGCTTTGCGGTCCGGGCGTCGGGTCGTTTTCACCCGACAGAGTTTACACCGACCGGAGCGCGAGAGATGCGCGCCAGGGTCGCTCCGACCCAAAGAACGTAGGCGCGTGGGATGCGACTCGGGTCTTTTTGACCCAGAGTACGGATACGCGCCGGGGTCACTCTGACCCAGCGCTGGGTCTTTTTGACCCAGAGGACAGGGGTAGAGGCTTGTAATTCACACACGTACGTGTATATACAGTTACGAGGGTCAGATTGACCCGAGGACAACGGGAGGGCCGCGTGGGATTGAACTCGGGTCTTTTTGACCCAGAGTACGGATACACGCCGGGGTCACTCTGACCCAGCGCTGGGTCACTCTGACCCAGACCTGGGTCTTTTTGACCCAGAGGACGGATACACGCCGGGGTCACTCTGACCCAGCGCTGGGTCAGAGTGACCCAGAGGACGGGGGTAGAGGCTTGTAATTCACACGTGTATATACAGTTACGAGGGTCAGATTGACCCGAGGACAACGGGAGGGTTAATGAACGACAGCGTCGCCTGCTGTTGGGAAACGTTAGAGACTGCACGAAATAACAATTGTTTGTTGTTAGGTTTTAGAGCATGTGTTTTCAATTTGTATTAAAGAATGTAAGCCCTATGAATTATTGTTTACTCCACAGGGTTGTAATTATTAGAAGAAGATTAATAATTACAATCATATTACTGCTGTGTTGTTTATTCTATATCGGTAACCCTGAGAGCAAAAGCTTCTAGGGTCACATCGGGTTAATGAGCAGACACAGGAACAAAGGTTTGTTTCAATTCTCACCATATACCCACCGACACCTCACACAGGAATGTCGGGTCGTAAAGCTCATACGGAAGAGACCCCATTTGTGTTGTGTAAATGACTTGCTTCAATAAAAGGACTGTCGGGGGAGAACTGAGCCAGAGTGTTTTGGGTGAGTGCAGGAGGCACAGCTCAGGCATTTCTCCTTGGACAAGTAAAACTACGCGCTTGAGTCTGTTATCTGTGTTCATTGGAGTTGGTCTGGTAATTCAACTAGCGGGGCTTTATCTTTAAGGTGAAAACCCCACATTAATTGGTCCTTCGAGCCGGATCCCAACACATCGTCAACGGAGAAAAGGGAGGGGAAGACACGCCGAAGTCTGTCGACAGCCAGGGTCTTAGCTGATCCTGTCAAAGTCCCGGGACGTGAATTTGTGGCCGGGCCGGTGTCTTTATTGTCCAACCTCCTTCTTTCCTGAGCCGATTGACGGGATCCAGATCCAACCAGTGACCTCAGATAACAGGTAAAGTAGAGGTTGCTCCACCTAAAGGACGTAGAGGTTGCTCGACCTAAAGGACGTAGAGGTTGCTCCACCTAAAGGACGTAGAGGTTTCTCCACCCAAAGGAGATTTGATAGTGGTTCTGTAGGTCTGTGCTCCATGTGTGTGTTGGATGTCTGAGTCTGTGCAAGTGAAGTCCTCCAGGTGAACATAGATGTGTAGGAGTCCGGAGGCGTTTCCTGACTTAAGCAAAGACTCATTAACATATAAGACAGTGCGGGATTTACACTCCCAGTGAAAAGCTTTATGGGTAATTGAGCAATTTTTGTGTGACAGGGAGAAGTCTCGTGGCCACTGAGCAGTGTGAGTGTGTTTGTTGCTTTGGAGTACAGACTGAGATGTAGGCTATGTAATATATATATTGTAATTCTTGTGTGAAACATCATAGCCAATAGAGGGACTAAATAGAGTTGAAACATAAACTGAAGAAATACCACCACATAATTGTGAATGAATGTCGAATGCCAGTGAATGAATGTTGAATGCAAGTGATTGAATACTTTTGATAAAATTGTGCACGGCTTGAGACGGAGAGTGATACTGCGGGATAACTGATACAAAGCTCCGCATACTACACGCTGCCAAGCACAACCTCACACGCCAACGCTGATTGGTTTAGCGAAAGACATATTTTACTTTAAAATAATGATAAATGTAATATTGAGACTCATATTTGCTTTGTCATTTTTTGTTTTTTAGTGAGAGCTGTAAATTACACAAGCTCTGTTCCGAAATACACATTGTCAAATAAGAACACATAGTGTAAAGAATAATGGGGAATTGGGGTAGCAAACCGGTCCCTACGGGGGACATGAAGTACATGGAGCATTATTGTCCTGGTAGTATGATCCATTGTAAAACCTGGCATAAGAAACATGGTTTCACGGGAAAGTTAGAAAAAGCCAGCTGTATTGAGTTATTGGAAAAACTTAAGGCTACAGCGGCAGGAAAGACAGGAAAAGAAAGAGAGGGGTTGGACAAACAGATGAGAATGGCAAAAATATGGAGTGAGCAGGCAAAGAAAAGAGCAGAAAGTCATGAGAGGGACAAGCAAAGTACAATGGTAGCGGCAGTTTCAGTAGATTCTGACGATGAAACAGGAGCGTCAACATCAGGTAGTGCAGCAGCAAGGAGAGCAAGAAGAGACAGAGAGAGACAAATGAGAGAAGAACTAGACAGGAAAGAGAGAGAGATCGCAAGAAAAGAGGAGAGAGCCAGAGCAGAGGAAAAAGAGAGGTGAGGCAGCAATAGATAAACACGTAGAGAGAATGGCACAAAAGGGAAAGAGCGGGATGCGTAGTCGTGTTGAAACACGTTCAGTTACAGCAGGGAAGAACCTGTCGCTCACTCCCCCTGTATACCCCGACGTAGAACAACTGAAAGATGACATGCATGCACAGGCCTCTGCGTTTCCCTTGGTCGCCGTAGCAAATCCACATTACGGTTTACAAATGCCAGGGCAAGCAGACGGCATCCTAGATCGGGAAATAACGGTAAATGTTTTTCGTCCATGGACAGAAGAACAATGTAGAAAAGCATGTGAAGGACTGACTCCGTACAAACGAGATGCAGAAACATTCTGCAGGGAGCATCGCGCATTGGTGGATGCATTCCAATTGAACGGAGGTGAAGTCCTTAGGACGTTTTTGGGAATATTTGGGCACGAGTGGGGAGTGTTTACAGGAGCAGGACCAGGCGTCAATGCAAATTTCCTAGTTGTAGGACATGCAGAACTGCGCGCTCAGACCGACGCAGTGTATGGAGATATACGAAGGGTGTTCACTGTAGCACCAGATTACACTAAAATAGCGACATGTAGACAGGACGAGAAGGAGACTCTACAAAATTACAGGATGAGATTAGAGGAGTGCTTTAGAGCGAACAGCGGCATTCCATATGATGTTGGAGATGCCACCCCCTACCAACAACAGTTAAAACAGGCCTTAATGAATGGTTTCGGCCCAGGAATAGCTGAATATATCCGCAAATTCAATGTCAATCACAGAACAGGTTCAGTGCAAGAGTGCGGAAAATGCAGTCAGCGTGATCAGAGAGAAGTCAACAGCAGCATTCGTACTATCAGAAGAGGGGGATGAGCAGGAGGTGTTTTTTGTAGGGGGAGGGGGAGCAAGAGGACGAGGAGGTCATAAAAGAGGCCGAGATAAGGGCGGCAACAGAGGATGGAAGGGAGAAAGGAATGAGCATGGTAAATTCCTGTGTTACAGATGCGGACAAGAAGGGCATATAGTCAGGGACTGTAAAGTAAACATATCCAAGGGAGGTGACGGTCAGTATAGGAAAAATCAATATTCAGATGAGAGAGATCACAGAAACCCTCCTCATAATCCTGACGTCCATAATTGACTAGGCGTAGAGGAGTCAGGACTGGACAAAACTGACATACACCTAGTAGATTTATCAGAAGTCCTACTAAGCATGTCCAAATCCAATGTAAAACCCCTCCGCACGCTCATGATAAACGGCGTGAGAATAGAGTTCCTCTGTGATAGTGGAGCAGATACGTCAATTCAGTTTATTTGTATAGCCCAATTTCACAATTATAGTATTGTATAGCCCAACGTCAGTCGTGCGTGAGGAGGTTCCTAATATGTGGCTTCAGAGCGGTACTATATTTGTCAAATCAGCAAATGGACAGATAGATCAAAGACCAGTATCAAAACCCCTCGCCCTGGAAGATGAAGCAACAGGAGTTACCACCTGTCTACCTTTTGTTCTCATCAAGAACTGCCCCGTTAATCTTTTAGGCCGAGATGGTATGGAAAAATTAAGATTAAGCCTAGTTCCAGTTACGGGTGGGATGAGGGCAGTGGGACCAGGACAGAAAATAGAAGACCAAATATTTGTACAAAAAGCAGTAAACGAGCCCCATTACTACATGTGTTCGGAGCCCAATGGGCTCGCAGAGGAATGAAGACATCAACAGGAAAACCTGTCATCCACGAACACCTACTGACTGACCTTTTAAAAAGCAAACTCGTGCTCCCATCAAGCTTGTACAACACAGCTGCCCATTTGAGTCATGGGCCATGCCATGTCTCAACAGGAGGGATGGTACGGATGATAAACATGCATTTACATACATACAATTACATAACATTTTCTAAACATTTCCTTCCCCCTCATACCCAGTCCAATATTTGAACATGGACTTTATTGAAACATTCATGAGAATTTCACTAACTCCGCAGGGGGTGTCACCTTTTGAAATAGTGACAGGGAGGCAGTTTAGACTACCAATTATAGACACTATAAGAGAGGTAGATGAGGCGGGGAAGGAGCACACACTAGCTGACTGGATGAGCCGTCTTTTTAAAAGCAACGAGATCGCTCGAACAAATAACATCTCTGCTAAACATCTTTGCTCCCCTCCAGAACACCCGTGTGGAGCCAGACGACCAGGTCCTCATCAAGGTGGTGAAAAGAAAACATTGGCACCATCCACGCTGGGAAGGTCCATTCACCGTCGTTAAAAATTGCAGAGCGGAACACCTGGATACATCAGAGCCACTGCAAGAAGGTAATACCTCTCCAGGCAGACGACGGGGTTGTGGTGTGAAGTCCGGTTACAAAGGGTGGTGGTTCGTTTAGGGGCCACTAATCTCAACCCGGTGAAGAAATCAACTGAGCCACAATCCATTAAGAACATGCTTGGTAAGGTGTTACTTGCAGTGGCCACAGTTGCTGCGACCCGAGTGGTTATAGGACTGCTGAACTCTGACGAACTGCAGTCAAGGCAGAAAAGATGGACACATCTGAAAAACGACCCCTGGGGTCGGGACAGCGAAGAAGAAAAACAACCACGGCTGAAGAATAAATGGTTTTTATATGCATATGGGAAAACGAATTGCTATGTGTGTTCTGTGTTGCTTACTTCCTCTGACCAGGTGACCCTCCATGGCAAAGTGATGAGCAGATTGCAGGCTAAATGTTTTGCATCCATGGCAGGGGGAGGTTACGATATCACCCCCACGCTCCAGGTTTGAGAAATGGGATATGTGAAGCCGAATTTTGGGTAAACTGGAACCATACTGTTAGAGGGAAATCTATTCCACAACAGCTGATCATGCGAGGCAAGGAGCAACATCCAATGTGTATAACAAGTTAACCAGGTCTGAATATGAGAAAAACACAGTACAAAGCTAAAAAATGAAAAACAGGAGGGAATGTTAAGTTTTAGAGCATGTGTTTTCAATTTGTATTAAAGAATGTAAGCCCTATGAATTATTGTTTACTCCACAGGGTTGTAATTATTAGAAGAAGATTAATAATTAAAGCTGCAAGCAGCGTCGAACGGGTCCTCGCTCACCCGCGCCGGTCGGGGGAGCCGGCGGGACGCCGGCCCGCTCGGCCGAGGACGCGGGCGCGCCGGTCGGACTCGACTCGGGCCGTGACTTGTAACGAGCGCGACAAGTTTGGAGCGGATTCGACAAAGTCCAGTTCAGCCACTAGGTGGCGCTTTAACTACGTGAACATATTCATGCATCATGTGTCCCTATAAACAAAAACTCACGAAATCCGTGATTTAAAAGCCTCGTCCAGCTGTTTACGGATGTTAGTTATGTTAGAGTAGAGAGAGGGAGAGAGAGGAGAGAGAGAGAGAGAGAGAGAGAGAGAGAGAGAGAGAGAGAGAGAGAGTTCTTATTCCATTCTAAATAACGGGCTAGTCTAGGATTTGCGTGGCCAGACTGAAAAAAAAATCATAATGCCTCTCTGGTATTGTTCAGAGGGCCGGGCCAAATGTGGAGGCGGGCCTTAGTTTGAGGACCACTGCTCTTGGCTGTCTATCAATATAGCTCATTTTGAAAATGACGTAAGAGGGCAATACGGATCCGTATCAGACCAGCGAGGAGGGCAGTAGAGAGAGGGAGAGAGAGAAAAAGAGAGAGAGAGAAGAGAGAGAAAAAGAGAGAGAAAGGAGACAGAGAGAAGAGAAAAAGAGAGCGATAGAGGAAAGAGAGTTCTTATTCCATTCTAAATAACGGGCTAGTCAAACAAATTTGGGGCGGACTGAAGGAAGTCCAGTTGAGCCACTAGGTGGCGCTTTAACTACGTGAACATATTCATGCGTCGTGTGTCCCTACGTGAAGTAGAGATCACGTCATGTAAATTCAATGTAAAAAAAAAAAGTGATGAAAAAAAGCTGCCTTGTCTTGGAATCAAACACACATCTCCAGGTATCCAGACCAACACTTATCATGGTGAGCTATGAGCCAGTTGGTTTACAGGCAGCCGTAGGAGCTCACATTATTTTGGGCAGAAAAATTTGGTTATTTTACTTCTCAATAGGTGATCAATAGGTGTTCCTCCAAGAAATGTGCTTGTTTCTTCGTGTGAATGTGTTCAGGCCTTGACTGGCATCACACATGATTTTTTGGGGAAGTATTGGATGAGTTTAAGCAATAGTTTTTAACATAAAGAAATCACAGAAAGTAAAAAATTATTGGCAGTTTCTGTTGGCGTTTTGTGGTAGAAATCCTTCTCAGTAAAAAAATGGAAACTGGCCAAATCAAGCCAAAAACGCCAAAAAACGCCAAAAACGGCCAACTTTTGTGAATTATTAAACTGATTTCCAGCCTGCACAGAGACTAAAACTGGATGTTCCTAAAGAAGACAGATTCTCTTGATTTTCCACCATATTATGTGTCTCAGGACACAGGAATTACAAGTTTCATGATATTTTCATGAATACCTGATGCTTTCATCACTTTACTGCCTCAAAGCTGTATGTTCTTGTTTTTATGCGCTTAAACTGATTTCCAGCCTGCACAGAGACTAAAACTGGATGTTCCTAAAGAAGACAGATTCTCTTGATTTTCCACCATATTATGTGTCTCAGGACACACAATTTACAAGTTTCATGATATTTTCATGAATACCTGATGCTTTCATCACTTTACTGCCTCAAAGCTGTATGTTCTTGTTTTTATGCGCTTAAACTGATTTCCAGCCTGCACAGAGACTAAAACTGGATGTTCCTAAAGAAGACAGATTCTCTTGATTTTCCACCATATTATGTGTCTCAGGACACACAATTTACAAGTTTCATGATATTTTCATGAATACCTGATGCTTTCATCACTTTACTGCCTCAAAGCTGTATGTTCTTGTTTTTATGCGCTTAAACTGATTTCCAGCCTGCACAGAGACTAAAACTGGATGTTCCTAAAGAAGACAGATTCTCTTGATTTTCCACCATATTATGTGTCTCAGGACACACAATTTACAAGTTTCATGATATTTTCATGAATACCTGATGCTTTCATCACTTTACTGCCTCAAAGCTGTATGTTCTTGTTTTTATGCGCTTAAACTGATTTCCAGCCTGCACAGAGACTAAAACTGGATGTTCCTAAAGAAGACAGATTCTCTTGATTTTCCACCATATTATGTGTCTCAGGACACAGGAATTACAAGTTTCATGATATTTTCATGAATACCTGATGCTTTCATCACTTTACTGCCTCAAAGCTGTATGTTCTTGTTTTTATGCGCTTAAACTGATTTCCAGCCTGCACAGAGACTAAAACTGGATGTTCCTAAAGAAGACAGATTCTCTTGATTTTCCACCATATTATGTGTCTCAGGACACAGGAATTACAAGTTTCATGATATTTTCATGAATACCTGATGCTTTCATCACTTTACTGCCTCAAAGCTGTATGTTCTTGTTTTTATGCGCTTAAACTGATTTCCAGCCTGCACAGAGACTAAAACTGGATGTTCCTAAAGAAGACAGATTCTCTTGATTTTCCACCATATTATGTGTCTCAGGACACAGGAATTACAAGTTTCATGATATTTTCATGAATACCTGATGCTTTCATCACTTTACTGCCTCAAAGCTGTATGTTCTTGTTTTTATGCGCTTAAACTGATTTCCAGCCTGCACAGAGACTAAAACTGGATGTTCCTAAAGAAGACAGATTCTCTTGATTTTCCACCATATTATGTGTCTCAGGACACACAATTTACAAGTTTCATGATATTTTCATGAATACCTGATGCTTTCATCACTTTACTGCCTCAAAGCTGTATGTTCTTGTTTTTATGCGCTTAAACTGATTTCCAGCCTGCACAGAGACTAAAACTGGATGTTCCTAAAGAAGACAGATTCTCTTGATTTTCCACCATATTATGTGTCTCAGGACACAGGAATTACAAGTTTCATGATATTTTCATGAATACCTGATGCTTTCATCACTTTACTGCCTCAAAGCTGTATGTTCTTGTTTTTATGCGCTTAAACTGATTTCCAGCCTGCACAGAGACTAAAACTGGATGTTCCTAAAGAAGACAGATTCTCTTGATTTTCCACCATATTATGTGTCTCAGGACACAGAATTTACAAGTTTCATGATATTTTCATGAATACCTGATGCTTTCATCACTTTACTGCCTCAAAGCTGTATGTTCTTGTTTTTATGCGCTTAAACTGATTTCCAGCCTGCACAGAGACTAAAACTGGATGTTCCTAAAGAAGACAGATTCTCTTGATTTTCCACCATATTATGTGTCTCAGGACACAGGAATTACAAGTTTCATGATATTTTCATGAATACCTGATGCTTTCATCACTTTACTGCCTCAAAGCTGTATGTTCTTGTTTTTATGCGCTTAAACTGATTTCCAGCCTGCACAGAGACTAAAACTGGATGTTCCTAAAGAAGACAGATTCTCTTGATTTTCCACCATATTATGTGTCTCAGGACACACAATTTACAAGTTTCATGATATTTTCATGAATACCTGATGCTTTCATCACTTTACTGCCTCAAAGCTGTATGTTCTTGTTTTTATGCGCTTAAACTGATTTCCAGCCTGCACAGAGACTAAAACTGGATGTTCCTAAAGAAGACAGATTCTCTTGATTTTCCACCATATTATGTGTCTCAGGACACACAATTTACAAGTTTCATGATATTTTCATGAATACCTGATGCTTTCATCACTTTACTGCCTCAAAGCTGTATGTTCTTGTTTTTATGCGCTTAAACTGATTTCCAGCCTGCACAGAGACTAAAACTGGATGTTCCTAAAGAAGACAGATTCTCTTGATTTTCCACCATATTATGTGTCTCAGGACACACAATTTACAAGTTTCATGATATTTTCATGAATACCTGATGCTTTCATCACTTTACTGCCTCAAAGCTGTATGTTCTTGTTTTTATGCGCTTAAACTGATTTCCAGCCTGCACAGAGACTAAAACTGGATGTTCCTAAAGAAGACAGATTCTCTTGATTTTCCACCATATTATGTGTCTCAGGACACAGGAATTACAAGTTTCATGATATTTTCATGAATACCTGATGCTTTCATCACTTTACTGCCTCAAAGCTGTATGTTCTTGTTTTTATGCGCTTAAACTGATTTCCAGCCTGCACAGAGACTAAAACTGGATGTTCCTAAAGAAGACAGATTCTCTTGATTTTCCACCATATTATGTGTCTCAGGACACACAATTTACAAGTTTCATGATATTTTCATGAATACCTGATGCTTTCATCACTTTACTGCCTCAAAGCTGTATGTTCTTGTTTTTATGCGCTTAAACTGATTTCCAGCCTGCACAGAGACTAAAACTGGATGTTCCTAAAGAAGACAGATTCTCTTGATTTTCCACCATATTATGTGTCTCAGGACACACAATTTACAAGTTTCATGATATTTTCATGAATACCTGATGCTTTCATCACTTTACTGCCTCAAAGCTGTATGTTCTTGTTTTTATGCGCTTAAACTGATTTCCAGCCTGCACAGAGACTAAAACTGGATGTTCCTAAAGAAGACAGATTCTCTTGATTTTCCACCATATTATGTGTCTCAGGACACACAATTTACAAGTTTCATGATATTTTCATGAATACCTGATGCTTTCATCACTTTACTGCCTCAAAGCTGTATGTTCTTGTTTTTATGCGCTTAAACTGATTTCCAGCCTGCACAGAGACTAAAACTGGATGTTCCTAAAGAAGACAGATTCTCTTGATTTTCCACCATATTATGTGTCTCAGGACACACAATTTACAAGTTTCATGATATTTTCATGAATACCTGATGCTTTCATCACTTTACTGCCTCAAAGCTGTATGTTCTTGTTTTATGCGCTTAAACTGATTTCCAGCCTGCACAGAGACTAAAACTGGATGTTCCTAAAGAAGACAGATTCTCTTGATTTTCCACCATATTATGTGTCTCAGGACACAGGAATTACAAGTTTCATGATATTTTCATGAATACCTGATGCTTTCATCACTTTACTGCCTCAAAGCTGTATGTTCTTGTTTTTATGCGCTTAAACTGATTTCCAGCCTGCACAGAGACTAAAACTGGATGTTCCTAAAGAAGACAGATTCTCTTGATTTTCCACCATATTATGTGTCTCAGGACACACAATTTACAAGTTTCATGATATTTTCATGAATACCTGATGCTTTCATCACTTTACTGCCTCAAAGCTGTATGTTCTTGTTTTTATGCGCTTAAACTGATTTCCAGCCTGCACAGAGACTAAAACTGGATGTTCCTAAAGAAGACAGATTCTCTTGATTTTCCACCATATTATGTGTCTCAGGACACACAATTTACAAGTTTCATGATATTTTCATGAATACCTGATGCTTTCATCACTTTACTGCCTCAAAGCTGTATGTTCTTGTTTTTATGCGCTTAAACTGATTTCCAGCCTGCACAGAGACTAAAACTGGATGTTCCTAAAGAAGACAGATTCTCTTGATTTTCCACCATATTATGTGTCTCAGGACACACAATTTACAAGTTTCATGATATTTTCATGAATACCTGATGCTTTCATCACTTTACTGCCTCAAAGCTGTATGTTCTTGTTTTTATGCGCTTAAACTGATTTCCAGCCTGCACAGAGACTAAAACTGGATGTTCCTAAAGAAGACAGATTCTCTTGATTTTCCACCATATTATGTGTCTCAGGACACACAATTTACAAGTTTCATGATATTTTCATGAATACCTGATGCTTTCATCACTTTACTGCCTCAAAGCTGTATGTTCTTGTTTTTATGCGCTTAAACTGATTTCCAGCCTGCACAGAGACTAAAACTGGATGTTCCTAAAGAAGACAGATTCTCTTGATTTTCCACCATATTATGTGTCTCAGGACACACAATTTACAAGTTTCATGATATTTTCATGAATACCTGATGCTTTCATCACTTTACTGCCTCAAAGCTGTATGTTCTTGTTTTTATGCGCTTAAACTGATTTCCAGCCTGCACAGAGACTAAAACTGGATGTTCCTAAAGAAGACAGATTCTCTTGATTTTCCACCATATTATGTGTCTCAGGACACAGGAATTACAAGTTTCATGATATTTTCATGAATACCTGATGCTTTCATCACTTTACTGCCTCAAAGCTGTATGTTCTTGTTTTTATGCGCTTAAACTGATTTCCAGCCTGCACAGAGACTAAAACTGGATGTTCCTAAAGAAGACAGATTCTCTTGATTTTCCACCATATTATGTGTCTCAGGACACACAATTTACAAGTTTCATGATATTTTCATGAATACCTGATGCTTTCATCACTTTACTGCCTCAAAGCTGTATGTTCTTGTTTTTATGCGCTTAAACTGATTTCCAGCCTGCACAGAGACTAAAACTGGATGTTCCTAAAGAAGACAGATTCTCTTGATTTTCCACCATATTATGTGTCTCAGGACACACAATTTACAAGTTTCATGATATTTTCATGAATACCTGATGCTTTCATCACTTTACTGCCTCAAAGCTGTATGTTCTTGTTTTTATGCGCTTAAACTGATTTCCAGCCTGCACAGAGACTAAAACTGGATGTTCCTAAAGAAGACAGATTCTCTTGATTTTCCACCATATTATGTGTCTCAGGACACACAATTTACAAGTTTCATGATATTTTCATGAATACCTGATGCTTTCATCACTTTACTGCCTCAAAGCTGTATGTTCTTGTTTTTATGCGCTTAAACTGATTTCCAGCCTGCACAGAGACTAAAACTGGATGTTCCTAAAGAAGACAGATTCTCTTGATTTTCCACCATATTATGTGTCTCAGGACACACAATTTACAAGTTTCATGATATTTTCATGAATACCTGATGCTTTCATCACTTTACTGCCTCAAAGCTGTATGTTCTTGTTTTTATGCGCTTAAACTGATTTCCAGCCTGCACAGAGACTAAAACTGGATGTTCCTAAAGAAGACAGATTCTCTTGATTTTCCACCATATTATGTGTCTCAGGACACAGGAATTACAAGTTTCATGATATTTTCATGAATACCTGATGCTTTCATCACTTTACTGCCTCAAAGCTGTATGTTCTTGTTTTTATGCGCTTAAACTGATTTCCAGCCTGCACAGAGACTAAAACTGGATGTTCCTAAAGAAGACAGATTCTCTTGATTTTCCACCATATTATGTGTCTCAGGACACACAATTTACAAGTTTCATGATATTTTCATGAATACCTGATGCTTTCATCACTTTACTGCCTCAAAGCTGTATGTTCTTGTTTTTATGCGCTTAAACTGATTTCCAGCCTGCACAGAGACTAAAACTGGATGTTCCTAAAGAAGACAGATTCTCTTGATTTTCCACCATATTATGTGTCTCAGGACACACAATTTACAAGTTTCATGATATTTTCATGAATACCTGATGCTTTCATCACTTTACTGCCTCAAAGCTGTATGTTCTTGTTTTTATGCGCTTAAACTGATTTCCAGCCTGCACAGAGACTAAAACTGGATGTTCCTAAAGAAGACAGATTCTCTTGATTTTCCACCATATTATGTGTCTCAGGACACAGGAATTACAAGTTTCATGATATTTTCATGAATACCTGATGCTTTCATCACTTTACTGCCTCAAAGCTGTATGTTCTTGTTTTTATGCGCTTAAACTGATTTCCAGCCTGCACAGAGACTAAAACTGGATGTTCCTAAAGAAGACAGATTCTCTTGATTTTCCACCATATTATGTGTCTCAGGACACAGGAATTTACAAGTTTCATGATATTTTCATGAATACCTGATGCTTTCATCACTTTACTGCCTCAAAGCTGTATGTTCTTGTTTTTATGCGCTTAAACTGATTTCCAGCCTGCACAGAGACTAAAACTGGATGTTCCTAAAGAAGACAGATTCTCTTGATTTTCCACCATATTATGTGTCTCAGGACACAGGAATTACAAGTTTCATGATATTTTCATGAATACCTGATGCTTTCATCACTTTACTGCCTCAAAGCTGTATGTTCTTGTTTTTATGCGCTTAAACTGATTTCCAGCCTGCACAGAGACTAAAACTGGATGTTCCTAAAGAAGACAGATTCTCTTGATTTTCCACCATATTATGTGTCTCAGGACACAGGAATTTACAAGTTTCATGATATTTTCATGAATACCTGATGCTTTCATCACTTTACTGCCTCAAAGCTGTATGTTCTTGTTTTTATGCGCTTAAACTGATTTCCAGCCTGCACAGAGACTAAAACTGGATGTTCCTAAAGAAGACAGATTCTCTTGATTTTCCACCATATTATGTGTCTTAGGACACAGGATTTACAAGTTTCATGATATTTTCATGAATACCTGATGCTTTCATCACTTTACTGCCTCAAAGCTGTATGTTCTTGTTTTTATGCGCTTAAACTGATTTCCAGCCTGCACAGAGACTAAAACTGGATGTTCCTAAAGAAGACAGATTCTCTTGATTTTCCACCATATTATGTGTCTCAGGACACAGGAATTACAAGTTTCATGATATTTTCATGAATACCTGATGCTTTCATCACTTTACTGCCTCAAAGCTGTATGTTCTTGTTTTTATGCGCTTAAACTGATTTCCAGCCTGCACAGAGACTAAAACTGGATGTTCCTAAAGAAGACAGATTCTCTTGATTTTCCACCATATTATGTGTCTTAGGACACAGGATTTACAAGTTTCATGATATTTTCATGAATACCTGATGCTTTCATCACTTTACTGCCTCAAAGCTGTATGTTCTTGTTTTTATGCGCTTAAACTGATTTCCAGCCTGCACAGAGACTAAAACTGGATGTTCCTAAAGAAGACAGATTCTCTTGATTTTCCACCATATTATGTGTCTCAGGACACACAATTTACAAGTTTCATGATATTTTCATGAATACCTGATGCTTTCATCACTTTACTGCCTCAAAGCTGTATGTTCTTGTTTTTATGCGCTTAAACTGATTTCCAGCCTGCACAGAGACTAAAACTGGATGTTCCTAAAGAAGACAGATTCTCTTGATTTTCCACCATATTATGTGTCTCAGGACACAGGAATTACAAGTTTCATGATATTTTCATGAATACCTGATGCTTTCATCACTTTACTGCCTCAAAGCTGTATGTTCTTGTTTTTATGCGCTTAAACTGATTTCCAGCCTGCACAGAGACTAAAACTGGATGTTCCTAAAGAAGACAGATTCTCTTGATTTTCCACCATATTATGTGTCTCAGGACACAGGAATTACAAGTTTCATGATATTTTCATGAATACCTGATGCTTTCATCACTTTACTGCCTCAAAGCTGTATGTTCTTGTTTTTATGCGCTTAAACTGATTTCCAGCCTGCACAGAGACTAAAACTGGATGTTCCTAAAGAAGACAGATTCTCTTGATTTTCCACCATATTATGTGTCTCAGGACACACAATTTACAAGTTTCATGATATTTTCATGAATACCTGATGCTTTCATCACTTTACTGCCTCAAAGCTGTATGTTCTTGTTTTTATGCGCTTAAACTGATTTCCAGCCTGCACAGAGACTAAAACTGGATGTTCCTAAAGAAGACAGATTCTCTTGATTTTCCACCATATTATGTGTCTCAGGACACAGGAATTACAAGTTTCATGATATTTTCATGAATACCTGATGCTTTCATCACTTTACTGCCTCAAAGCTGTATGTTCTTGTTTTTATGCGCTTAAACTGATTTCCAGCCTGCACAGAGACTAAAACTGGATGTTCCTAAAGAAGACAGATTCTCTTGATTTTCCACCATATTATGTGTCTCAGGACACACAATTTACAAGTTTCATGATATTTTCATGAATACCTGATGCTTTCATCACTTTACTGCCTCAAAGCTGTATGTTCTTGTTTTTATGCGCTTAAACTGATTTCCAGCCTGCACAGAGACTAAAACTGGATGTTCCTAAAGAAGACAGATTCTCTTGATTTTCCACCATATTATGTGTCTCAGGACACACAATTTACAAGTTTCATGATATTTTCATGAATACCTGATGCTTTCATCACTTTACTGCCTCAAAGCTGTATGTTCTTGTTTTTATGCGCTTAAACTGATTTCCAGCCTGCACAGAGACTAAAACTGGATGTTCCTAAAGAAGACAGATTCTCTTGATTTTCCACCATATTATGTGTCTCAGGACACAGGAATTACAAGTTTCATGATATTTTCATGAATACCTGATGCTTTCATCACTTTACTGCCTCAAAGCTGTATGTTCTTGTTTTATGCGCTTAAACTGATTTCCAGCCTGCACAGAGACTAAAACTGGATGTTCCTAAAGAAGACAGATTCTCTTGATTTTCCACCATATTATGTGTCTCAGGACACACAATTTACAAGTTTCATGATATTTTCATGAATACCTGATGCTTTCATCACTTTACTGCCTCAAAGCTGTATGTTCTTGTTTTTATGCGCTTAAACTGATTTCCAGCCTGCACAGAGACTAAAACTGGATGTTCCTAAAGAAGACAGATTCTCTTGATTTTCCACCATATTATGTGTCTCAGGACACACAATTTACAAGTTTCATGATATTTTCATGAATACCTGATGCTTTCATCACTTTACTGCCTCAAAGCTGTATGTTCTTGTTTTTATGCGCTTAAACTGATTTCCAGCCTGCACAGAGACTAAAACTGGATGTTCCTAAAGAAGACAGATTCTCTTGATTTTCCACCATATTATGTGTCTCAGGACACAGGAATTACAAGTTTCATGATATTTTCATGAATACCTGATGCTTTCATCACTTTACTGCCTCAAAGCTGTATGTTCTTGTTTTTATGCGCTTAAACTGATTTCCAGCCTGCACAGAGACTAAAACTGGATGTTCCTAAAGAAGACAGATTCTCTTGATTTTCCACCATATTATGTGTCTCAGGACACACAATTTACAAGTTTCATGATATTTTCATGAATACCTGATGCTTTCATCACTTTACTGCCTCAAAGCTGTATGTTCTTGTTTTTATGCGCTTAAACTGATTTCCAGCCTGCACAGAGACTAAAACTGGATGTTCCTAAAGAAGACAGATTCTCTTGATTTTCCACCATATTATGTGTCTCAGGACACACAATTTACAAGTTTCATGATATTTTCATGAATACCTGATGCTTTCATCACTTTACTGCCTCAAAGCTGTATGTTCTTGTTTTTATGCGCTTAAACTGATTTCCAGCCTGCACAGAGACTAAAACTGGATGTTCCTAAAGAAGACAGATTCTCTTGATTTTCCACCATATTATGTGTCTCAGGACACACAATTTACAAGTTTCATGATATTTTCATGAATACCTGATGCTTTCATCACTTTACTGCCTCAAAGCTGTATGTTCTTGTTTTTATGCGCTTAAACTGATTTCCAGCCTGCACAGAGACTAAAACTGGATGTTCCTAAAGAAGACAGATTCTCTTGATTTTCCACCATATTATGTGTCTCAGGACACACAATTTACAAGTTTCATGATATTTTCATGAATACCTGATGCTTTCATCACTTTACTGCCTCAAAGCTGTATGTTCTTGTTTTTATGCGCTTAAACTGATTTCCAGCCTGCACAGAGACTAAAACTGGATGTTCCTAAAGAAGACAGATTCTCTTGATTTTCCACCATATTATGTGTCTCAGGACACAGGAATTACAAGTTTCATGATATTTTCATGAATACCTGATGCTTTCATCACTTTACTGCCTCAAAGCTGTATGTTCTTGTTTTTATGCGCTTAAACTGATTTCCAGCCTGCACAGAGACTAAAACTGGATGTTCCTAAAGAAGACAGATTCTCTTGATTTTCCACCATATTATGTGTCTCAGGACACACAATTTACAAGTTTCATGATATTTTCATGAATACCTGATGCTTTCATCACTTTACTGCCTCAAAGCTGTATGTTCTTGTTTTTATGCGCTTAAACTGATTTCCAGCCTGCACAGAGACTAAAACTGGATGTTCCTAAAGAAGACAGATTCTCTTGATTTTCCACCATATTATGTGTCTCAGGACACAGGAATTACAAGTTTCATGATATTTTCATGAATACCTGATGCTTTCATCACTTTACTGCCTCAAAGCTGTATGTTCTTGTTTTATGCGCTTAAACTGATTTCCAGCCTGCACAGAGACTAAAACTGGATGTTCCTAAAGAAGACAGATTCTCTTGATTTTCCACCATATTATGTGTCTCAGGACACACAATTTACAAGTTTCATGATATTTTCATGAATACCTGATGCTTTCATCACTTTACTGCCTCAAAGCTGTATGTTCTTGTTTTTATGCGCTTAAACTGATTTCCAGCCTGCACAGAGACTAAAACTGGATGTTCCTAAAGAAGACAGATTCTCTTGATTTTCCACCATATTATGTGTCTCAGGACACAGGAATTACAAGTTTCATGATATTTTCATGAATACCTGATGCTTTCATCACTTTACTGCCTCAAAGCTGTATGTTCTTGTTTTTATGCGCTTAAACTGATTTCCAGCCTGCACAGAGACTAAAACTGGATGTTCCTAAAGAAGACAGATTCTCTTGATTTTCCACCATATTATGTGTCTCAGGACACACAATTTACAAGTTTCATGATATTTTCATGAATACCTGATGCTTTCATCACTTTACTGCCTCAAAGCTGTATGTTCTTGTTTTTATGCGCTTAAACTGATTTCCAGCCTGCACAGAGACTAAAACTGGATGTTCCTAAAGAAGACAGATTCTCTTGATTTTCCACCATATTATGTGTCTCAGGACACAGGAATTACAAGTTTCATGATATTTTCATGAATACCTGATGCTTTCATCACTTTACTGCCTCAAAGCTGTATGTTCTTGTTTTTATGCGCTTAAACTGATTTCCAGCCTGCACAGAGACTAAAACTGGATGTTCCTAAAGAAGACAGATTCTCTTGATTTTCCACCATATTATGTGTCTCAGGACACACAATTTACAAGTTTCATGATATTTTCATGAATACCTGATGCTTTCATCACTTTACTGCCTCAAAGCTGTATGTTCTTGTTTTTATGCGCTTAAACTGATTTCCAGCCTGCACAGAGACTAAAACTGGATGTTCCTAAAGAAGACAGATTCTCTTGATTTTCCACCATATTATGTGTCTCAGGACACAGGAATTACAAGTTTCATGATATTTTCATGAATACCTGATGCTTTCATCACTTTACTGCCTCAAAGCTGTATGTTCTTGTTTTTATGCGCTTAAACTGATTTCCAGCCTGCACAGAGACTAAAACTGGATGTTCCTAAAGAAGACAGATTCTCTTGATTTTCCACCATATTATGTGTCTCAGGACACAGGAATTACAAGTTTCATGATATTTTCATGAATACCTGATGCTTTCATCACTTTACTGCCTCAAAGCTGTATGTTCTTGTTTTTATGCGCTTAAACTGATTTCCAGCCTGCACAGAGACTAAAACTGGATGTTCCTAAAGAAGACAGATTCTCTTGATTTTCCACCATATTATGTGTCTCAGGACACAGGAATTTACAAGTTTCATGATATTTTCATGAATACCTGATGCTTTCATCACTTTACTGCCTCAAAGCTGTATGTTCTTGTTTTTATGCGCTTAAACTGATTTCCAGCCTGCACAGAGACTAAAACTGGATGTTCCTAAAGAAGACAGATTCTCTTGATTTTCCACCATATTATGTGTCTCAGGACACAGGAATTACAAGTTTCATGATATTTTCATGAATACCTGATGCTTTCATCACTTTACTGCCTCAAAGCTGTATGTTCTTGTTTTTATGCGCTTAAACTGATTTCCAGCCTGCACAGAGACTAAAACTGGATGTTCCTAAAGAAGACAGATTCTCTTGATTTTCCACCATATTATGTGTCTCAGGACACAGGAATTTACAAGTTTCATGATATTTTCATGAATACCTGATGCTTTCATCACTTTACTGCCTCAAAGCTGTATGTTCTTGTTTTTATGCGCTTAAACTGATTTCCAGCCTGCACAGAGACTAAAACTGGATGTTCCTAAAGAAGACAGATTCTCTTGATTTTCCACCATATTATGTGTCTCAGGACACAGGAATTACAAGTTTCATGATATTTTCATGAATACCTGATGCTTTCATCACTTTACTGCCTCAAAGCTGTATGTTCTTGTTTTTATGCGCTTAAACTGATTTCCAGCCTGCACAGAGACTAAAACTGGATGTTCCTAAAGAAGACAGATTCTCTTGATTTTCCACCATATTATGTGTCTCAGGACACACAATTTACAAGTTTCATGATATTTTCATGAATACCTGATGCTTTCATCACTTTACTGCCTCAAAGCTGTATGTTCTTGTTTTTATGCGCTTAAACTGATTTCCAGCCTGCACAGAGACTAAAACTGGATGTTCCTAAAGAAGACAGATTCTCTTGATTTTCCACCATATTATGTGTCTCAGGACACACAATTTACAAGTTTCATGATATTTTCATGAATACCTGATGCTTTCATCACTTTACTGCCTCAAAGCTGTATGTTCTTGTTTTTATGCGCTTAAACTGATTTCCAGCCTGCACAGAGACTAAAACTGGATGTTCCTAAAGAAGACAGATTCTCTTGATTTTCCACCATATTATGTGTCTCAGGACACAGGAATTACAAGTTTCATGATATTTTCATGAATACCTGATGCTTTCATCACTTTACTGCCTCAAAGCTGTATGTTCTTGTTTTTATGCGCTTAAACTGATTTCCAGCCTGCACAGAGACTAAAACTGGATGTTCCTAAAGAAGACAGATTCTCTTGATTTTCCACCATATTATGTGTCTCAGGACACAGGAATTTACAAGTTTCATGATATTTTCATGAATACCTGATGCTTTCATCACTTTACTGCCTCAAAGCTGTATGTTCTTGTTTTTATGCGCTTAAACTGATTTCCAGCCTGCACAGAGACTAAAACTGGATGTTCCTAAAGAAGACAGATTCTCTTGATTTTCCACCATATTATGTGTCTCAGGACACAGGAATTACAAGTTTCATGATATTTTCATGAATACCTGATGCTTTCATCACTTTACTGCCTCAAAGCTGTATGTTCTTGTTTTATGCGCTTAAACTGATTTCCAGCCTGCACAGAGACTAAAACTGGATGTTCCTAAAGAAGACAGATTCTCTTGATTTTCCACCATATTATGTGTCTCAGGACACACAATTTACAAGTTTCATGATATTTTCATGAATACCTGATGCTTTCATCACTTTACTGCCTCAAAGCTGTATGTTCTTGTTTTTATGCGCTTAAACTGATTTCCAGCCTGCACAGAGACTAAAACTGGATGTTCCTAAAGAAGACAGATTCTCTTGATTTTCCACCATATTATGTGTCTCAGGACACAGGAATTACAAGTTTCATGATATTTTCATGAATACCTGATGCTTTCATCACTTTACTGCCTCAAAGCTGTATGTTCTTGTTTTATGCGCTTAAACTGATTTCCAGCCTGCACAGAGACTAAAACTGGATGTTCCTAAAGAAGACAGATTCTCTTGATTTTCCACCATATTATGTGTCTCAGGACACACAATTTACAAGTTTCATGATATTTTCATGAATACCTGATGCTTTCATCACTTTACTGCCTCAAAGCTGTATGTTCTTGTTTTTATGCGCTTAAACTGATTTCCAGCCTGCACAGAGACTAAAACTGGATGTTCCTAAAGAAGACAGATTCTCTTGATTTTCCACCATATTATGTGTCTTAGGACACAGGATTTACAAGTTTCATGATATTTTCATGAATACCTGATGCTTTCATCACTTTACTGCCTCAAAGCTGTATGTTCTTGTTTTTATGCGCTTAAACTGATTTCCAGCCTGCACAGAGACTAAAACTGGATGTTCCTAAAGAAGACAGATTCTCTTGATTTTCCACCATATTATGTGTCTCAGGACACAGGAATTACAAGTTTCATGATATTTTCATGAATACCTGATGCTTTCATCACTTTACTGCCTCAAAGCTGTATGTTCTTGTTTTTATGCGCTTAAACTGATTTCCAGCCTGCACAGAGACTAAAACTGGATGTTCCTAAAGAAGACAGATTCTCTTGATTTTCCACCATATTATGTGTCTCAGGACACAGGAATTACAAGTTTCATGATATTTTCATGAATACCTGATGCTTTCATCACTTTACTGCCTCAAAGCTGTATGTTCTTGTTTTTATGCGCTTAAACTGATTTCCAGCCTGCACAGAGACTAAAACTGGATGTTCCTAAAGAAGACAGATTCTCTTGATTTTCCACCATATTATGTGTCTCAGGACACACAATTTACAAGTTTCATGATATTTTCATGAATACCTGATGCTTTCATCACTTTACTGCCTCAAAGCTGTATGTTCTTGTTTTTATGCGCTTAAACTGATTTCCAGCCTGCACAGAGACTAAAACTGGATGTTCCTAAAGAAGACAGATTCTCTTGATTTTCCACCATATTATGTGTCTCAGGACACAGGAATTACAAGTTTCATGATATTTTCATGAATACCTGATGCTTTCATCACTTTACTGCCTCAAAGCTGTATGTTCTTGTTTTTATGCGCTTAAACTGATTTCCAGCCTGCACAGAGACTAAAACTGGATGTTCCTAAAGAAGACAGATTCTCTTGATTTTCCACCATATTATGTGTCTCAGGACACAGGAATTACAAGTTTCATGATATTTTCATGAATACCTGATGCTTTCATCACTTTACTGCCTCAAAGCTGTATGTTCTTGTTTTTATGCGCTTAAACTGATTTCCAGCCTGCACAGAGACTAAAACTGGATGTTCCTAAAGAAGACAGATTCTCTTGATTTTCCACCATATTATGTGTCTCAGGACACACAATTTACAAGTTTCATGATATTTTCATGAATACCTGATGCTTTCATCACTTTACTGCCTCAAAGCTGTATGTTCTTGTTTTTATGCGCTTAAACTGATTTCCAGCCTGCACAGAGACTAAAACTGGATGTTCCTAAAGAAGACAGATTCTCTTGATTTTCCACCATATTATGTGTCTCAGGACACAGGAATTACAAGTTTCATGATATTTTCATGAATACCTGATGCTTTCATCACTTTACTGCCTCAAAGCTGTATGTTCTTGTTTTTATGCGCTTAAACTGATTTCCAGCCTGCACAGAGACTAAAACTGGATGTTCCTAAAGAAGACAGATTCTCTTGATTTTCCACCATATTATGTGTCTTAGGACACAGGATTTACAAGTTTCATGATATTTTCATGAATACCTGATGCTTTCATCACTTTACTGCCTCAAAGCTGTATGTTCTTGTTTTTATGCGCTTAAACTGATTTCCAGCCTGCACAGAGACTAAAACTGGATGTTCCTAAAGAAGACAGATTCTCTTGATTTTCCACCATATTATGTGTCTTAGGACACAGGATTTACAAGTTTCATGATATTTTCATGAATACCTGATGCTTTCATCACTTTACTGCCTCAAAGCTGTATGTTCTTGTTTTTATGCGCTTAAACTGATTTCCAGCCTGCACAGAGACTAAAACTGGATGTTCCTAAAGAAGACAGATTCTCTTGATTTTCCACCATATTATGTGTCTCAGGACACAGGAATTACAAGTTTCATGATATTTTCATGAATACCTGATGCTTTCATCACTTTACTGCCTCAAAGCTGTATGTTCTTGTTTTTATGCGCTTAAACTGATTTCCAGCCTGCACAGAGACTAAAACTGGATGTTCCTAAAGAAGACAGATTCTCTTGATTTTCCACCATATTATGTGTCTCAGGACACAGGAATTACAAGTTTCATGATATTTTCATGAATACCTGATGCTTTCATCACTTTACTGCCTCAAAGCTGTATGTTCTTGTTTTTATGCGCTTAAACTGATTTCCAGCCTGCACAGAGACTAAAACTGGATGTTCCTAAAGAAGACAGATTCTCTTGATTTTCCACCATATTATGTGTCTCAGGACACAGGAATTTACAAGTTTCATGATATTTTCATGAATACCTGATGCTTTCATCACTTTACTGCCTCAAAGCTGTATGTTCTTGTTTTTATGCGCTTAAACTGATTTCCAGCCTGCACAGAGACTAAAACTGGATGTTCCTAAAGAAGACAGATTCTCTTGATTTTCCACCATATTATGTGTCTCAGGACACAGGAATTACAAGTTTCATGATATTTTCATGAATACCTGATGCTTTCATCACTTTACTGCCTCAAAGCTGTATGTTCTTGTTTTTATGCGCTTAAACTGATTTCCAGCCTGCACAGAGACTAAAACTGGATGTTCCTAAAGAAGACAGATTCTCTTGATTTTCCACCATATTATGTGTCTCAGGACACACAATTTACAAGTTTCATGATATTTTCATGAATACCTGATGCTTTCATCACTTTACTGCCTCAAAGCTGTATGTTCTTGTTTTTATGCGCTTAAACTGATTTCCAGCCTGCACAGAGACTAAAACTGGATGTTCCTAAAGAAGACAGATTCTCTTGATTTTCCACCATATTATGTGTCTCAGGACACACAATTTACAAGTTTCATGATATTTTCATGAATACCTGATGCTTTCATCACTTTACTGCCTCAAAGCTGTATGTTCTTGTTTTTATGCGCTTAAACTGATTTCCAGCCTGCACAGAGACTAAAACTGGATGTTCCTAAAGAAGACAGATTCTCTTGATTTTCCACCATATTATGTGTCTCAGGACACACAATTTACAAGTTTCATGATATTTTCATGAATACCTGATGCTTTCATCACTTTACTGCCTCAAAGCTGTATGTTCTTGTTTTTATGCGCTTAAACTGATTTCCAGCCTGCACAGAGACTAAAACTGGATGTTCCTAAAGAAGACAGATTCTCTTGATTTTCCACCATATTATGTGTCTCAGGACACAGGAATTACAAGTTTCATGATATTTTCATGAATACCTGATGCTTTCATCACTTTACTGCCTCAAAGCTGTATGTTCTTGTTTTTATGCGCTTAAACTGATTTCCAGCCTGCACAGAGACTAAAACTGGATGTTCCTAAAGAAGACAGATTCTCTTGATTTTCCACCATATTATGTGTCTTAGGACACAGGATTTACAAGTTTCATGATATTTTCATGAATACCTGATGCTTTCATCACTTTACTGCCTCAAAGCTGTATGTTCTTGTTTTTATGCGCTTAAACTGATTTCCAGCCTGCACAGAGACTAAAACTGGATGTTCCTAAAGAAGACAGATTCTCTTGATTTTCCACCATATTATGTGTCTCAGGACACACAATTTACAAGTTTCATGATATTTTCATGAATACCTGATGCTTTCATCACTTTACTGCCTCAAAGCTGTATGTTCTTGTTTTATGCGCTTAAACTGATTTCCAGCCTGCACAGAGACTAAAACTGGATGTTCCTAAAGAAGACAGATTCTCTTGATTTTCCACCATATTATGTGTCTCAGGACACACAATTTACAAGTTTCATGATATTTTCATGAATACCTGATGCTTTCATCACTTTACTGCCTCAAAGCTGTATGTTCTTGTTTTTATGCGCTTAAACTGATTTCCAGCCTGCACAGAGACTAAAACTGGATGTTCCTAAAGAAGACAGATTCTCTTGATTTTCCACCATATTATGTGTCTCAGGACACAGGAATTACAAGTTTCATGATATTTTCATGAATACCTGATGCTTTCATCACTTTACTGCCTCAAAGCTGTATGTTCTTGTTTTATGCGCTTAAACTGATTTCCAGCCTGCACAGAGACTAAAACTGGATGTTCCTAAAGAAGACAGATTCTCTTGATTTTCCACCATATTATGTGTCTCAGGACACACAATTTACAAGTTTCATGATATTTTCATGAATACCTGATGCTTTCATCACTTTACTGCCTCAAAGCTGTATGTTCTTGTTTTTATGCGCTTAAACTGATTTCCAGCCTGCACAGAGACTAAAACTGGATGTTCCTAAAGAAGACAGATTCTCTTGATTTTCCACCATATTATGTGTCTCAGGACACAGGAATTACAAGTTTCATGATATTTTCATGAATACCTGATGCTTTCATCACTTTACTGCCTCAAAGCTGTATGTTCTTGTTTTTATGCGCTTAAACTGATTTCCAGCCTGCACAGAGACTAAAACTGGATGTTCCTAAAGAAGACAGATTCTCTTGATTTTCCACCATATTATGTGTCTCAGGACACACAATTTACAAGTTTCATGATATTTTCATGAATACCTGATGCTTTCATCACTTTACTGCCTCAAAGCTGTATGTTCTTGTTTTTATGCGCTTAAACTGATTTCCAGCCTGCACAGAGACTAAAACTGGATGTTCCTAAAGAAGACAGATTCTCTTGATTTTCCACCATATTATGTGTCTCAGGACACAGGAATTACAAGTTTCATGATATTTTCATGAATACCTGATGCTTTCATCACTTTACTGCCTCAAAGCTGTATGTTCTTGTTTTTATGCGCTTAAACTGATTTCCAGCCTGCACAGAGACTAAAACTGGATGTTCCTAAAGAAGACAGATTCTCTTGATTTTCCACCATATTATGTGTCTCAGGACACAGGAATTTACAAGTTTCATGATATTTTCATGAATACCTGATGCTTTCATCACTTTACTGCCTCAAAGCTGTATGTTCTTGTTTTTATGCGCTTAAACTGATTTCCAGCCTGCACAGAGACTAAAACTGGATGTTCCTAAAGAAGACAGATTCTCTTGATTTTCCACCATATTATGTGTCTTAGGACACAGGATTTACAAGTTTCATGATATTTTCATGAATACCTGATGCTTTCATCACTTTACTGCCTCAAAGCTGTATGTTCTTGTTTTTATGCGCTTAAACTGATTTCCAGCCTGCACAGAGACTAAAACTGGATGTTCCTAAAGAAGACAGATTCTCTTGATTTTCCACCATATTATGTGTCTCAGGACACAGGAATTACAAGTTTCATGATATTTTCATGAATACCTGATGCTTTCATCACTTTACTGCCTCAAAGCTGTATGTTCTTGTTTTTATGCGCTTAAACTGATTTCCAGCCTGCACAGAGACTAAAACTGGATGTTCCTAAAGAAGACAGATTCTCTTGATTTTCCACCATATTATGTGTCTCAGGACACACAATTTACAAGTTTCATGATATTTTCATGAATACCTGATGCTTTCATCACTTTACTGCCTCAAAGCTGTATGTTCTTGTTTTTATGCGCTTAAACTGATTTCCAGCCTGCACAGAGACTAAAACTGGATGTTCCTAAAGAAGACAGATTCTCTTGATTTTCCACCATATTATGTGTCTCAGGACACACAATTTACAAGTTTCATGATATTTTCATGAATACCTGATGCTTTCATCACTTTACTGCCTCAAAGCTGTATGTTCTTGTTTTTATGCGCTTAAACTGATTTCCAGCCTGCACAGAGACTAAAACTGGATGTTCCTAAAGAAGACAGATTCTCTTGATTTTCCACCATATTATGTGTCTCAGGACACAGGAATTACAAGTTTCATGATATTTTCATGAATACCTGATGCTTTCATCACTTTACTGCCTCAAAGCTGTATGTTCTTGTTTTTATGCGCTTAAACTGATTTCCAGCCTGCACAGAGACTAAAACTGGATGTTCCTAAAGAAGACAGATTCTCTTGATTTTCCACCATATTATGTGTCTCAGGACACACAATTTACAAGTTTCATGATATTTTCATGAATACCTGATGCTTTCATCACTTTACTGCCTCAAAGCTGTATGTTCTTGTTTTTATGCGCTTAAACTGATTTCCAGCCTGCACAGAGACTAAAACTGGATGTTCCTAAAGAAGACAGATTCTCTTGATTTTCCACCATATTATGTGTCTCAGGACACAGGAATTACAAGTTTCATGATATTTTCATGAATACCTGATGCTTTCATCACTTTACTGCCTCAAAGCTGTATGTTCTTGTTTTTATGCGCTTAAACTGATTTCCAGCCTGCACAGAGACTAAAACTGGATGTTCCTAAAGAAGACAGATTCTCTTGATTTTCCACCATATTATGTGTCTCAGGACACAGGAATTACAAGTTTCATGATATTTTCATGAATACCTGATGCTTTCATCACTTTACTGCCTCAAAGCTGTATGTTCTTGTTTTTATGCGCTTAAACTGATTTCCAGCCTGCACAGAGACTAAAACTGGATGTTCCTAAAGAAGACAGATTCTCTTGATTTTCCACCATATTATGTGTCTCAGGACACAGGAATTACAAGTTTCATGATATTTTCATGAATACCTGATGCTTTCATCACTTTACTGCCTCAAAGCTGTATGTTCTTGTTTTTATGCGCTTAAACTGATTTCCAGCCTGCACAGAGACTAAAACTGGATGTTCCTAAAGAAGACAGATTCTCTTGATTTTCCACCATATTATGTGTCTCAGGACACAGGAATTACAAGTTTCATGATATTTTCATGAATACCTGATGCTTTCATCACTTTACTGCCTCAAAGCTGTATGTTCTTGTTTTTATGCGCTTAAACTGATTTCCAGCCTGCACAGAGACTAAAACTGGATGTTCCTAAAGAAGACAGATTCTCTTGATTTTCCACCATATTATGTGTCTCAGGACACAGGAATTACAAGTTTCATGATATTTTCATGAATACCTGATGCTTTCATCACTTTACTGCCTCAAAGCTGTATGTTCTTGTTTTATGCGCTTAAACTGATTTCCAGCCTGCACAGAGACTAAAACTGGATGTTCCTAAAGAAGACAGATTCTCTTGATTTTCCACCATATTATGTGTCTCAGGACACACAATTTACAAGTTTCATGATATTTTCATGAATACCTGATGCTTTCATCACTTTACTGCCTCAAAGCTGTATGTTCTTGTTTTTATGCGCTTAAACTGATTTCCAGCCTGCACAGAGACTAAAACTGGATGTTCCTAAAGAAGACAGATTCTCTTGATTTTCCACCATATTATGTGTCTCAGGACACAGGAATTACAAGTTTCATGATATTTTCATGAATACCTGATGCTTTCATCACTTTACTGCCTCAAAGCTGTATGTTCTTGTTTTTATGCGCTTAAACTGATTTCCAGCCTGCACAGAGACTAAAACTGGATGTTCCTAAAGAAGACAGATTCTCTTGATTTTCCACCATATTATGTGTCTCAGGACACACAATTTACAAGTTTCATGATATTTTCATGAATACCTGATGCTTTCATCACTTTACTGCCTCAAAGCTGTATGTTCTTGTTTTTATGCGCTTAAACTGATTTCCAGCCTGCACAGAGACTAAAACTGGATGTTCCTAAAGAAGACAGATTCTCTTGATTTTCCACCATATTATGTGTCTCAGGACACACAATTTACAAGTTTCATGATATTTTCATGAATACCTGATGCTTTCATCACTTTACTGCCTCAAAGCTGTATGTTCTTGTTTTATGCGCTTAAACTGATTTCCAGCCTGCACAGAGACTAAAACTGGATGTTCCTAAAGAAGACAGATTCTCTTGATTTTCCACCATATTATGTGTCTCAGGACACAGGAATTACAAGTTTCATGATATTTTCATGAATACCTGATGCTTTCATCACTTTACTGCCTCAAAGCTGTATGTTCTTGTTTTTATGCGCTTAAACTGATTTCCAGCCTGCACAGAGACTAAAACTGGATGTTCCTAAAGAAGACAGATTCTCTTGATTTTCCACCATATTATGTGTCTCAGGACACAGGAATTACAAGTTTCATGATATTTTCATGAATACCTGATGCTTTCATCACTTTACTGCCTCAAAGCTGTATGTTCTTGTTTTTATGCGCTTAAACTGATTTCCAGCCTGCACAGAGACTAAAACTGGATGTTCCTAAAGAAGACAGATTCTCTTGATTTTCCACCATATTATGTGTCTCAGGACACACAATTTACAAGTTTCATGATATTTTCATGAATACCTGATGCTTTCATCACTTTACTGCCTCAAAGCTGTATGTTCTTGTTTTATGCGCTTAAACTGATTTCCAGCCTGCACAGAGACTAAAACTGGATGTTCCTAAAGAAGACAGATTCTCTTGATTTTCCACCATATTATGTGTCTCAGGACACACAATTTACAAGTTTCATGATATTTTCATGAATACCTGATGCTTTCATCACTTTACTGCCTCAAAGCTGTATGTTCTTGTTTTTATGCGCTTAAACTGATTTCCAGCCTGCACAGAGACTAAAACTGGATGTTCCTAAAGAAGACAGATTCTCTTGATTTTCCACCATATTATGTGTCTCAGGACACACAATTTACAAGTTTCATGATATTTTCATGAATACCTGATGCTTTCATCACTTTACTGCCTCAAAGCTGTATGTTCTTGTTTTTATGCGCTTAAACTGATTTCCAGCCTGCACAGAGACTAAAACTGGATGTTCCTAAAGAAGACAGATTCTCTTGATTTTCCACCATATTATGTGTCTCAGGACACAGGAATTACAAGTTTCATGATATTTTCATGAATACCTGATGCTTTCATCACTTTACTGCCTCAAAGCTGTATGTTCTTGTTTTTATGCGCTTAAACTGATTTCCAGCCTGCACAGAGACTAAAACTGGATGTTCCTAAAGAAGACAGATTCTCTTGATTTTCCACCATATTATGTGTCTCAGGACACAGGATTTACAAGTTTCATGATATTTTCATGAATACCTGATGCTTTCATCACTTTACTGCCTCAAAGCTGTATGTTCTTGTTTTTATGCGCTTAAACTGATTTCCAGCCTGCACAGAGACTAAAACTGGATGTTCCTAAAGAAGACAGATTCTCTTGATTTTCCACCATATTATGTGTCTCAGGACACAGGAATTACAAGTTTCATGATATTTTCATGAATACCTGATGCTTTCATCACTTTACTGCCTCAAAGCTGTATGTTCTTGTTTTTATGCGCTTAAACTGATTTCCAGCCTGCACAGAGACTAAAACTGGATGTTCCTAAAGAAGACAGATTCTCTTGATTTTCCACCATATTATGTGTCTCAGGACACACAATTTACAAGTTTCATGATATTTTCATGAATACCTGATGCTTTCATCACTTTACTGCCTCAAAGCTGTATGTTCTTGTTTTTATGCGCTTAAACTGATTTCCAGCCTGCACAGAGACTAAAACTGGATGTTCCTAAAGAAGACAGATTCTCTTGATTTTCCACCATATTATGTGTCTCAGGACACAGGAATTACAAGTTTCATGATATTTTCATGAATACCTGATGCTTTCATCACTTTACTGCCTCAAAGCTGTATGTTCTTGTTTTTATGCGCTTAAACTGATTTCCAGCCTGCACAGAGACTAAAACTGGATGTTCCTAAAGAAGACAGATTCTCTTGATTTTCCATCATATTATGTGTCTCAGGACACAGGAATTAAGTTTCATGATATTAGCCTGCACAGAGACTAAGACTGGATGTTCCTAAAGAAGACAGATTCTCTTGATTTTCCACCATATTATGTGTCTCAGGACACAGGAATTACAAGTTTCATGATATTTTCATGAATACCTGATGCTTTCATCACTTTACTGCCTCAAAGCTGTATGTTCTTGTTTTTATGCGCTTAAACTGATTTCCAGCCTGCACAGAGACTAAAACTGGATGTTCCTAAAGAAGACAGATTCTCTTGATTTTCCACCATATTATGTGTCTTAGGACACAGGATTTACAAGTTTCATGATATTTTCATGAATACCTGATGCTTTCATCACTTTACTGCCTCAAAGCTGTATGTTCTTGTTTTTATGCGCTTAAACTGATTTCCAGCCTGCACAGAGACTAAAACTGGATGTTCCTAAAGAAGACAGATTCTCTTGATTTTCCACCATATTATGTGTCTCAGGACACAGGAATTACAAGTTTCATGATATTTTCATGAATACCTGATGCTTTCATCACTTTACTGCCTCAAAGCTGTATGTTCTTGTTTTTATGCGCTTAAACTGATTTCCAGCCTGCACAGAGACTAAAACTGGATGTTCCTAAAGAAGACAGATTCTCTTGATTTTCCACCATATTATGTGTCTCAGGACACAGGATTTACAAGTTTCATGATATTTTCATGAATACCTGATGCTTTCATCACTTTACTGCCTCAAAGCTGTATGTTCTTGTTTTTATGCGCTTAAACTGATTTCCAGCCTGCACAGAGACTAAAACTGGATGTTCCTAAAGAAGACAGATTCTCTTGATTTTCCACCATATTATGTGTCTCAGGACACAGGAATTACAAGTTTCATGATATTTTCATGAATACCTGATGCTTTCATCACTTTACTGCCTCAAAGCTGTATGTTCTTGTTTTATGCGCTTAAACTGATTTCCAGCCTGCACAGAGACTAAAACTGGATGTTCCTAAAGAAGACAGATTCTCTTGATTTTCCACCATATTATGTGTCTCAGGACACAGGAATTACAAGTTTCATGATATTTTCATGAATACCTGATGCTTTCATCACTTTACTGCCTCAAAGCTGTATGTTCTTGTTTTTATGCGCTTAAACTGATTTCCAGCCTGCACAGAGACTAAAAGTGGATGTTCCTAAAGAAGACAGATTCTCTTGATTTTCCACCATATTATGTGTCTCAGGACACAGGATTTACAAGTTTCATGATATTTTCATGAATACCTGATGCTTTCATCACTTTACTGCCTCAAAGCTGTATGTTCTTGTTTTTATGCGCTTAAACTGATTTCCAGCCTGCACAGAGACTAAAACTGGATGTTCCTAAAGAAGACAGATTCTCTTGATTTTCCACCATATTATGTGTCTCAGGACACAGGAATTACAAGTTTCATGATATTTTCATGAATACCTGATGCTTTCATCACTTTACTGCCTCAAAGCTGTATGTTCTTGTTTTTATGCGCTTAAACTGATTTCCAGCCTGCACAGAGACTAAAACTGGATGTTCCTAAAGAAGACAGATTCTCTTGATTTTCCACCATATTATGTGTCTCAGGACACAGGAATTACAAGTTTCATGATATTTTCATGAATACCTGATGCTTTCATCACTTTACTGCCTCAAAGCTGTATGTTCTTGTTTTATGCGCTTAAACTGATTTCCAGCCTGCACAGAGACTAAAACTGGATGTTCCTAAAGAAGACAGATTCTCTTGATTTTCCACCATATTATGTGTCTCAGGACACAGGATTTACAAGTTTCATGATATTTTCATGAATACCTGATGCTTTCATCACTTTACTGCCTCAAAGCTGTATGTTCTTGTTTTTATGCGCTTAAACTGATTTCCAGCCTGCACAGAGACTAAAACTGGATGTTCCTAAAGAAGACAGATTCTCTTGATTTTCCACCATATTATGTGTCTCAGGACACAGGAATTACAAGTTTCATGATATTTTCATGAATACCTGATGCTTTCATCACTTTACTGCCTCAAAGCTGTATGTTCTTGTTTTTATGCGCTTAAACTGATTTCCAGCCTGCACAGAGACTAAAACTGGATGTTCCTAAAGAAGACAGATTCTCTTGATTTTCCACCATATTATGTGTCTCAGGACACAGGAATTACAAGTTTCATGATATTTTCATGAATACCTGATGCTTTCATCACTTTACTGCCTCAAAGCTGTATGTTCTTGTTTTTATGCGCTTAAACTGATTTCCAGCCTGCACAGAGACTAAAACTGGATGTTCCTAAAGAAGACAGATTCTCTTGATTTTCCACCATATTATGTGTCTCAGGACACAGGAATTACAAGTTTCATGATATTTTCATGAATACCTGATGCTTTCATCACTTTACTGCCTCAAAGCTGTATGTTCTTGTTTTTATGCGCTTAAACTGATTTCCAGCCTGCACAGAGACTAAAACTGGATGTTCCTAAAGAAGACAGATTCTCTTGATTTTCCACCATATTATGTGTCTCAGGACACAGGAATTACAAGTTTCATGATATTTTCATGAATACCTGATGCTTTCATCACTTTACTGCCTCAAAGCTGTATGTTCTTGTTTTTATGCGCTTAAACTGATTTCCAGCCTGCACAGAGACTAAAACTGGATGTTCCTAAAGAAGACAGATTCTCTTGATTTTCCACCATATTATGTGTCTCAGGACACAGGAATTACAAGTTTCATGATATTTTCATGAATACCTGATGCTTTCATCACTTTACTGCCTCAAAGCTGTATGTTCTTGTTTTTATGCGCTTAAACTGATTTCCAGCCTGCACAGAGACTAAAACTGGATGTTCCTAAAGAAGACAGATTCTCTTGATTTTCCACCATATTATGTGTCTCAGGACACAGGAATTACAAGTTTCATGATATTTTCATGAATACCTGATGCTTTCATCACTTTACTGCCTCAAAGCTGTATGTTCTTGTTTTTATGCGCTTAAACTGATTTCCAGCCTGCACAGAGACTAAAAGTGGATGTTCCTAAAGAAGACAGATTCTCTTGATTTTCCACCATATTATGTGTCTCAGGACACAGGATTTACAAGTTTCATGATATTTTCATGAATACCTGATGCTTTCATCACTTTACTGCCTCAAAGCTGTATGTTCTTGTTTTTATGCGCTTAAACTGATTTCCAGCCTGCACAGAGACTAAAAGTGGATGTTCCTAAAGAAGACAGATTCTCTTGATTTTCCACCATATTATGTGTCTCAGGACACAGGAATTACAAGTTTCATGATATTTTCATGAATACCTGATGCTTTCATCACTTTACTGCCTCAAAGCTGTATGTTCTTGTTTTATGCGCTTAAACTGATTTCCAGCCTGCACAGAGACTAAAACTGGATGTTCCTAAAGAAGACAGATTCTCTTGATTTTCCACCATATTATGTGTCTCAGGACACAGGAATTACAAGTTTCATGATATTTTCATGAATACCTGATGCTTTCATCACTTTACTGCCTCAAAGCTGTATGTTCTTGTTTTTATGCGCTTAAACTGATTTCCAGCCTGCACAGAGACTAAAAGTGGATGTTCCTAAAGAAGACAGATTCTCTTGATTTTCCACCATATTATGTGTCTCAGGACACAGGAATTTACAAGTTTCATGATATTTTCATGAATACCTGATGCTTTCATCACTTTACTGCCTCAAAGCTGTATGTTCTTGTTTTATGCGCTTAAACTGATTTCCAGCCTGCACAGAGACTAAAACTGGATGTTCCTAAAGAAGACAGATTCTCTTGATTTTCCACCATATTATGTGTCTCAGGACACAGGAATTACAAGTTTCATGATATTTTCATGAATACCTGATGCTTTCATCACTTTACTGCCTCAAAGCTGTATGTTCTTGTTTTTATGCGCTTAAACTGATTTCCAGCCTGCACAGAGACTAAAAGTGGATGTTCCTAAAGAAGACAGATTCTCTTGATTTTCCACCATATTATGTGTCTCAGGACACAGGAATTACAAGTTTCATGATATTTTCATGAATACCTGATGCTTTCATCACTTTACTGCCTCAAAGCTGTATGTTCTTGTTTTTATGCGCTTAAACTGATTTCCAGCCTGCACAGAGACTAAAACTGGATGTTCCTAAAGAAGACAGATTCTCTTGATTTTCCACCATATTATGTGTCTCAGGACACAGGAATTACAAGTTTCATGATATTTTCATGAATACCTGATGCTTTCATCACTTTACTGCCTCAAAGCTGTATGTTCTTGTTTTTATGCGCTTAAACTGATTTCCAGCCTGCACAGAGACTAAAAGTGGATGTTCCTAAAGAAGACAGATTCTCTTGATTTTCCACCATATTATGTGTCTCAGGACACAGGAATTACAAGTTTCATGATATTTTCATGAATACCTGATGCTTTCATCACTTTACTGCCTCAAAGCTGTATGTTCTTGTTTTTATGCGCTTAAACTGATTTCCAGCCTGCACAGAGACTAAAACTGGATGTTCCTAAAGAAGACAGATTCTCTTGATTTTCCACCATATTATGTGTCTCAGGACACAGGAATTACAAGTTTCATGATATTTTCATGAATACCTGATGCTTTCATCACTTTACTGCCTCAAAGCTGTATGTTCTTGTTTTTATGCGCTTAAACTGATTTCCAGCCTGCACAGAGACTAAAAGTGGATGTTCCTAAAGAAGACAGATTCTCTTGATTTTCCACCATATTATGTGTCTCAGGACACAGGATTTACAAGTTTCATGATATTTTCATGAATACCTGATGCTTTCATCACTTTACTGCCTCAAAGCTGTATGTTCTTGTTTTTATGCGCTTAAACTGATTTCCAGCCTGCACAGAGACTAAAACTGGATGTTCCTAAAGAAGACAGATTCTCTTGATTTTCCACCATATTATGTGTCTCAGGACACAGGAATTACAAGTTTCATGATATTTTCATGAATACCTGATGCTTTCATCACTTTACTGCCTCAAAGCTGTATGTTCTTGTTTTTATGCGCTTAAACTGATTTCCAGCCTGCACAGAGACTAAAACTGGATGTTCCTAAAGAAGACAGATTCTCTTGATTTTCCACCATATTATGTGTCTCAGGACACAGGAATTACAAGTTTCATGATATTTTCATGAATACCTGATGCTTTCATCACTTTACTGCCTCAAAGCTGTATGTTCTTGTTTTTATGCGCTTAAACTGATTTCCAGCCTGCACAGAGACTAAAACTGGATGTTCCTAAAGAAGACAGATTCTCTTGATTTTCCACCATATTATGTGTCTCAGGACACAGGATTTACAAGTTTCATGATATTTTCATGAATACCTGATGCTTTCATCACTTTACTGCCTCAAAGCTGTATGTTCTTGTTTTTATGCGCTTAAACTGATTTCCAGCCTGCACAGAGACTAAAACTGGATGTTCCTAAAGAAGACAGATTCTCTTGATTTTCCACCATATTATGTGTCTTAGGACACAGGATTTACAAGTTTCATGATATTTTCATGAATACCTGATGCTTTCATCACTTTACTGCCTCAAAGCTGTATGTTCTTGTTTTTATGCGCTTAAACTGATTTCCAGCCTGCACAGAGACTAAAAGTGGATGTTCCTAAAGAAGACAGATTCTCTTGATTTTCCACCATATTATGTGTCTCAGGACACAGGAATTACAAGTTTCATGATATTTTCATGAATACCTGATGCTTTCATCACTTTACTGCCTCAAAGCTGTATGTTCTTGTTTTATGCGCTTAAACTGATTTCCAGCCTGCACAGAGACTAAAACTGGATGTTCCTAAAGAAGACAGATTCTCTTGATTTTCCACCATATTATGTGTCTCAGGACACAGGAATTACAAGTTTCATGATATTTTCATGAATACCTGATGCTTTCATCACTTTACTGCCTCAAAGCTGTATGTTCTTGTTTTATGCGCTTAAACTGATTTCCAGCCTGCACAGAGACTAAAAGTGGATGTTCCTAAAGAAGACAGATTCTCTTGATTTTCCACCATATTATGTGTCTCAGGACACAGGATTTACAAGTTTCATGATATTTTCATGAATACCTGATGCTTTCATCACTTTACTGCCTCAAAGCTGTATGTTCTTGTTTTTATGCGCTTAAACTGATTTCCAGCCTGCACAGAGACTAAAACTGGATGTTCCTAAAGAAGACAGATTCTCTTGATTTTCCACCATATTATGTGTCTCAGGACACAGGAATTACAAGTTTCATGATATTTTCATGAATACCTGATGCTTTCATCACTTTACTGCCTCAAAGCTGTATGTTCTTGTTTTTATGCGCTTAAACTGATTTCCAGCCTGCACAGAGACTAAAGTGGATGTTCCTAAAGAAGACAGATTCTCTTGATTTTCCACCATATTATGTGTCTCAGGACACAGGATTTACAAGTTTCATGATATTTTCATGAATACCTGATGCTTTCATCACTTTACTGCCTCAAAGCTGTATGTTCTTGTTTTTATGCGCTTAAACTGATTTCCAGCCTGCACAGAGACTAAAAGTGGATGTTCCTAAAGAAGACAGATTCTCTTGATTTTCCACCATATTATGTGTCTCAGGACACAGGATTTACAAGTTTCATGATATTTTCATGAATACCTGATGCTTTCATCACTTTACTGCCTCAAAGCTGTATGTTCTTGTTTTTATGCGCTTAAACTGATTTCCAGCCTGCACAGAGACTAAAACTGGATGTTCCTAAAGAAGACAGATTCTCTTGATTTTCCACCATATTATGTGTCTCAGGACACAGGAATTACAAGTTTCATGATATTTTCATGAATACCTGATGCTTTCATCACTTTACTGCCTCAAAGCTGTATGTTCTTGTTTTTATGCGCTTAAACTGATTTCCAGCCTGCACAGAGACTAAAAGTGGATGTTCCTAAAGAAGACAGATTCTCTTGATTTTCCACCATATTATGTGTCTCAGGACACAGGAATTACAAGTTTCATGATATTTTCATGAATACCTGATGCTTTCATCACTTTACTGCCTCAAAGCTGTATGTTCTTGTTTTTATGCGCTTAAACTGATTTCCAGCCTGCACAGAGACTAAAAGTGGATGTTCCTAAAGAAGACAGATTCTCTTGATTTTCCACCATATTATGTGTCTCAGGACACAGGATTTACAAGTTTCATGATATTTTCATGAATACCTGATGCTTTCATCACTTTACTGCCTCAAAGCTGTATGTTCTTGTTTTTATGCGCTTAAACTGATTTCCAGCCTGCACAGAGACTAAAAGTGGATGTTCCTAAAGAAGACAGATTCTCTTGATTTTCCACCATATTATGTGTCTCAGGACACAGGAATTACAAGTTTCATGATATTTTCATGAATACCTGATGCTTTCATCACTTTACTGCCTCAAAGCTGTATGTTCTTGTTTTATGCGCTTAAACTGATTTCCAGCCTGCACAGAGACTAAAACTGGATGTTCCTAAAGAAGACAGATTCTCTTGATTTTCCACCATATTATGTGTCTTAGGACACAGGATTTACAAGTTTCATGATATTTTCATGAATACCTGACGCTTTCATCACTTTACTGCCTCGAAGCTGTATGTTCTTGTTTTTATGCGCTTAAACTGATTTCCAGCCTGCACAGAGACTAAAAGTGGATGTTCCTAAAGAAGACAGATTCTCTTGATTTTCCACCATATTATGTGTCTCAGGACACAGGAATTACAAGTTTCATGATATTTTCATGAATACCTGATGCTTTCATCACTTTACTGCCTCAAAGCTGTATGTTCTTGTTTTTATGCGCTTAAACTGATTTCCAGCCTGCACAGAGACTAAAACTGGATGTTCCTAAAGAAGACAGATTCTCTTGATTTTCCACCATATTATGTGTCTCAGGACACAGGAATTACAAGTTTCATGATATTTTCATGAATACCTGATGCTTTCATCACTTTACTGCCTCAAAGCTGTATGTTCTTGTTTTTATGCGCTTAAACTGATTTCCAGCCTGCACAGAGACTAAAAGTGGATGTTCCTAAAGAAGACAGATTCTCTTGATTTTCCACCATATTATGTGTCTCAGGACACAGGAATTACAAGTTTCATGATATTTTCATGAATACCTGATGCTTTCATCACTTTACTGCCTCAAAGCTGTATGTTCTTGTTTTTATGCGCTTAAACTGATTTCCAGCCTGCACAGAGACTAAAAGTGGATGTTCCTAAAGAAGACAGATTCTCTTGATTTTCCACCATATTATGTGTCTCAGGACACAGGAATTACAAGTTTCATGATATTTTCATGAATACCTGATGCTTTCATCACTTTACTGCCTCAAAGCTGTATGTTCTTGTTTTTATGCGCTTAAACTGATTTCCAGCCTGCACAGAGACTAAAACTGGATGTTCCTAAAGAAGACAGATTCTCTTGATTTTCCACCATATTATGTGTCTCAGGACACAGGAATTACAAGTTTCATGATATTTTCATGAATACCTGATGCTTTCATCACTTTACTGCCTCAAAGCTGTATGTTCTTGTTTTATGCGCTTAAACTGATTTCCAGCCTGCACAGAGACTAAAAGTGGATGTTCCTAAAGAAGACAGATTCTCTTGATTTTCCACCATATTATGTGTCTCAGGACACAGGAATTACAAGTTTCATGATATTTTCATGAATACCTGATGCTTTCATCACTTTACTGCCTCAAAGCTGTATGTTCTTGTTTTTATGCGCTTAAACTGATTTCCAGCCTGCACAGAGACTAAAACTGGATGTTCCTAAAGAAGACAGATTCTCTTGATTTTCCACCATATTATGTGTCTCAGGACACAGGAATTACAAGTTTCATGATATTTTCATGAATACCTGATGCTTTCATCACTTTACTGCCTCAAAGCTGTATGTTCTTGTTTTATGCGCTTAAACTGATTTCCAGCCTGCACAGAGACTAAAAGTGGATGTTCCTAAAGAAGACAGATTCTCTTGATTTTCCACCATATTATGTGTCTCAGGACACAGGATTTACAAGTTTCATGATATTTTCATGAATACCTGATGCTTTCATCACTTTACTGCCTCAAAGCTGTATGTTCTTGTTTTTATGCGCTTAAACTGATTTCCAGCCTGCACAGAGACTAAAACTGGATGTTCCTAAAGAAGACAGATTCTCTTGATTTTCCACCATATTATGTGTCTCAGGACACAGGAATTACAAGTTTCATGATATTTTCATGAATACCTGATGCTTTCATCACTTTACTGCCTCAAAGCTGTATGTTCTTGTTTTTATGCGCTTAAACTGATTTCCAGCCTGCACAGAGACTAAAAGTGGATGTTCCTAAAGAAGACAGATTCTCTTGATTTTCCACCATATTATGTGTCTCAGGACACAGGATTTACAAGTTTCATGATATTTTCATGAATACCTGATGCTTTCATCACTTTACTGCCTCAAAGCTGTATGTTCTTGTTTTATGCGCTTAAACTGATTTCCAGCCTGCACAGAGACTAAAAGTGGATGTTCCTAAAGAAGACAGATTCTCTTGATTTTCCACCATATTATGTGTCTCAGGACACAGGAATTACAAGTTTCATGATATTTTCATGAATACCTGATGCTTTCATCACTTTACTGCCTCAAAGCTGTATGTTCTTGTTTTTATGCGCTTAAACTGATTTCCAGCCTGCACAGAGACTAAAACTGGATGTTCCTAAAGAAGACAGATTCTCTTGATTTTCCACCATATTATGTGTCTTAGGACACAGGATTTACAAGTTTCATGATATTTTCATGAATACCTGATGCTTTCATCACTTTACTGCCTCAAAGCTGTATGTTCTTGTTTTTATGCGCTTAAACTGATTTCCAGCCTGCACAGAGACTAAAAGTGGATGTTCCTAAAGAAGACAGATTCTCTTGATTTTCCACCATATTATGTGTCTCAGGACACAGGAATTACAAGTTTCATGATATTTTCATGAATACCTGATGCTTTCATCACTTTACTGCCTCAAAGCTGTATGTTCTTGTTTTTATGCGCTTAAACTGATTTCCAGCCTGCACAGAGACTAAAACTGGATGTTCCTAAAGAAGACAGATTCTCTTGATTTTCCACCATATTATGTGTCTTAGGACACAGGATTTACAAGTTTCATGATATTTTCATGAATACCTGATGCTTTCATCACTTTACTGCCTCAAAGCTGTATGTTCTTGTTTTATGCGCTTAAACTGATTTCCAGCCTGCACAGAGACTAAAAGTGGATGTTCCTAAAGAAGACAGATTCTCTTGATTTTCCACCATATTATGTGTCTCAGGACACAGGAATTACAAGTTTCATGATATTTTCATGAATACCTGATGCTTTCATCACTTTACTGCCTCAAAGCTGTATGTTCTTGTTTTTATGCGCTTAAACTGATTTCCAGCCTGCACAGAGACTAAAAGTGGATGTTCCTAAAGAAGACAGATTCTCTTGATTTTCCACCATATTATGTGTCTCAGGACACAGGAATTACAAGTTTCATGATATTTTCATGAATACCTGATGCTTTCATCACTTTACTGCCTCAAAGCTGTATGTTCTTGTTTTATGCGCTTAAACTGATTTCCAGCCTGCACAGAGACTAAAACTGGATGTTCCTAAAGAAGACAGATTCTCTTGATTTTCCACCATATTATGTGTCTCAGGACACAGGAATTACAAGTTTCATGATATTTTCATGAATACCTGATGCTTTCATCACTTTACTGCCTCAAAGCTGTATGTTCTTGTTTTTATGCGCTTAAACTGATTTCCAGCCTGCACAGAGACTAAAAGTGGATGTTCCTAAAGAAGACAGATTCTCTTGATTTTCCACCATATTATGTGTCTCAGGACACAGGATTTACAAGTTTCATGATATTTTCATGAATACCTGATGCTTTCATCACTTTACTGCCTCAAAGCTGTATGTTCTTGTTTTTATGCGCTTAAACTGATTTCCAGCCTGCACAGAGACTAAAAGTGGATGTTCCTAAAGAAGACAGATTCTCTTGATTTTCCACCATATTATGTGTCTCAGGACACAGGAATTACAAGTTTCATGATATTTTCATGAATACCTGATGCTTTCATCACTTTACTGCCTCAAAGCTGTATGTTCTTGTTTTATGCGCTTAAACTGATTTCCAGCCTGCACAGAGACTAAAACTGGATGTTCCTAAAGAAGACAGATTCTCTTGATTTTCCACCATATTATGTGTCTCAGGACACAGGAATTTACAAGTTTCATGATATTTTCATGAATACCTGATGCTTTCATCACTTTACTGCCTCAAAGCTGTATGTTCTTGTTTTTATGCGCTTAAACTGATTTCCAGCCTGCACAGAGACTAAAAGTGGATGTTCCTAAAGAAGACAGATTCTCTTGATTTTCCACCATATTATGTGTCTCAGGACACAGGATTTACAAGTTTCATGATATTTTCATGAATACCTGATGCTTTCATCACTTTACTGCCTCAAAGCTGTATGTTCTTGTTTTTATGCGCTTAAACTGATTTCCAGCCTGCACAGAGACTAAAAGTGGATGTTCCTAAAGAAGACAGATTCTCTTGATTTTCCACCATATTATGTGTCTCAGGACACAGGATTTACAAGTTTCATGATATTTTCATGAATACCTGATGCTTTCATCACTTTACTGCCTCAAAGCTGTATGTTCTTGTTTTTATGCGCTTAAACTGATTTCCAGCCTGCACAGAGACTAAAAGTGGATGTTCCTAAAGAAGACAGATTCTCTTGATTTTCCACCATATTATGTGTCTCAGGACACAGGAATTACAAGTTTCATGATATTTTCATGAATACCTGATGCTTTCATCACTTTACTGCCTCAAAGCTGTATGTTCTTGTTTTTATGCGCTTAAACTGATTTCCAGCCTGCACAGAGACTAAAACTGGATGTTCCTAAAGAAGACAGATTCTCTTGATTTTCCACCATATTATGTGTCTTAGGACACAGGATTTACAAGTTTCATGATATTTTCATGAATACCTGATGCTTTCATCACTTTACTGCCTCAAAGCTGTATGTTCTTGTTTTTATGCGCTTAAACTGATTTCCAGCCTGCACAGAGACTAAAAGTGGATGTTCCTAAAGAAGACAGATTCTCTTGATTTTCCACCATATTATGTGTCTCAGGACACAGGATTTACAAGTTTCATGATATTTTCATGAATACCTGATGCTTTCATCACTTTACTGCCTCAAAGCTGTATGTTCTTGTTTTATGCGCTTAAACTGATTTCCAGCCTGCACAGAGACTAAAAGTGGATGTTCCTAAAGAAGACAGATTCTCTTGATTTTCCACCATATTATGTGTCTCAGGACACAGGAATTACAAGTTTCATGATATTTTCATGAATACCTGATGCTTTCATCACTTTACTGCCTCAAAGCTGTATGTTCTTGTTTTATGCGCTTAAACTGATTTCCAGCCTGCACAGAGACTAAAACTGGATGTTCCTAAAGAAGACAGATTCTCTTGATTTTCCACCATATTATGTGTCTCAGGACACAGGAATTACAAGTTTCATGATATTTTCATGAATACCTGATGCTTTCATCACTTTACTGCCTCAAAGCTGTATGTTCTTGTTTTTATGCGCTTAAACTGATTTCCAGCCTGCACAGAGACTAAAAGTGGATGTTCCTAAAGAAGACAGATTCTCTTGATTTTCCACCATATTATGTGTCTCAGGACACAGGATTTACAAGTTTCATGATATTTTCATGAATACCTGATGCTTTCATCACTTTACTGCCTCAAAGCTGTATGTTCTTGTTTTTATGCGCTTAAACTGATTTCCAGCCTGCACAGAGACTAAAAGTGGATGTTCCTAAAGAAGACAGATTCTCTTGATTTTCCACCATATTATGTGTCTCAGGACACAGGAATTACAAGTTTCATGATATTTTCATGAATACCTGATGCTTTCATCACTTTACTGCCTCAAAGCTGTATGTTCTTGTTTTATGCGCTTAAACTGATTTCCAGCCTGCACAGAGACTAAAACTGGATGTTCCTAAAGAAGACAGATTCTCTTGATTTTCCACCATATTATGTGTCTTAGGACACAGGATTTACAAGTTTCATGATATTTTCATGAATACCTGATGCTTTCATCACTTTACTGCCTCAAAGCTGTATGTTCTTGTTTTATGCGCTTAAACTGATTTCCAGCCTGCACAGAGACTAAAAGTGGATGTTCCTAAAGAAGACAGATTCTCTTGATTTTCCACCATATTATGTGTCTCAGGACACAGGAATTACAAGTTTCATGATATTTTCATGAATACCTGATGCTTTCATCACTTTACTGCCTCAAAGCTGTATGTTCTTGTTTTTATGCGCTTAAACTGATTTCCAGCCTGCACAGAGACTAAAAGTGGATGTTCCTAAAGAAGACAGATTCTCTTGATTTTCCACCATATTATGTGTCTCAGGACACAGGATTTACAAGTTTCATGATATTTTCATGAATACCTGATGCTTTCATCACTTTACTGCCTCAAAGCTGTATGTTCTTGTTTTTATGCGCTTAAACTGATTTCCAGCCTGCACAGAGACTAAAACTGGATGTTCCTAAAGAAGACAGATTCTCTTGATTTTCCACCATATTATGTGTCTCAGGACACAGGAATTACAAGTTTCATGATATTTTCATGAATACCTGATGCTTTCATCACTTTACTGCCTCAAAGCTGTATGTTCTTGTTTTTATGCGCTTAAACTGATTTCCAGCCTGCACAGAGACTAAAAGTGGATGTTCCTAAAGAAGACAGATTCTCTTGATTTTCCACCATATTATGTGTCTCAGGACACAGGATTTACAAGTTTCATGATATTTTCATGAATACCTGATGCTTTCATCACTTTACTGCCTCAAAGCTGTATGTTCTTGTTTTTATGCGCTTAAACTGATTTCCAGCCTGCACAGAGACTAAAAGTGGATGTTCCTAAAGAAGACAGATTCTCTTGATTTTCCACCATATTATGTGTCTCAGGACACAGGAATTACAAGTTTCATGATATTTTCATGAATACCTGATGCTTTCATCACTTTACTGCCTCAAAGCTGTATGTTCTTGTTTTTATGCGCTTAAACTGATTTCCAGCCTGCACAGAGACTAAAAGTGGATGTTCCTAAAGAAGACAGATTCTCTTGATTTTCCACCATATTATGTGTCTCAGGACACAGGAATTACAAGTTTCATGATATTTTCATGAATACCTGATGCTTTCATCACTTTACTGCCTCAAAGCTGTATGTTCTTGTTATATGCGCTTAAACTGATTTCCAGCCTGCACAGAGACTAAAAGTGGATGTTCCTAAAGAAGACAGATTCTCTTGATTTTCCACCATATTATGTGTCTCAGGACACAGGAATTACAAGTTTCATGATATTTTCATGAATACCTGATGCTTTCATCACTTTACTGCCTCAAAGCTGTATGTTCTTGTTTTTATGCGCTTAAACTGATTTCCAGCCTGCACAGAGACTAAAAGTGGATGTTCCTAAAGAAGACAGATTCTCTTGATTTTCCACCATATTATGTGTCTCAGGACACAGGATTTACAAGTTTCATGATATTTTCATGAATACCTGATGCTTTCATCACTTTACTGCCTCAAAGCTGTATGTTCTTGTTTTTATGCGCTTAAACTGATTTCCAGCCTGCACAGAGACTAAAACTGGATGTTCCTAAAGAAGACAGATTCTCTTGATTTTCCACCATATTATGTGTCTCAGGACACAGGAATTACAAGTTTCATGATATTTTCATGAATACCTGATGCTTTCATCACTTTACTGCCTCAAAGCTGTATGTTCTTGTTTTATGCGCTTAAACTGATTTCCAGCCTGCACAGAGACTAAAAGTGGATGTTCCTAAAGAAGACAGATTCTCTTGATTTTCCACCATATTATGTGTCTCAGGACACAGGAATTACAAGTTTCATGATATTTTCATGAATACCTGATGCTTTCATCACTTTACTGCCTCAAAGCTGTATGTTCTTGTTTTTATGCGCTTAAACTGATTTCCAGCCTGCACAGAGACTAAAAGTGGATGTTCCTAAAGAAGACAGATTCTCTTGATTTTCCACCATATTATGTGTCTCAGGACACAGGAATTACAAGTTTCATGATATTTTCATGAATACCTGATGCTTTCATCACTTTACTGCCTCAAAGCTGTATGTTCTTGTTTTATGCGCTTAAACTGATTTCCAGCCTGCACAGAGACTAAAAGTGGATGTTCCTAAAGAAGACAGATTCTCTTGATTTTCCACCATATTATGTGTCTCAGGACACAGGATTTACAAGTTTCATGATATTTTCATGAATACCTGATGCTTTCATCACTTTACTGCCTCAAAGCTGTATGTTCTTGTTTTTATGCGCTTAAACTGATTTCCAGCCTGCACAGAGACTAAAAGTGGATGTTCCTAAAGAAGACAGATTCTCTTGATTTTCCACCATATTATGTGTCTCAGGACACAGGATTTACAAGTTTCATGATATTTTCATGAATACCTGATGCTTTCATCACTTTACTGCCTCAAAGCTGTATGTTCTTGTTATATGCGCTTAAACTGATTTCCAGCCTGCACAGAGACTAAAAGTGGATGTTCCTAAAGAAGACAGATTCTCTTGATTTTCCACCATATTATGTGTCTCAGGACACAGGAATTACAAGTTTCATGATATTTTCATGAATACCTGATGCTTTCATCACTTTACTGCCTCAAAGCTGTATGTTCTTGTTTTTATGCGCTTAAACTGATTTCCAGCCTGCACAGAGACTAAAAGTGGATGTTCCTAAAGAAGACAGATTCTCTTGATTTTCCACCATATTATGTGTCTCAGGACACAGGAATTACAAGTTTCATGATATTTTCATGAATACCTGATGCTTTCATCACTTTACTGCCTCAAAGCTGTATGTTCTTGTTTTTATGCGCTTAAACTGATTTCCAGCCTGCACAGAGACTAAAAGTGGATGTTCCTAAAGAAGACAGATTCTCTTGATTTTCCACCATATTATGTGTCTCAGGACACAGGAATTTACAAGTTTCATGATATTTTCATGAATACCTGATGCTTTCATCACTTTACTGCCTCAAAGCTGTATGTTCTTGTTATATGCGCTTAAACTGATTTCCAGCCTGCACAGAGACTAAAAGTGGATGTTCCTAAAGAAGACAGATTCTCTTGATTTTCCACCATATTATGTGTCTCAGGACACAGGAATTACAAGTTTCATGATATTTTCATGAATACCTGATGCTTTCATCACTTTACTGCCTCAAAGCTGTATGTTCTTGTTTTTATGCGCTTAAACTGATTTCCAGCCTGCACAGAGACTAAAAGTGGATGTTCCTAAAGAAGACAGATTCTCTTGATTTTCCACCATATTATGTGTCTCAGGACACAGGAATTACAAGTTTCATGATATTTTCATGAATACCTGATGCTTTCATCACTTTACTGCCTCAAAGCTGTATGTTCTTGTTTTTATGCGCTTAAACTGATTTCCAGCCTGCACAGAGACTAAAAGTGGATGTTCCTAAAGAAGACAGATTCTCTTGATTTTCCACCATATTATGTGTCTCAGGACACAGGAATTACAAGTTTCATGATATTTTCATGAATACCTGATGCTTTCATCACTTTACTGCCTCAAAGCTGTATGTTCTTGTTTTTATGCGCTTAAACTGATTTCCAGCCTGCACAGAGACTAAAAGTGGATGTTCCTAAAGAAGACAGATTCTCTTGATTTTCCACCATATTATGTGTCTCAGGACACAGGATTTACAAGTTTCATGATATTTTCATGAATACCTGATGCTTTCATCACTTTACTGCCTCAAAGCTGTATGTTCTTGTTATATGCGCTTAAACTGATTTCCAGCCTGCACAGAGACTAAAAGTGGATGTTCCTAAAGAAGACAGATTCTCTTGATTTTCCACCATATTATGTGTCTCAGGACACAGGAATTACAAGTTTCATGATATTTTCATGAATACCTGATGCTTTCATCACTTTACTGCCTCAAAGCTGTATGTTCTTGTTTTTATGCGCTTAAACTGATTTCCAGCCTGCACAGAGACTAAAAGTGGATGTTCCTAAAGAAGACAGATTCTCTTGATTTTCCACCATATTATGTGTCTCAGGACACAGGAATTACAAGTTTCATGATATTTTCATGAATACCTGATGCTTTCATCACTTTACTGCCTCAAAGCTGTATGTTCTTGTTTTTATGCGCTTAAACTGATTTCCAGCCTGCACAGAGACTAAAAGTGGATGTTCCTAAAGAAGACAGATTCTCTTGATTTTCCACCATATTATGTGTCTCAGGACACAGGAATTACAAGTTTCATGATATTTTCATGAATACCTGATGCTTTCATCACTTTACTGCCTCAAAGCTGTATGTTCTTGTTATATGCGCTTAAACTGATTTCCAGCCTGCACAGAGACTAAAAGTGGATGTTCCTAAAGAAGACAGATTCTCTTGATTTTCCACCATATTATGTGTCTCAGGACACAGGAATTACAAGTTTCATGATATTTTCATGAATACCTGATGCTTTCATCACTTTACTGCCTCAAAGCTGTATGTTCTTGTTTTTATGCGCTTAAACTGATTTCCAGCCTGCACAGAGACTAAAAGTGGATGTTCCTAAAGAAGACAGATTCTCTTGATTTTCCACCATATTATGTGTCTCAGGACACAGGAATTTACAAGTTTCATGATATTTTCATGAATACCTGATGCTTTCATCACTTTACTGCCTCAAAGCTGTATGTTCTTGTTTTATGCGCTTAAACTGATTTCCAGCCTGCACAGAGACTAAAACTGGATGTTCCTAAAGAAGACAGATTCTCTTGATTTTCCACCATATTATGTGTCTCAGGACACAGGAATTTACAAGTTTCATGATATTTTCATGAATACCTGATGCTTTCATCACTTTACTGCCTCAAAGCTGTATGTTCTTGTTTTTATGCGCTTAAACTGATTTCCAGCCTGCACAGAGACTAAAACTGGATGTTCCTAAAGAAGACAGATTCTCTTGATTTTCCACCATATTATGTGTCTCAGGACACAGGAATTACAAGTTTCATGATATTTTCATGAATACCTGATGCTTTCATCACTTTACTGCCTCAAAGCTGTATGTTCTTGTTTTTATGCGCTTAAACTGATTTCCAGCCTGCACAGAGACTAAAAGTGGATGTTCCTAAAGAAGACAGATTCTCTTGATTTTCCACCATATTATGTGTCTCAGGACACAGGAATTACAAGTTTCATGATATTTTCATGAATACCTGATGCTTTCATCACTTTACTGCCTCAAAGCTGTATGTTCTTGTTTTTATGCGCTTAAACTGATTTCCAGCCTGCACAGAGACTAAAACTGGATGTTCCTAAAGAAGACAGATTCTCTTGATTTTCCACCATATTATGTGTCTCAGGACACAGGAATTTACAAGTTTCATGATATTTTCATGAATACCTGATGCTTTCATCACTTTACTGCCTCAAAGCTGTATGTTCTTGTTTTTATGCGCTTAAACTGATTTCCAGCCTGCACAGAGACTAAAACTGGATGTTCCTAAAGAAGACAGATTCTCTTGATTTTCCACCATATTATGTGTCTCAGGACACAGGAATTACAAGTTTCATGATATTTTCATGAATACCTGATCCTTTCATCCCTTTTAAAGCTTCATGTTCATTTTTTTATGCGCTTAAACTGATTTCCAGCCTGCACAGAGACCAATAGTGGATTTTCCTAAAGAATACAGATTCTCTTGATTTTTCCACTACATTATGTGCCCTATACAATATGGTGGTTAAAGAGCTTACAGCACCAGGCCTCTATGGCCCCCATCCAAGTGTACTAACTAGGCCTCCATTCTGCTTAGCTTCCGAGATCTGATGATCATTACCAGGACTGCGGCCAGAGGCAATATTTACTCCCACACGAAGCTTTTTTAAATCTCTGAATAATTTTTGTTTTTCATAATAAATTTAAATTTAAAATATTTTATTCATAATTTTTGTCAAATGATATAACTGCAACGTCCAGTGCGTTTTGGTGCAATAAGTTAAAGAGCTTTACAGCACCTGGTAGTCCCAGGCGGTCTCCCATCCAAATACTACAATTCAGGCCCGATTCTGCTTAGCCTCCCGAGATCTCACGAGATCGGAAGGTCAATTGAGACTGGTGTGGTCAGAGAGGCAATATTTACACCCACACGTTAGCTTTTTTAAATCTCTCTGTCAGTTTTGTTTTCACAGTGGCTACTTAAAATAAAAATATCTCTATTCATAATTGTTCTCAAATGATAAAACTGCAACGCCCACTGCTCTTTTGGAGGAATAAGTTAAAGAGCTACAGCACCCGGTATTCTGCCATGTCTCCTCCATCCAAATACCAACTAGGCCCCACTCTGCTTAGCTTCCTCCGAGATCTGACGAGATCAAGGCCACCAGACCGGTGTGGCCGAGGGCAATATTTACTCCACATACGTAGCTTTTTTAAATCTCTCAATAAGTTTTGTTTTTCATAATAATGTAATAATATAAATATCGTATTCATAATTTTTCTCAAATGATAAAACTGCAACGCTCCACTGCGCTTTTGAGGAAACAAGTTAAGGAGCTTACAGCAATCTGGTATTCCCAGGCGGTCTCCCATCCAAGTACTCAACCAGGGTCCGACTCTGCCGTTTAGCTTCCCAGATCTGACGCAGATCGAAGGCCACCAGACTGCGTGGTCAGAGGGCAATATTTACTCCCACACCCAGCTTTTTTTAAACTTCAAATAAGTTTTGTTTTTCATAATAATGTAATAATATAAATATCTTATCCAGAATTCTTCTGTAAATGATAAAACTGCAACGTCCACTGCGTTTTGGAGGAGAATCAAGTTAAAGAGCTTTACAGCACCTGGTATCTCCCAGGTATGGTCTCCCCATCCACAGTACTAACCAGGTCTCGACTCTGCTTAGCTTCCGATCTGACGAGATCTGACGAGGGCGTCACCAGACTGGCGTGTAATGAGGCAATATTTATCTCACACGCAGTTTTTAACCAATGTTTATTATAACACCTAAATCAAAATATCTATTCATACTTTTTCAACACAAACCGTAACGCCCACTGCCTTTGGAGGAATAAGTTAAAGAGCTATGGCACCTGGTATTCTGTAAGGTTCCATCCGGGCAGCCCAACCAGGCCCGACTCTGCTTAGCTTCCGAGATCTGACGAGATCGGGCGTTTTTTTTTTTTTTTTTTTTTTTTTTTTTTATATACACACATCACATTACGTTATGTACAGCATTGTCACACAGTCATTAATTATTCTCTATAATGCTGTCGTCCACACCAGGGCGCCCAGTACATTCGTCTTTTGGGAGAATAATATCTGCATAATTTATACATTCACCTCAAAAACAGAACACAAACAATGCAATATAGTAAAAAAAAGATTCAAAATAATAGTAAAATAAATAAATAAAATAACTAGGGATTAATTTATGCAACCAACAAACCCCTCCTGTTTCCATCAAGATAAAGGTGTTTCCCTCAACAAACCCTTTTTGAAATTCTTCCTCCTTGATATATCCATGTAACATTTTTACATCTTTTAATAATACTTTGAAATACACTCCACACTGCCATTTCCCTTTTCTCAAAATGAGCTATATTCCTTCTCAGTTTGACAGCAAACCTTGCATGGCTTAAGGTGTGGTTGAGCAGATTTATATTACAACCTTTCACCCTTAACCGCCACCACTCCAAACAGCCACAGCTCCTTCCATTCCATTGTTTCCACAAACTCTCCTGTCAACATCTGCTTACATCAAGCTTTTCAATTTCTGAAATACATTTCCAACTCTCTGCATTTCACCACAAACTCGTGTAAACAATGAAGTTTCCACTTTCACCCTTACACACATCACACTGCTTATTCACACTCTCATCAAATTTCCCACTCACAATTAAATTGTTGAAGACCCTGTGTGACGTAACAGAAATCAAAGTTTTCACATTCAATGCTGTTCCATTTCACTCTCAGATTCAACCATATTCTTTTCCATCCATATCAGGCAGTACTCTCCCCACACTTCTTCCCCAGCTGGTCTCTCTTGCACTTTGCTTCTCAAGCATGTTGATACACTATTCTGGTTGTGATATCCTTCAGGTTTCACTATCCCCTCCCACTCCACCTTCATTTCCACATCTCCTTCGTCATTCCCCATCACCTCCAAGTGGCAATCATTCTCCTCCATTCTTCTGGCATTCCATTCTTTATCCTTTCCATCAGCGCCCTCCGCGTACCCATCCACATTTCTGCCTCACCATTTCCCTCACCTCATCCACCACTACCTGGGCCCTCATGAACGGTACATGCTCATAGACTACATCTCTCACCTTCCCTAAAAACCTGCTCTCCACGCCATGAAGGAAATTTATAAATTGTGCTCCCCTCATGTGTAATTTCCTGAGATTCAGAATTGCAAGTTGCTCCACACCTGCTTTACGTTCTTGCATTCAAACTGTGATATTTCGATACAGAGTTGTCCCCATGCCACCAACATCTCTTTATAGAACTCTGACACTCCTTTCAACATTCCTTTCTTCAGTTCCATGAATATTCCACCCCTATCTCCACACTCCCCACACATTTATTAAATGGCCTCCTTAAAGAACACTTTCCATACATGATCCGTCTTATCAACTTTATATACCTTAACATCATTTTTTAATCAATGCATCCACTTTTCTTTTCTAAATTAATCAACTTTAATCCCACCAATCACTTGTGCTCATTTTCCTAAAACTTCTCTAGCTATTTTCACACCTTTCCCTCCCCAGAAAGTACTCTGTTTTCTCTGCTTCCTTCTTCCCGCTCAGGCACATCCAACACGGTCATTGCTTATGAAGCAAGTTTTGCTCATTATGAGAACATCGCTATCACTACCTTTCCTTTAAGCTTTAACGCCCTAAGTCTCCAAAGCCCGGTGTCCCTCTTCGCATACTATTCAGTATCCTTCATACTGCATGTCTCTCCCTTCTCTGGCTTGCTTTATCCCTAGATGATTCCCTAACACCTTGTAAAAACAGTCCTTCCTTTCTTTCAACCTATATACCTTCTCCCTCCTACATTGTCACAAAATACATGACTTCTGACTTTTCTATGTTTACCTTGGCTCTGATGCTCTCCATAAAAGGTCAAAGTTTTTAAGACCTCCAAGGGCACTGCAGTCTTGTACGGTCACTGTTGTGTCGTCTGCGTACTGATATATCGGACTGATTTGCCCACCGGTGATCTATGCCTTTTATCTTTTGTTCCTTCAGTGAGTGAAGCCAGTGGCTCCGGCTGAGAGAGAGTACAGCAAAAGCAGACAATGGGCACCCTGTCTGACGACCTCTCCAACCTAAAATTATTTGTCACTAACCCAGTTTTAACACAACTAACAGCATTGTACCTCCTTTGAATCCACCCTACCATAAAATTTTTCCCCTTTTCCAAAAAAAACTTTTCTTTCCCCCTTTTAAATAAAACTTAAATTTTTTCATTTTCCCCCGCCCATTTCTTTTCCAAAACCCAACCCTTTTGGGACAAATTTTTTCTAGTCTTTTTTTCTCTTTTTTTGTTTTCTAAAAATTAAAATTTCTTACTAATTTTTCCAAATGAAAAATCAAGCCCCGCCCTTTTTAAGTTAAAACTTGCCCTGGTTTCCCAGGTCCCTTTTTAAAACTAAAGGCCCCCGCTTATTTTCCCCGGGGGCGGCGAAAAAGACTGGTCCAAAAACTTCCCCTTTTTTTTTTTTTAAATAAGTTTTTTTTTCTAAAAAAAAAAAAATACTTTTTAATTTTTTAAAAAAAACTATCCCCCTCCCTTGGGGTTTAAAAACTTACAGCATGGTTCCCGGGCCCCCCCCCAAGTCCCCCCCCCCCCGTCCTTAATTTTCCAATCCGGTCGGGGTAAATTTTCCATATTTACCCCCTCTTTTTAAATCCTAAAAATTTTTAAAATTTTTAAAAAAAAATTTTTTCTAATTTTTCCCCAAAATTAAAAACAATCCACCCCTTTTGGGGAAAAAATTAAAGACTTCAACCGGTAAGGGGGGTTTCCCCCTACCCCCAAAATTTTAGCTTCCAACTGGAATTTCCCACCCTTTTTCCTCAATTTTCTAAACCTGCTTTTTTTCCTAAATGTTTTTTTCAAAAAAATTAAAATAAAAAATTTTCTAATTTTTTTTTAAATGTCTTTAAACCCCCCTGCCTTTTAAAATTAAAATTCACATTTTCCCAAAATCTCCCCCCCGTCTAAACCCCCCTCTTCTTTCTTAGTCTGGGGTCCCCCAAATTTAAATTTTCTCCCCCCCCTTTTTAAATCTCAAATAATTTTTTTTTTATTTTTAAAATAAAAAAACTTTTCTAATTTTTTTCAAATATAAAACTGCAAATCCCTGCCTTTTAAAAAAAATTAAAATTTTTAAACCTTTTTTACGGGCCCCTCCCTCTCCCCCCCTTTTAAACTTCCCGGTGGGGTCCCCCTTTCCCTCCCCAAAACCCACGTAGCTTTTTAAATCTCTAAATAAGTTTTGTTTTTCATAATAAATTTAAAATAAAATATCTTATTCATAATTGTTCTCAAATGATAAAACTGCAACGTCCACCTGCGTTTGGAGGAATAAGTTAAAGAGCTTTCTATAGCACCTGGTATGCCCAGGCGTATCCCATCCAAGTACTAACCAGGGCCCGACCTGCTTTTTCATTCCCGAGATCCGACGAGATCGGGCCACCAGACTGGTGTGGGGCCGTCGGCAATATTTACTCCCACACGAGCTTTTTGAATCTCAATGGAGAGATAGAAGTTAAAACTTGGCACCGTGCCCAGGCGGTATCCCATCAGGCACTATGGGCCCGACTCTCTGCTTGCTTCCGAGATCTCTCTGGCGAGATCGGGCGTCACCAGACTGGTGTGGCGTCGGCAATATTTACTCCCCTGCGTAGCTTTTTAATCTAAATAAGTTTTGTTTTTCATAATAATTTAAAATAAAAATATCTTATTCAGAATTTTTCTCAAATGATAAAACTGCAACGTCCACTGCCTTTTGGAGGAATAAGTTAAAGAGCTTACAGCACCTGGTATTCCCAGGCGGTCTCCCATCCAAGTACTAACCAGGCCCGACTCTGCTTAGCTTCCGAGATCTGACGATATGGCGTCACCAGACTGGTGTGGCCGTAGGCAATATTTACTCCCACACGTAGCTTTTTTAAATCTCTCAATAAGTTTTGTTTTCCATAATAATTTAATAATATAAATATCTTATTCAGAATTGTTCTCAAATGATAAAACTGCAACGTCCACTGCGTTTTGGAGGAATAAGTTAAAGAGCTTACAGCACCTGGTATTCCCAGGCGGTCTCCCATCCAAGTACTAACCAGGCCCGACTCTGCTTAGCTTCCGAGATCTGACGAGATCGGGCGTCACCAGACTGGTGTGGCCGTAGGCAATATTTACTCCCACACGTAGCTTTTTTAAATCTCTAAATAAGTTTTGTTTTTCATAATAAATTTAAAATAAAAATATCTTATTCAGAATTTTTCTCAAATGATAAAACTGCAACGTCCACTGCGTTTTGGAGGAATAAGTTGAAGAGCTTACAGCACCTGGTATTCCCAGGCGGTCTCCCATCCAAGTACTAACCAGGCCCGACTCTGCTTAGCTTCCGAGATCTGACGAGATCGGGCGTCACCAGACTGGTGTGGCCGTAGGCAATATTTACTCCCACACGTAGCTTTTTTAAATCTCTCAATAAGTTTTGTTTTTCATAATAAATTTAAAATATAAATATCTTATTCAGAATTTTTCTCAAATGATAAAACTGCAACGTCCACTGCGTTTTGGAGGAATAAGTTGAAGAGCTTACAGCACCTGGTATTCCCAGGCGGTCTCCCATCCAAGTACTAACCAGGCCCGACTCTGCTTAGCTTCCGAGATCTGACGAGATCGGGCGTCACCAGACTGGTGTGGCCGTAGGCAATATTTACTCCCACACGTAGCTTTTTTAAATCTCTAAATAAGTTTTGTTTTTCATAATAAATTTAAAATAAAAATATCTTATTCAGAATTTTTCTCAAATGATAAAACTGCAACGTCCACTGCGTTTTGGAGGAATAAGTTAAAGAGCTTACAGCACCTGGTATTCCCAGGCGGTCTCCAATCCAAGTACTAACCAGGCCCGACACTGCTTAGCTTCCGATATCTGACGAGATCGGGCGTCACCAGACTGGTGTGGCCATAGGTAACACTTACTCTCACACTTAGCTTTTTTAAATCTCTCAATAAGTTTTGTTTTTCAGAATAAATTTATAATCAAAATATCTTATTTATAATTTTTCTCAAATGATAAAACTGCAACGTCCACTGCGTTTTGGAGGAATAAGTTAAAGAGCTTACAGCACCTGGTATTCCCAGGGGGTCTCCCATCCAAGTATTAACCAGGCCCGACTCTGCTTAGCTTCCGAGATCTGACAAGATCGGGCTTCAACAGACTGGTGTGGCCGTAGGCAACACTTGCTCTCGCACTTATCTTTTTTTAATCTCTCAATAAGTTTTGTTTTTCAGAATAAATTTATAATATAAATATCTTATTCAGAATTTTTCTCAAATGATAAAACTGCAACGTCCACTGCGTTTTGGAGGAATAAGTTAAAGAGCTTACAGCACCTGGTATTCCCAGGCGGTCTCCCATCCAAGTACTAACCAGGCCCGACTCTGCTTAGCTTCCGAGATCTGACGAGATCGGGCGTCACCAGACTGGTGTGGCCGTAGGCAATATTTACTCCCACACGTAGCTTTTTTAAATCTCTCAATAAGTTTTGTTTTTCATAATAATTTAATAATATAAATATCTTATTCAGAATTTTTCTCAAATGATAAAACTGCAACGTCCACTGCGTTTTGGAGGAATAAGTTAAAGAGCTTACAGCACCTGGTATTCCCAGGCGGTCTCCAATCCAAGTACTAACCAGGCCCGACACTGCTTAGCTTCCGATATCTGACGAGATCGGGCGTCACCAGACTGGTGTGGCCGTAGGCAATATTTACTCCCACACGTAGCTTTTTAAAATCTCTAAATAAGTTTTGTTTTTCATAATAAATTTAAAATAAAAATATCTTATTCATAATTTTTCTCAAATGATAAAACTGCAACGTCCACTGCGTTTTGGAGGAATAAGTTAAAGAGCTTACTGCACCTGGTATTCCCAGGCGGTCTCCCATCCAAGAACTAACCAGGCCCGACTCTGCTTAGCTTCCGAGATCTGACGAGATCGGGCGTCATCAGACTGGTGTGGCCGTAGGCAATATTTACTCCCACACGTAGCTTTTTTAAATCTCTAAATAAGTTTTGTTTTTCATAATAAATTTAAAATAAAAATATCTTATTCATAATTTTTCTCAAATGATAAAACTGCAACGTCCACTGCGTTTTGGAGGAATAAGTTAAAGAGCTTACAGCACCTGGTATTCCCAGGCGGTATCCCATCCAAGTACTAACCAGGCCCGACTCTGCTTAGCTTCCGAGATCTGACGAGATCGGGCGTCACCAGACTGGTGTGGCCGTAGGCAACACTTGCTCTCGCACTTAGCTTTTTTAATCTCTCAATAAGTTTTGTTTTCCATAATAAATTTATAATCAAAATATCTTATTCATAATTTTTCTCAAATGATAAAACTGCAACGTCCACTGCGTTTTGGAGGAATAAGTTAAAGAGCTTACAGCACCTGGTATTCCCAGGCGGTCTCCCATCCAAGTACTAACCAGGCCCGACTCTGCTTAGCTTCCGAGATCTGACGAGATCGGGCGTCACCAGACTGGTGTGGCCGTAGGCAACACTTGCTCTCGCACTTAGCTTTTTTAATCTCTCAATAAGTTTTGTTTTCCATAATAATTTCATAATATAAATATCTTATTCATAATTTTTCTCAAATGATAAAACTGCAACGTCCACTGCGTTTTGGAGGAATAAGTTAAAGAGCTTACAGCACCTGGTATTCCCAGGCGGTCTCCCATCCAAGTACTAACCAGGCCCGACTCTGCTTAGCTTCCGAGATCTGACGAGATCGGGCGTCACCAGACTGGTGTGGCCGTAGGCAATATTTACTCCCACACGTAGCTTTTTTAAATCTCTCAATAAGTTTTGTTTTTCATAATAAATTTATAATAAAAATATCTTATTCATATTTTTTCTCAAATGATAAAACTGCAACGTCCACTGCGTTTTGGAGGTATAAATTAAAGAGTTTACAGCACCTAGCTTTTTTTAATCTCTCAATAAGTTTTGTTTTTCAGAATAAATTTATCATGAAAATATCTTATTTATAATTTTTGCGAAGCAGAGTCGGGCCTGGTTAGTACTTGGATGGGAGACAGCCTGGGAATACCAGGTGCTGTAAGCTCTTTATCTTGCTGTAAGCTCTTTAACTGATTCCTTCAAAACGCAGTGGACGTTGCAGTTTTATCTTTTGAGAAAAATTCTGAATAAGATATTTTTGTTAATAATTTATTATGAAAAACAAAACTTATTGAGAGATTTAAAAAAGCTAAGTGCGAGAGCAAGAATTGCCTACGGCCACACCAGTCTGGTGACTCCCGATCTCGTCAGATCTCGGAAGCTAAGCAGAGTCGGGCTTGGTTAGTACTTGGATTCGAGACCCCCTGGGAAGACTAGGTGCTGTCAGCTCTTTAACTTATTCCTCCAAAACACGCTGGACGTTGCAGTTTTATCATTTGAGAGAAAATAATAGATGAGATATTTTCAACATTAGTGTATTATGAAAAACAAAACTTATTGATAGATTTAAAAAAGCTAAGTGCGGGAGCAAATGTTGGCTATACCAGGTGCTGTAAGCTTTTTAATTTGCTGTAAGATCTTTAACTTATTCCTCCAAGACGCAGTGGACGTTGCAGATCTATTTCGACCTTACTCTGACCGTCACCACGGTTGTCAAGTCCTACTCTTGTTCACCAGTTCCAAAGGACGTGAGGTCAACTCAAATTTCTAACTCAATCAATTTTTATTTTTATTTTGGCTTTCTTCGTTGATTGTTTCGTCGGTCAATTAGGTTGTAAACCTTTAAAGACAGAACATAAATTATCTTTTAAATTAAACATTTAATGACACATTTCCACTGAATGTTAAATGGGTTTAAACATGTAATTAAACATCTTATACATTAAATTTTTTCCAAACTCAAAAATAAATATTTTAGGACAATTCTTTTTAACACAAAATCAATGCATTTAAACACCATGAAACTAAATAAACCATTTCACCGACCATTGCCGTCTTTGGACTGAACTGCTGAGTGAACCTGAAGCGTCTTCTCTCTGCTGTTTGTTTGTTCAAATGCATGAGGACCTTCCTGTCCCCACAGGTGCGCCAAATCATGACACTGATTGATCAGGTGACACGCAGCCGGCGTGTTACTGCTGGGATACTCTGGGAAGTGTAGTTGGATGAGACTTAGTCCTCAGATTCAGCTCAACAACGGTCTTCACCTTCAATGAAGCCATTCTTCTTCCGATTTGCGAGACCATAATATCAACAAAGTCATGTGACTGACCTTAAGAGGCTGGCCGTAGGTTATAAAGCAACCGGAAAACCACGCCTCTTCCTCTTTGTCTTCTCGCCTCATCGGAGACCGGTAAGTATGTCGGGAAGCCAATAATCCGTCACTTAGTGTGCAGGTGCCTTGTGTCCCTGAGGATGTCTGTGTTTTTTCCCATGAGTTATGTATGTAACTCTCTGGTTGTTGCAGGGAAGATAAATGATATCACCTGCGGCTGATTACCCATAGCCTGTTTAGTAGTGATGGTGAGATGAAGCCTCATGAGGCATCGAACCACTTCAGCCAATTGGTTCAAGAAAGGGTTCATTTCTCGAAGCTTCATGTGCTCACGAAACCACCTACTGGCCAAGTGTATTATGACAAGCAGCTGTATCTGAACCACAAAATGTGATGCATTGCATTTTTGTGTCTGTTATGGCTGTTGGGAATGTCTATGAATTACAAAAATGTATGACCAAATAATTTCTGTACATAAATTATCACATATGTGCATAATAAAATATGTTTTGAATGTATTCTATTCAATTCAGTTTATTTGTATGGCCCAATTTCACAAATTACAAATTTGTCTCGGAGTGCTTTATCTGTACATCTGTACACATAGACATCCCTACCCCAAAACCTCACATCGGATCAGGAAAAACTCCCAAATAACCCTTCAGGGGGAAAAAAGGGAAGAAACCTTCAGGAGAGCAACAGAGGAGGATCCCTCTCCAGGATGGACAGGTGCAATAGATGTCATGTGGCCAGAAGGACAGATTTAGAGTTAAAATACATTCAATGAATATGACAGAGTGTATGAATAGTTCATAGTCGGCATATTCCACGATGGAGACCTCCACGATCCATCAGGCAGATGGAGGTAGAGAGGAGGAGTGGGCGGAGTCTCAACAGGGCAGTGGCGTAGTCGGTAGCAGGAATTCCACAACCCAGACCTCGATGATCCATCAGGCAGATAGGATCTATGCCGTCTCATAGGGTCCGACGACCCTATGAGACGTGAAGTCAAAAGGACTCCGGGGAGAAAGCAGAGTTAGTAATGTGTGATGGAGAGATGAAAATTCATCCCCAAGGAGAGAAAAAAGAGGAGATAGGTACTCAGTGCATCCTAAAACGTCCCCCAGCAGCTATAAGCCTATAGCAGCATATCAAGGGGCTGGACCAGGTGAACCTGATTCAGCCCTAACTATAAGCTCTGTCAAAGAGGAAAGTCTTAAGTCTACTCTTAAACGAGGTGACTGTGTCTGCCTCCAGGACTGGAATTGGAAGCTGGTTCCATAAAAGAGGAGCTTGATAACTGAAGGCTCTGGCTCCCATTCTACTTTTTAAGACTCTATGGCAGGGGTCCCCAAACTTTTTCCTGAGAGGGCCACATAACGTTTCCCTTGTCTGCTGGAGGGCCAGCCGGGGTGGGACAGGGGGGAGGGGGTGCTAGTGAGAAGTGAGAGTGTGCTCACCTGTGAGTGCTGCGCGTGCAGACAGCATTTAACGGAGCGGAGCAGCGCGTGCGCTCTGATCGCTCTTTTAATGAAGCATCGACACAAAAAATATGCTAAATCACATCGTTTTTAACGTACGGGTACTTCGTTAGCATCGCTACACCGTGCAGCGTGACAGCAGTAGATGTCGCGGACTAACATTCAAGCTAACCTAACTTCCCAACTTCCTTCCTGCTGCTGTCAGGCTGCACAACAAACTGCAGTAGATTGCTGGAGATGCTGGCAAACTCAACACTTTACTCTGCACTTTACTTTACTCAGCACTTTACTTTGTTTTCCCCTTGTATATTTAGTTTCCTCTGTATATTTTGTATTTTAGTTTTAGTATTTAGTATTGTTATTGTATTTGGTGTTTTATTTTTATTAATGCTCTAACGTGCACCTGCTGCTGTGATCCTGAAATTTCCCGACTGTGGGACTAATAAAGGGTTATCTTATCTTATCTCTTATCTTATATTACCGATATTCTCGGTATATTTTTGTGAGAACATAAAGATTTATGACAAAATACGGATATATACATTCATACACAGGGGTGCACATAACTTGCTCACCAGTGTGAGCGCCGGCATCGGAGCTCTGCCGCGCGCGAGCCGAGAAGAGTTGTTTACCGGGGGGGTGCAAGTGACTTTTTTTCGTCCCGATGTGCGTGCACACGCCGGCATCGGAGCTCTGCGGCGCGCGAGACGGAGATCGGAGTCGTGTTAACGCGACACGTAGAGACAGAAATGACATGCTGCTGTAGAGACGACCAACAACAGACGTATTGGAAGCTCATTCTGCGCATGCGTTAAATGCGGTAAAAAATTTTTAACTAATTAATCCTGTAATTTAATCATAACGCGTTATTTTTCACAGCACTAATATAAATATATATATATATAACATATTTATTATATATACATATTTATATATAATATAAATATGTTTAAACAATATAAATAAATGTTTTTATTTTGTACACAATATGAATACAATTATATGTGTATGATTATTTTATATTTAATTGTGTGTATATAAATATATATATATATATACACATATATATCTATATATCCACATACATAATTCAAAATAAAATAATTATATTTTAAGAATAATGAAAAAAGCAGGGTTGTCATATTTTTTTGGACTGTAAAAAATAATTTACAGTGAATAATTAGAGTAAACTCAGGAGCAAGAACAGCTGATGTGGTGACGTCATCAAGTAAGCGGCTGTTCCAATCGCAGAAAGACCGTTCTCCCGTCTTACCGTCATCCGGAGTCTGGACTCCCAAGACCAGACTCCCAAGTCCAGACTCCAAAAGAACACAAGTCTGTACTCAGTGTACTTTGAATTGAGAAACACTGTAAGTCTCCTTGCTCGTATGAACTAGTCTGCCATCTATTGGGGAAACGAGGGTATTGCAGGGGAAAGGGTGAAAAGGGAACTGCATGAGGTTTTTACACATCCATGGGTTTTTACTATAATTTGGACAAGTTCGGCGGGCCGGATTAAAAAGCCTAACGGGCCGTATATGGCCCGCGAGCCGTAGTTTGCCCATGCCTGGTTTAGAAGGATTACACATCGACAACTGAGAGGACATACAACACATTCATCGAGTAGGCAAGGAGGTGAAAGCCATGGCTATTTCCATTATCTTTCTCCCCACCCCAAAAGGTTCCAAATGTGTTTAATTCTTCAGATTTACGACCGCGTAAAAAGAATTATGGGGCGAGACATTGAGCTGTCACCCACCTATTTATGAAAGCGACGGCGGTAGAAAGTTTATTACACACCCTCCCTGTGTTTTGCTTTGTTTGTGCATGTGTGTCTGTGTGGAGACAGAGGGGAGTTGGGTTGCAGCAGGAATAGAGCTCCCACCTGCTGAGGATCACAGGAAAAAAGAAATGATGCCAGAACATTTGCCGTCTTGCTCCTTTTACTGGCCCACATCGCCTCTTCTTCAGCTCCACTTCCTCCTCTGGTATCAGGCAGGAGGCAACACCACACAGTGTTTTACACCGTTGCAGTAATTTAACAGGAACTTTGATTGTAAATGTCAAATAGATTATATAGAGGGTAATAGTGTAACAATGTAGTATTACTGTTTTGTATTATACACTTATTATGAGATTATCCACATTAATTGGACATTGCCAGAACATCAGCCGTTGCAGAAGAATAAGAGTGGTAAAAAGGAATCTGTGTTACTCTTCTTTGTTCAAACTTCCTCATGAGACAATTATTGATGCATCTTCACAAGAGCAGCTATTCAAACCTGTCGTTCCATCCGATGGACATGGAACAACCTCTCGTTATTTTCCGTTATTTTCATCATAATAACTGTGATTAGAAAAGATCAAACGTCACAGGAAGTAATTCCTGCTATTTGACCTTGACTACACTTGTCACTAGTGGTACTGACACACGTTAACTATCTCTTCATGGCTGCCATACGGCGACACATATGTAGGGTCTGCATGTGATTAACCTTTATACAGGATGACATGTTTGAGTAAAAAAAAAATATATATATATATATATACATATATATATATATTTTTTTTCTTTAATATTTTTCTTTATTTTATATAATTTTTATTTATTTATTCGATTGTAATAATTTAGGATAGAAATATAAAAGCATTTTTTGCTTCTACCTATACCTTTTCAGTCTTTCTGTTTTATATATTATATAGAATAATATTGTATTGTATTGCAATGATTGACTGAATAAAATACACAACAACAAAACCCCAGAAAAAGAACATTATTTAGTTTGACTGAATTGTTTCTTTGAGTCGAATGTTGTGCGTTGATAGTTAAAAGCAGCCTGTGATGGGAGATTAGCCTGACTTATTCTTAGAATATGCTTGTGTGAGTTTGCTATGCGGGAGTTCTCTGGGTGTGTATTGTACTCATCAAATGTTTTACGACCTAGTTTGAAATACAAACAGCTTCTGGCTCCAGCTCCATGTTCATCAACTATTGGCAAGAAAGGAAACAAGATTTCAAACATTTTCTTTACTCCTAAATGTGTCAATATTTATGATTATTGCGCGCAGCAGGAGTAAGCAGATAAACAATACCATTACGGTTATGCTCATGACTTATTATTACTCTCCCCTGGTGTAGCTGCAGTGTCAGGGGAGGTGATATTTCACGATTGGTCCGGTGCCAACACATTCTTGGGACCAGACGTTATAACTGCTGTCCACACAGCTCACATAAAAAGCTGCCCATTGTCTCCAGCAGCCACTGTTTGACTCTCTGCATCTTTATAGAATCCCATTCACAGGTAAAACAACCAGCGCTTTACATTGACTTTTAAATCTTTCAATGAATTCCTCACACTTTGTGTGGTTTTAATTATAATTGTCTACAAATCATTTGTAATTATTTTGTTCTGGTTTAAGTATATTAAAGTCTGGTAGAGTTTGTACGGCAGAGCAGTTATTACAAATAGTGTTTTAACAGTTTTACAGTGGCGATTACTATATCTTTGTGAAATATGTCAGCTTAATGAGCTTAATATTTGATTTTCCAGATCTTCTACTTGTAACGACAGCTGTCACGGTTCAGTCTGTGACGTCAGATCGAGATTTATTTTCACAAATCTGTTTAGCTGTCAGTAGCCTCACTGAAAAAAATGAAGAAAAAACAACTGAGATAATGCTGAATATAGTAAAGGGAATTATTCTCTCCATGTCTGTTTCCTATATGGCTCCATGATGGGTCAAATAACATTGCAAAACACTGGGGCAACTTATTACCCGTAAACTGTACTAATATCTCTCTCTCCTGTGTTGTTTGTTTTCATGATAAAAGTTGAAGTGAGGTAAGAAAATGAATGCTCTATCCCTGAATGTTACTGTCATGGTTCACATTCATTTCATTGATTGCTTTATTTACCATTTAAATAGATAAATGAGCCTTTGTGTCCTCGTATAAACCTATTTGCAATACGCATCATCACACTCATTTGTCCCCTGTTTAGTGTTCCAGCATTCCAACAGACCCAGAGCAATGAATCCCAAAGGGGATAAGGTAAGCAGGCTATATTACACAGTGTTAATCCTTCATGCATGGAGAGGGGGACATGTTGGCAGTGTTTATCCAGCCGGAGTTGTTATCAGCAGCAATGAGAGCTTCCCCTTGACCTCATCCTAATAATAACGCATTATCTTTTCACATGCGGCTGCAGTAAGTGGTGGCGAGCTTGAGTTCCCATATACGTACATGTTTTGATTGTATACAGAACAGTTGATGGACTTGCCATGTATCACAGCTGGCGAGCTAGCAAGAACATATGCAAAATAGAAGACCTTAAAAAACAACATTTTCTACAGTTTATAATGTAGTGTGTTTAAAATGTCTTTTTTTCCACAGCCAAAGTCGAAGATTTCAGCTTCTCGCAAGCTGTCTCTCAAGGTGAGTTATGATAAACCCTTTTTATTGAGAAACACCACCTGGCAACTGTAGAAGTACAGAATTGTGATACTGTATTTATGTACAACCAAGACACCGTTTAACATATAATGTTGTACAGTTCAGTACTTTTACATGACCAGACCAATGTTTTAAATTGGTATTGGTTTTGTCCCATGAGATGCTTCTCCTCACAAGAGCCTGTGAGGATTTGGAGAGGGAGAATCAGGAGAGGGAGGAGGAGAAAGTGCGTTACATTGGAGACAATTTGCCTCCTTTGCAACTGTCTGGGTTATCACTGGATGATCTACAAGTAAGGGTCATATCCCACACAAGGAACAGATTTTTCTAATGTATGTCCTTGTTTGAGTGATATTTTTACCCCCCCCCCCCCCCATTCCCTCAGAAATTGTGCAAGCAGCTTCATTCAAAAATTGATGTTGTGGACGAGGAGCGATATGACTCTGAATCCAAAGTGGGCAAACACAACAAAGATGTAAGTGAACATTTTCTTTGTTCAATGCTTCAGTTTTAGCATATGCATATTTTTAAAGAAAGCTTACTTTATTTTGCGTATTTTCTTTCATATCCTTCAGATCCATGAGCTGAAGCTGAAGATACAGGACCTCGGAGGCAAGTTCAAAAAGCCTGCCCTGAGGAAGGTGAGGGTGTCGGCAGATGAGATGATGAGAGCTCTCCTGGGATCCAAACACAAGGGCTCGATGGACCTCCGAGCCAACCTGAAGTCTGTGAAGAAGGAGGACGGCAAACAGGACAAGGTACGGGGTTTCCAGACCAACAAACATGAATTAAGCCTGCAGGTTTTCCCAGTATGCCGGAAGGGAATAACAACTAGTCTCAAGGGAGATGATATGTTTTATAATTAGTTTTTCTTGCTGTTGAACACCAGGTGCTCACTTCTGAAGTGGGCGACTGGCGTAAGAACGTGGAGGCCATGTCCGGCATGGAGGGCCGCAAGAAGATGTTCGACACAGCCGGAGGAGCGCAGTGAGATTACTTTGTGAGGAGTCCTGCAAATGATGAAGCCGGTTGACTAAGAACCGGGAAAAGTAAAGTCGTCTAGTCAGAAGTATGGAATAGTTTTAAGAGGGCTAAGGGACTTAAAAGCGATGGGAATCAAAGGTCATTAGCTGTGCCTTCATTTCCTAGATGGCCATTTGTCTGTGCAATAACTCAAAGCACTTGAGGAGAGACCCATTGTTTTTTTAATTACAAAAGTACATCATTCTTGTTTTGTTATGACATCATGAGACAACTAAAACGGATTTGAATAAAGTTTCAGTCTTTGATGTTCCATATTCAAAGTTGACTTTATCATGTTTCATTTCACTAGCACCGGTTTATGTGCGGCACGTTAAGACGATGGAAAGCGGCTCAACTCATGATGGATTAAAAAGGAGCATGATATGTCAAGAGAGGGGGTGGGTGCAACAGATGTCCCCTACCTAAATTCAAGATCATAATGTTTAAATAGATATTGCAGACACAGCCATAAAAGAAGATCGCAAATATTTACTCTAAATTAAAAGGACAATCACAAGTCACGAATAATACTAAAGACGGTTACTTTTTACAGATTGTTACACAATAACTGCCAAAAACAGAGTTTCAACCATCATCAGGATTAGGTTTTGCTCAATAATAACAACAACAGTTGAAGTTTGAAAGAACTACTCCTGCTTCAGTACCTCTTGATAAGTTATATTTTTAGAGTAGTTTAATGATAGAAATAAACCACAAGAGACGTGATCTGAATCTAAGACTCAGGAACCTAGCCATGATGCTGTCCTCCATAACTCCTATCTTTGTAAAGCAAAACCCTCTGGCATTGTTGTACTTCACATTGTATGGACGCATGTGCTTCTTATGTCCACTGGCTGTCACCCAGCAATTTTACTATTTTTGCACTTTATGTTGTCTTTGCACTTTATGTTGTCTATGCACTTTATGCTGTCTATATGTTGGACAATTCACTTTATGTTGCACAATTCAATTCACTTTATGTTGGACAGAAGAGAAACGTAATTTCAATCTTCTGTATGTTTGCACATATGAAAAATTGACAAATAAAACTGACTTTGACTTTTGAAGTATAACAACATCACCAACAATAGCTTCAGTGGGTTTATTGTATGCTTTTATGGGCGGGTTATGGACAGCTGATGCACATATATATGCATGTCAAAGACCACTTACAAATGTCCGATGATTGTTAAAAACCTGTCCCTGTGAGTCCCAACATCAACCTCTGCTGTATGTGTGTGTTTAGTCATGTTGAAAGGAGGATACATGACCTCTTGCTCTCCATCTATAAATAGACACTGATGAGAGACCTTCACATACAACACATGTTCCAGATGTGCCATCCGGAATTCTTTCTTGTCAACACCACATGGGGGCTGAGAAATTATAAAAGTCAGGACACTGGAGTCTTTCACGGAACTTGTTCAAATGACAAACGCATTCAAGTGTGGATTGATTAAACCAAAGACAGACGGCGTTTCTCAATATGCGTACTTGTGTGTACTTTCCTCTACTTGTGTCCTCGTGACTCGTGAAACGTCATCAGTCTCAGCCCGAGTACATGTTCCAATTCAAAGTTCGCTTCTCGCAAAGCACGGTCAAAATGCCCGGATGTGACTTGATCCTCCCACTTTCCGGAGGATGCATCAGAGGAGACTTGTGCGTACTCTGGCCAGCATATATCCCAGAATGCATTTCACCAGCAACCGGAAACAGTAGCGGAGGAGAAAATAAACTACCGACAGTTGACTTTTTATAAATACTACTGTTGTTGAGTCACGGAATGTAATTTTAGGATGTTTTGTTTATTTGACTGTAAAAAATAATTTACAGTGAATAATTAGAGTAAACCCAGGAGCAAGAACAGCTGATGTGGTGACGGCATCAAGTCAGCTGCTGTTCCAATCGCAGAAAGACCGTCCTCCCGTCGTCCCGTCCTCCGGAGTTTGGACTCCCAAGACCAGACTCCCAAGTCCAGACTCCAAAAGAACACAAGTCTGTACTCGTGTACTTTGAATTGAGAAACGCCGTCAGTCAGTCATGCGCTTATGGGACACAACACACTGTGCTTCTTTGTCAGTGCCACTTGGTGGCAGTACACAATCAGATGAATACAGTATGCATCTACAGATATCAGGGCTCTCAAGTTTTGAAGACAGGCAAGCGTGAGATTTCCATCAGCACCCGATACAGCTGACTGTTGCGCGCGCCGGCATCGAGCCGAAAAGAGTTGTCGACGGGGGGGTGACGGGGGGGGGGGGGGGGGTGACTATTTCTACTCAACAATCGATCGGCGTATTGAGCACCCCTGCATTCAAGCATTAAATAGCCGAGAGGTTTTTTCAGCGTGAGGAATTAGATGTGTGGCGGGAGTGCGTGAGATAAGACCGAAATGCGTGAGTCTCACGCTCAATGCGTGAGACTTGAGAGCCCTGAGATATATAAGTACAACATGTTAGCTGAAACATTTGTGTTGCGCTATAGGTATAGTATTTATTTCTTACAACAAAACTCTGGTGTCCAAAAAGAAATCACTTTTACATTATATTTCATTTAGCTGACTCTTTTATCCAAAGAGACTTACATTCATACACCGTAGACGCAGCTATTCGGGGTCTTGCTCAAGGACACATCAACATGGTCGAGCAGAGCCGGGGATCGAACGGCCGATCCTCCGACGGACCTGCTAATTACTGAGTTGCAGTCAAGCTGACTGTCCCAACCTATGGCTTTGTTGCTGAATCTAAACGGCCACCATCCGGTTCCCCCTCAGGTCATCACTGTTAGCACTGTTTGCATTGTTATCACCGTCAGCTGCTAGCCACTGCCGCCATGTTGAGTGTGGAGGCAATCCCTCAATTGCAGATCTGAATTTCTAATTTTGCACTTTTAGGGAACTTTTTCAGACTTGCTATGAAAAACAGTGGCATTAGAAATACATGGATGATAGAAAATGTATTGAAGTAAAGGAAGTTGAGTCAATTACCGCTTGCTTGAAAGAAAAACACGGATCCTGAAAGTTGCTCGAACTCTGATTCATGATTTTAAGCTATATAAATAAGTTCCACTTGACTAAACCTAACACAACTCTTCCCTCTATTCCTTCATGTTTAAAAACTGTGACTCTGCGGTCTTGGACGGGACAATAAACCATTATTTCTCCAAGTTGTAAGATGGAAGAAGTCAAGCCTGACAACAAATAATTACAGCGAAGGCTGTAAGAAGCGCCAGTTCATTTCACTTATGGAATAACCCAAAGGAAAAGAGAAATGATAGTTAGTCTGCAAAAAACAAACAAACACTGAAGCAGATTACAATGTTTGCAGCGTGTTCGTGTGGCTTGATGAGGAAGCGTGATTGATGTCATTAATCTTCAGTATTCGACACGAGCAGCGTATTTATTGCTGCAGAGACTGGGGGGGCGGGGGGGTTGACATTATTGGAATATATTTGACAGTAACAGAGAGTGGGCTTGGTGATGAGACGGGCTGCCCTGAGACTGAGCGCTCTGAGCTCAGGGTGTGCAGCAGCCAGGGCCGGAGTGGGGCCACTTTTCAGCCCGGGAATTTCAGGCTCAAGACCAGCCCACTTTTTTCATGGTATAGTGGAAATTGGATAAATGAAGCAACAGTTCAGCTCTTACTATCCTGTAGTTCTTTTATTAATACCATGGTCCAACAAATAATGTAACGGTTAAATACAACAATAATAATCCACTTAAGATGAGAAGTTAACAAAAAATATGCACAGCATTAAAAAAGGCAGAAGTGCATAGCAGGGGTGTCAGACTCAGATTAGGCAGTAGGCCAGATTTGTTGGAGTGAGACCTCATGGGGGCCGTCATGGTCATTGTCATGGTCATCATAATTTTTCTGCATGAGTATTATATAGTGGTGATTTACTCCTTTACTAGACCCACTTCTGAGTAAACAATGCATATTGGTTCATCAAGTACTGTACTGCTCTTTCTTAGAATATATAACTTTAATTCATATAGTGTCCACTGTTATCCTCTCTACCTGTCCCTGTCGTCATGGCCTCATTGCAAATGTCTGCTGCTCCGAAGCTACAAAGAAAAATTAAGAGTGATATTACTGCATACTTCAATATCAATATCAATAGTATATATCAATATTTGCATAATATTTGCAAAGTCTATGGATCGCCATATTTTGGGTGATATAAAAAGGCTAATATTTTAATTCAATTTAATATTTTGCTTGAGAATAGGTTGACAACGCTACAATGATATTAATCAAGGCTACAACGTTAGCCGAATAGTTATGTTGCTAATCATTAGGTCTTTGTCTCTCTTTACCAGTTGCCACTTGTGTTTGTCCTCTTGAAAATAAATCTGTAAGCTTGGCACATTTGGCAGCATCCTCCTCCAATGCCTTTCTTTTTTTCAACCTGGCTTTTTCAGCCCCTCCGGCCCTCTTCCTCCCGTCCATCCTCCCTGACGCGTATCGTTGCGGTCGGGCTCCCAGTAATCAGTAGCTGAGAAAACGTTTTGGAAAAGACGGCTAAGGACCGAACCAACTCTATTTTGGAGGGGTGAAGTTCTCCTCTCCCAAATTGAGTTGGTTAAGTTCCATAATGGACTGAACCAACTCTATTATTTGGGAGGGGTGAACTTCCTCGCATGGTACAACCCATGCAGAGGCTGCGGTGTCAGAATGCTGAACGTGTGTAGCCCACTTTAAGAGAAGATGGACTAACGTGACAAATGTCAACAAATAAAATTCTCGACCGGCCCAGAAATGAAGCGGCCCACCGGGAACTCTCCCGATTACCCACCCCGGGCCTGGCAGCAGCTAATGTTGTCATGTATCTTGTCAAAATGTCCTTCAGCCAGAGTCAGAATTAGTCTAAGTGATACTGATCAATATCACAAACATGGTACACAAGAATGTAATATCCCTTATTTATAGTGTTGTTACGAGATGTGCCGACGCTTCGAAGCGTGTGTCGAGTAATGGAGGGGGCGTTTCCTCGAAGCGCGTATCGAGGCTTGCTTCATTTAGGGGAGGAGCCAACAATGATGACGTCCGAAGCCTCGCTGCCCGGCTGTACCATGTGACTGCTTCGGGAAGTGGTTCAGATTTTGCAGGGAGGTTTGACAGCAATATAAAACCCTCAGGCTCCATTCAAAATGTGGGTTGTTGGTTGAGAGTTTGGAGAGTTAGGAGAGTGAGGAGAGAAGGATAGGTGATAAGATGGAACTGTTAAGAAACTGTTATTTCTGAATAAAAATGAATAAAATGTCCCCTGTCCTGTACATCAGGGGCGTCTCTAGGATTTGGATACATCTGGGGCTTAGCCAGTGCAGTTTAGATAGGAAAGTGACCCACGGCGAGCGTTGTCGACGGGGGGACGGGGGGACGGGGGGGGGGCACCTGTGCGTGCGGATGTGTCGGCGCGTATCACGGCAGAGCGATGCGCGTTATGGGAGCGGCGGCGCTGGGCTTAGCCCAGAGGAGTGAAGCAGCGAAATTTGTAGACATAGAAACACTCTCAGACAGAAGCTTGCTGTTACGTGCGCCTGCTGCCAGTCTGACTCCGCTGTTTTGGTTGAATGACGTCACGTGCGACCTGGAGGTGTTAACCACTTGTGTGCCAAATCTTTTTTTTAATTTTTTTTAATTAACATTCGGGTTTTTTAGCCTAGGGACGCCACTGCTGTACATCACTGTCCAAGTTACACAAGCATATTCAGTCCCCTCTTCCTAGTTCCACAAGCACTTTCACTGTCCTCTGCCTGCTTAAGCCCATGCCATTTTCCTAAAGTGACATAATAACATTATTACACAACCTGCCATATCATATGATACTACCATTTTGGGAACATTTACACACACAGAATACATGAAAAAAAATATTGTATTATGCACATGTGTGATAATTTATGTACAGAAATTATTTGGTCAACATTTTTTGTAATTCATAGTCATTCCCAACAGCCATAACAGACACAACAATTCAATGCATCACATTATGTGGTTCAGATACAGCTGCCTGTGATTATACACTTGGCCAGTAGGTGGTTTTGTGAGCACACGAAGCTTCGAGAAATGAACCCTTTCTCGAACTAATTGGCTGAAGTGGTTCGATGCCTCATGAGGCTTCATCTCACCATCACTACTTATTTATGTACTCTCACCCCCCCCCCCCCCCCCCCCCCCACACACACTCCCCACAAAACAATGTTACAGCAGTGGCATTTTTTTCCACTGTGAAAATCAAACTGGAAAAGACAACACATATTTCTTAGAAATTCCCCCATTATCAATATCCTGTCAAAAACTCCAGCAGAGCAAGTTGAATTCATTGTTTGTCAGATTCTGTCAGCGACTTGGATGCAGACAGAATCTGACAAACAATGAAGAAAAGCAGCAGGTAAAAAGATAAACTCAAGTAGCACATTTTAAAGAGTTAAATAGAGTAGACACATGGCTGGTGCACTGTGAAAAGCAACATGGATTTTCTGGACTCAGGAAGTGGCAGGTGTGCCCACTTGGCCTAATGAGGGAATGAGGAACAGGTGTGCAGCCAGGTGGATAGTCAGTTGATTAGGCTGGTAAGGACCTGCTGTCACCATGACACGTCCAAATCAATGTGGAGGAAATCCACATGATTTACATTGTATATTGGCACACGTTTTCTCCTCACACATATCTGCAGTCTATAAAACAAGTATTAATATTTCCCTTCTTTATTATTTCGTGAAGAGTAAAAAAACTAAAAACATTACAGCCTCAGGGATATTGCCTTTCCATGAGTAAATATATTTTTTTAATATTGTCAAACATAGACCTTTGTAGTTTCCTACATCTCTTGGCTCAGGAATAACATCTTCAAACACAATGTTTTTCAAGAAGACAAGGGAAAGATGTTTTCATTTACTTCTGAACTTTGACATTCCTCCGTTGGTTTGAGGCTGCAAACTGGCGACCTTCCTGAAACAATCCCACGTCTGTGACCTCTGGGCTTATGTCAGGCTAACTAGCTCCTGTATGTGTTTACGGCTTTCTGGGGAGATGTGAGAAATAAGCAGCTTGAGGCAAATCCTGTTTCTATTCTAAATGTTAGTCTATATTTGGAGGAAATGACACAGAAAAGGAGCTTCAAATATAGCATTAGACTGGTGGGTGTAAGGATTTAAACTGAAATAAACACACACACACACACACACACACAAACACATATACTCCCCTTAGTCAAAAGGTGTTAATTGGGTTCGGAGCGAGAGATGAATCTCTTTTCAACCTCAATGAAGCGTTCACAAGCAGCAGATGGAAATAACTGGAAACATGGTGATGAAGGTACACATTTGTTATGCATTGCTAATCCATTTGACCCAACTAAAAAGGTTATGGGTAAACTTTGCCTCACTTGAACTAATACCACAAGTTGCCGAATGAGCCAGACTCATTTCATTGTTCTGTATTTCTGTATTAATGAATCTGTATTAGGCAGTGAGCATTCATTTAGTGTACGCATTAAGAAAAGACAGCAATTTACGCTGACTTTGAACTTATACTTAATATTGTTACACTTGCTGTAATGTTCTGTTTGAAGATATGTTACCCCATGTTGGTACGCATATTTAACACAAACCCAAGTCATATTCTTGCCTTAACCAAACCAATCATTTTATAATATTAACCACGTGCCCATTGTGCGTTTCTGCAAACTTTATACCAACATGTTTTTGTGTTAACTTAAATAAGGTCAACCCCTTGATATGTTAAAGGAAGTGACACATTAAGTGGACCAGAGCGAGAAGCTCTTCGAGAATGTTCTGTGTTTGTCTGTCTTTTTTCTAAGAAGCGGTTTCAGTGCCTGGCCTCACCCGCCCACCTGTGACAGGCTTTGGTCTGTCTTCATTCCCCTCATATCCAACTCCCTTAACTACTTACACAGGAAAGTGAGTCGATATGGGAATACGCTTCAGCTCTCAAGAAATACTTGAGACTTGTTTATCGGTGTATTTTGAATGGCGCTAAAATACAATGACTCTTTAGGGTTTTAAACAGTGTGCTACACTAAATTAATTCATCTCAAGCACTTCATTCTCACCCAACCTAAGACAAGTTTGATCAAGACCTTTAGGAACACTTTATCACCTCATTTTTCATCATAAGAAAAGTTTAATGCCCTGCCAATGTGCATCTTAATCCCAGCACTGCACCGTCTGCACATTTTCATGCATCACCTCTAATGGTGTACATTAATCTACAGTAGGTGCCTCTGGCTTTGTCCCTTCTCATTATTGATCTCCTCTGGGCCAATCGGGAGGCAGAGGGGGCTGATGGCTATTGGTTTTAAAGGCCACAGCTGACCTGGGGTCAACAAGATGCAGCTGTTAAAGATTCCCCCTGCTTTAATCAGGTCGACGCTTTTAAACGGGGCAATAGAAATCAGACCCTATATTTATCTTAACAAGAAAACAGCTTTTATTGTTATTGACTCATCCCTTCACTAAACTGCCTTGCCAAGCTTTTGCACCGAGCATGTCAATATGAGGTTATCAGGGAGAGATGATGAAGGATTATTGTTTTGAAATATCAGAAAGAAGTAGACAGAAAAGCCTGCAGCATATTTTGTTGGCCAAGTATTTTGAATGAAGAGGCCATTGAAATTGAGTAAAAAGCTCAACGGTCCCAATGCAAACACCCCACAGCTTCACAACTGATACTAAAGACAAACATAGACAGGAACAACAATGCTCCTTATGTTTATTTATGACTCGCTATTCATTATCTAAGATGAAAATAAATTATCCCACTTTTCATTTGTTTTAAACACGTTTGCAGATTTTAAAATGTTGGCGTTGTTATTTGACACTAGAAACAAAAAAAAGAGTGAAACTTGTTCAGCTGATCCTCAGGACGAATGCATGGCCAACCTGTCTCAATGTATTATTAATAGTGGCGTTAGAATAAAGCACCAGGGAAGATTTTGGAAAAGTGCAACCCTAGAGGTTCAGGTTTGCAACCCTAGAGGTTCATGTTTGCACACACAGCTACTTTATGGAAGCCAATGTCCAAATCTTTAAGGTGTATTTGTTGTGGAGACTAACTGATGACTAAAGTGAATGCACATGATATTCGGAAAATCTATAGGTGCAGTCTGTTTTTCAGAACCCACATCCTGCCTGAAAGCCTTCTGTGCTCATCTGCTTCTTTCTTATCTCCATCTTACTTTTACCTGAACTCACCTCAGCAGTGAGGGAAAGTTTTGCAGTGTGCAGCATTGTCAATATTCAGTGTGGGCTTCTCGCACTCTTATTGGATACCATATCTGGATTAAAGATGGAAATCTAGAAGCAAATATAGCCCCTGGCAAAGCATTCCTTGATGAATAGGGAGTGAGTATGTGTTGGCATAATGTACATAACATATGCATTTACCACTGCTATGTCCTGGTAGCATCACAGAGCTGCTTGACTCTCTATCATGTGTATATTAAAAGATGACCTTCAATTCATCTTGATCAAGTTAGAACCATATGTTATTTATTATTTATTTTATATAACAGCTGCATACTGTGTAAATAGTAAACAGTTCTTGTTGTCACTTGCTGAACCATTTAAAGGGCAGATGCTCACGGTGTCAGCGACATCTCAACTGGCATCGCTGCACAGTGTCACAAATGAATAGAAGCATTTCAAGTAATTAATCTCTACCTGACCTGAATTGCTTCATCATGTCATCTGCTTTTAGCACTTCTATCATAATGCCAATAAGGCTCCAAAGTCCTTGGTGAATTATGTTCTCCGTTCCCTTTTTCCTACATGAATTGTTTGACCTCTTTGGCATGACGTGTGAGCAAAAGATGGCAGTGACGGCTTCATTTAGAAAAAAAACATCTTTCCTTTTTCATCTTCTTTTCCCCGAAACTTTTAATGCTGAAAGGAAAAGTGATGACGCATAAAAACTTCCATAACCATTGAGTCATCTTAGGACATGAAGTGTCTCGCATTCTAAGTCGTGTCAGGTGAATGCAACGAGCCATTTATTAATATGGATGAGAAGCGCCGCCCCATATTTCGCTCAAGAATGGAGTCGTTTTCTTTATTGCGCAGTCGGGAAGATCGTGGAAAAGCGAGAAATCACTTTAAATGCTGGAAGGATAGAATGAATGACAGCTATCACTTCAAATGGAAGCTTTTTGAATATGAATGCAGGTGCTGAGTGCCTATTCAAAACAAAGGCAGGAGTCCTTTGTTTGTTTATCTCTTTTGGTGTCGAAAGGCATCTTTTGGTTTCTCTGAATGCTGCTTTAGGTTCACTGTGTGTCCTCAGTCACACGCGTGGTTGTGTGTGTGTGTTAGATTATGCATCAAACGCCACTAAATAATGAGCAGGAATACAGCTGCTCTACTTTCAACTTGTACAAACCCAAGACAAAACAGGACTCTGGGGAGAAAGCCTATATGGATATAACACAGTTTTGAAATGAAAAGTTCCGGAAGAGGATCTGAAGACAGGGCAAAACTTTAACGCCAGCCCACTTTCAAAATCGAGTGAGGAATATCAGAGATGTTTTTAAGGTTTTACAGCATTTAAATGTGATGAAATTAAAAGATTTTTTACCTGAGGTTGGGGTGCTTTTCTTCCCATGTTCCAGAGATGACAATATTGCTCTGTTTGTCAGTCGACGACTTTCAGACTAAACAACAAATATTGGATGGATTGCGATGACAAATGCAAAAATGAATGGTGCCTGGAGGATAGATTGTAATAACTCTGGTGAGTCCCTGACTTTTGTGTGAGCCTCTCAGGCCGCAGACCCCCTCTGTGAGGTAATTGGTGTTAAAGGTGGGATGCACCTTTTTCAGCCAAAGGTTCATAATAACTCAAGCTGGACCGTGCTCATCATTGCTGGCACCATTTCAATGTTTTTCAATCTCACTGCAAAACTCATTTGTGTCTCCTTCCAGCTGTACGTCGCTGGTCTGGTGCAGAAGCCATTTTTCACTTCACATAGGTTATGAAGCAGCCTTATGGAAGTAGGAGGCCAGCTGAACCCACACTGGCTCACCACCGTGATCCTAATACGTCACTGTCTCAAGGTCATAAGATATTAATACTTCCTCTGAACTGTTTGAAAGTTTTTGAAGTTTTCAAAGTTTCAACATATATATATCTATATATATATTTATATATACAGGGGTGCACATAACTGGTACGCAGGTACGCATGCGCGAAGATAATCAACAATGCGTAATGCCACTTGTGTTACTTCGCGCCTTTGCATACTTGACCAATCTGATATTGATCATCTCCAAACAGCAGCATGTCATTTCTGTCTCTACGTGTCGCGTTAGGGCTCGATCACACCAGACGCGCGTCACGCACCTCTCAAAAACACGTAGCCCGCAAAACCATTGATTCCCTATGGTACGGCACAACTTTCAGACGCGCCATTTAAATGCCACGCGGTGCGGGTTTCTTGCGTTTTTCAGGCGCGCTTAAAAGTTGAAATATTCTCAACTTTAAGCGCGAGGCGCACAGCTCATCAATGTCACACTCGGCCAATGCAGCCAATCGAATCAAGCAGGAGGCGGGCTTTCCTTCCTGTTTTCCAGAGGAGAACCTCATCTTATATATTATATTAGCGGTATTTAATTACGAAGATCTTTATAATTCTAAATCTAAACACGACTCAAACTGACTTCTGCTCGGTCGGAAGTGCAACTGAAAGCCTCGCCATCGAGAACCACTCATAGAATAGATGGTGGTGTTCGCCGTACTCTTTCCTTTCTTTTAAAAAAATATATTGAACCCAAAAGCAATGGTTGGTTGCGCACGCAGGTCCGCTCCACAGGCGCACCACACTGCTTTGCCCGGCACATTTTTGCCAAGGCGTTTTTGGTGCGGCTGTGCTTTTAAAAGCACCTGAGTAACTCACTAAAAAAGTTATGTGCACCCCTGTATATATATATATAGATATATAATATATATAATTTATCTCAGGATATTGTTAATGTCAATCCTGTTCTGGCAGATTGTCCTTTCCTCCATTAGGCTCCGACACAGTAAGTTACTCATGCCGAATTTGGGCAACCTCTGGATTTCAAAAAGTGTTACGATCTCAGACACTTAGGAAGTAGGACCCAATTGCACGACCCGGGAGACAGAGATAAAGTATTTGTAAGTACTTTATTTTTCGGTTCTGCAGTGAACAAAATGAAAGCGCTCACGTAGTGAGGGATCAAAAACTTTTCAAGAGCACAACATAACCCGACCTGATCATGGCAAAAGACCAGACGAACTGACAAGGAACACTGGGAGACAGGGGAATTTAAGCACATGGTAACAAGACACAGGTGGGACCAATCAGGGCGGGCTGACACTGATGAGCATAGGAGACAGGTGTGATGACAGGTGAAAACAATCAGGAAGCCTGGAATGAGAGAAAGCGAACATAAATGACCTGAACCTCTCTAGCATATCTGTCGGTGCACAACAGTACCTCTCTAGGGCCAACTCCTGATGGCCCAGGCTGATTGTAAAAGTCGTGGATAAGAGTCTTGTCTACGATAAATGAAGCAGCTATCCAGCTTCTAGCCTCAGGACCGTAACCCTTCCAGTCTACCAGGAATTGCTTGCCCTCCCTATTACGGACCTCCAGTAGCTTACGGACCTTGTAAACGTCACCCCTTCAAAGAACTGGGGCGGTGGAGGGGCTTGAGGCGGGAACAAGTGTGCTCACACACCGGCTTGATTCTACTAACGTGAAACGTTGGGTGCACTCTCAAGGTCCTGGGAGTTGCAAGCGTCGACGCCGGGTTGATGACTCTGGACACTGGAAACGGACCCACAAATCTCGGAGCCAGTTTCTTTGAGGCGACATGGAGTGGTAAGTCTTTGGTAGAGAGCCAAACCTTTTGGCCTGGACTGTAGGAGGAGCGACCCTGCGATGAACGTCCGCAACAGCCTTCATCCGAGCTGAACTGGAGAAGAGACTGGCGAGCACCAGCCCAAACTCTGCGACAACGTCTGATCATGGCATGTGCCGATGGAACCATCACCTCTTCCTCGTTGTTAGGGAAAAGTGGAGGCTGGAAACCATTGACACAATGGAATGGAGAGAGACCTGTGGCCGCCGAGGAAGGGTATTGTGGGCAACCTCGACCCATGTGAGGTGGTCACCCAGGTGGTCTGGTTCCGGGAGACGAGACAACGAGCGTAGTCTCTAGTTCTTGGTTCAGACGCCCGACTGTCCATGTGACTGAGAGTGATATCCTGATGACAGGCTGACGGTGGCACCTATGAGTCGACAAAACTCTTTCCAGAAGGCGGAAATGAATTGTGGACCCTGTCGGAAACAATGTCATTAGGGAATCCATGGATCCTGAATACGTGATTCATCATGACCTCTGCGGTGACTTTGGCAGAGGAAGCTTGGTCAATGGGATGAAGTGAGCCATTTTGAAAATCGATCAACCACTGTTAGAACCGTAGTCTTGCCTCTGGATGAGGGAAATCCTGTCACAAAATCCATCGAAATGTGTGACCAAGGACGATGGGGAATCGGCAGCGGCTGGAGCAAGCCCATCTTAACTTGAGATGAGGTCTTATTACACGCACACACCGGACAAGCCGCTACATACTCGGCCACATTTTTCTTCATGGATGGCCACCAGAAACGTTGTTGAATCCTGAACATTGTTCTTGCTACTCCCGGATGGCACGAAAGCACAGATGAGTGAGCCCAGTGGATGACCTTGGAGTGAAGAGCCTCAGGAACAAACAGCAGATTGTTGGGACACTCGCTAGGCGCTGGATTCATGACATTTGCCTCTTTAACGCCTGACTCCACTTGCCAGGAAAAGGCTCCGATCACCCGGTTAAGTGGAAGGATGGTCTTGGGCTCTACCGCAAGTGGTTCGGGATCGTAAAGACGAGACAAAGCATCGGGTTTTGATTCTGAGACCCGGGACGAAAAGAGAGTGTGAAGTTGAATCTACTAAAGAAAAGTGTCCACCTGGCCTGACGGGAGTTGAGACGCTTAGCCTTTCTTATATATTCTAGATTCTTGTGATCTGTCCAGACTAAAACGGTTGCTCTGCACCCTCCAGCCAGTGTCTCCATTCCTCGAGGGCAGCTTTTACAGCTAACAATTCCTTGTTTCCCACGTCATAATTCCGCTCTGCCGTTGTCAACTTCCGCGACAGGTAAGCACATGGATGCATCTTGTTGTCTTCTGCAGAACGTTGAGACAGTACTCCTCCAATTCCCTCATTGGAAGCATCCACCTCGACCATAAACTGGCGCTGGGGATCTGGAATGGTGAGTATGGGAGCTGATGTGAATCTATCTCTGAGAAGTTTGAAAGCAAGATCCGCCTGGGGGTCCACTTGAAGGAACCTTAGGAGAAGTCAGAACATGCAGAGGAGCAGCAACAGAACTGAAATTCTAATAAACTTCCTATAGAAGTTAGCAAATCCTAGGAACTGCTGAACCTTTTTCCTGGAGTCTGGTGTGGGCCACTGGGATACTGCACTGACTTTCGCAGGATCCATTTGGATATGATTAGGTGAGACTATGTATCCTAAGAAAGACACCTCTTCTGTGTGGAACTCGCACTTCTCTGCCTTGACATATAGCTGATTATCCAGTAGTTTCTGCAAAACTTGGCGGACATGGTTAACATGAGATTTAGCGTCTGGGGAGAAAATCAGTATGTCATCCAGATACACAAACACTGAAATATTCAAGAATTCCGCAAAACCTCATTCACAAAAGCTTGATAAACAGCCGGTGCATTGCACAGTCCAAAAGGCATTACCAAGTACTCATAGTGACCATTCTGAGTGTTGAATCCAGTCTTCCACTCATCCCCTTGTTTTATTCTAACCAAGTGATATGCATTTCTTAAATCCAACTTGGTGAATATCTTGGCCGTTGAAGCAGTTCAAAAGCAGATGACATGAGTGGCAGAGGATAGCGGTTCTTCACCGTAATGTCATTTAGTGGACTGTAGTCTATGCAAGGTCTCAGAGACCCGTCTTTCTTTCCCACAAAGAATCCCGCTCCGGCTGGAGACGATGAAGGACGGATAATCCCTGATTTGAGTGAAGAGGAGATGTATTCATCCATTGCTGTTCTCTCAGGTCTCGAAATCGAGTAAAGTCTCCCTTGGGAATGGGGGCTCCGGTAAGAGATCAATGGGACAGTCAAAATCTCGGTGAGGAGGTAGCGACAAGGCTTTAGACTTGTTAAACGCTTCTTTAAATCATGGTAACAGGAAGGTACCTTGTGTAGATCAGGATAGTCAGGGTGATCTATAATGATCCTACTAGAGTCTGTTGGTGCATTAACAGGTTGCAAAGTTTACACCTGCCTTTACAATCCTCTCCCCATTCCTTAACTTTCCTGAAGGCCAGTCTATGTGAGGATTGTGGATCTTCAACCAAGGAAACCCCAAAATAATCGGGTGCTGAGTCGACTCAAAATATGAAATTGCATGCTCTCGGTATGGTCCTTATTTATAGTAATCTGTATGGGCTCAGTGCAATGGGTAACTGTGAACAACAAGCGGCCGTCTAAGGCACTGGCACTAACAGGATGAGATAGCGGGACAGTTTTTATTTTTAGCTGTTTGACTAGGCCCCAGTCTATAAGGCTTTCGTCAGCCCCTGAGTCTATTAACACACCCTGGTCAATGGTCTGATTGTTAATACAAATGTCTACCTGAGTAACAGGTCGAGGAGGGAAGTCTGCGGGAAACTTGCTCACCAGCGCCCCTCCTTTGACTGGTGTGCACGATCTTTCCCGGCATGAAGCGAGTTGATGACCCGGCTGGCCGCAGTAGAAACAGCAACCCTCCCGTAGACGGCGCTGCCTCTCCTCCAGAGAAAGCCTGGTTCTTCCAAGCTGCATGGGTTCACCGGAGTCATTCGGAAGTGTAGTCCTCAGATGGTCCGGTAACATGAGCTGGAAATCCTCCGCTGGCGGCGCGACCCTCCGAGGCGAATTCTGGAAGCTGGGAATAACATCTCGGTTGCGTCGACGCTCCCTCTCTCTTTCCCGAAGACGGTTATCGATCCGGATGGCCACAGCGATGAGGGATTCCAGATCCCGGGGTGTCTCCAGTGGAGCCAGCTGGTCCTTTATCGGTTCCGAAAGTCCTGTCATGAAGGCGTCACGAAGAGCCGGAACATTCCATCCGCTGTCCGCTGCTGCTGTACGAAACTCGATGGCATAATCAACCACCTGACGGTTGAGCTGACGTATTTGAAACAGTCTTCTGCTGGCCTCCGTAGCAGGCGATGAGTGGTCAAAAATGCGCCTCATAGTCTCTATGAAATCGGCCAATGAGTAACATAGTTCGGTGTCTCTAGACCATTCTGCAGTAGCCCAGGCTGCAGCTCTTCCCGTTAAATGAGACACAATAAACGCCACTTTACCATGCTCAGATAAAAAAGCTGCTGGGTTGTGTTGAAAATGCAGATCACACTGTACCAGAAAGGCTCTGCAATTCGAAGAGTCTCCGGAAAATCTCTCCGGAAGAGCCAGCCGTAACGGGAGGAAACAGCCTGACCTGGGTCGTCAGCTGGAGTATTGACAGGCAAATTCTCAGCTGTGGATGACGTCACCGGAGGAGCAGTCTGTTGATGAGTGAACAAATTATTCATTTGGGCAACCAGTTGTTGCATCTGTGTAGATAATTCTTCCTGAACCCCGCCTGGTGTCCTCTCAGCTCTTGTATTTCCGGCTGACTTTGTCCAGTTTTTCCTCGTGATGAAAAATCGTCACGCCCTGTACCGACAGAGCGGCGTGAAGCGTTCTTGGGTCGGCTGGGTCCATAATGTGGTCAGTTCGTTCTGTTACGATCTCAGACACTTAGGAAGTAGGACCCAATTGCACGACCGGGAGACAGAGGTAAAGTTATTGTAGGTACTGTATCTTTCGGTTCTGCAGTGAACAAATGAAAGCGCTCACGTAGTGAGGGATCAAAACTTTTCAAGAGCACAACATAACCCGACCTGATCATGGCAAAAGACCAGACGAACTGACAAGGAACACTGGGAGACAGGGGAATTTAAGCACATGGTAACAAGACACAGGTGGGACCAATCAGGGGCGGGGCTGACACTGATGAGCATAGGAGACAGGTGTGATGACAGGTGAAAACAATCAGGAAGCCTGGAATGAGAGAAAGCGAACATAAATGACCTGAACCTCTCTAGCATATCTGTCGGTGCACAACAAAAAGAATGATCACGAAAACAGGATTAAGATTTTTGCCCGAGTGACATATGTTTTATTTTAGATCATCTCATCAGTGTAAATCATTCTGTCACCCACAAACACAGAGGCCCCACTTTGAGTGAAAGTGTAAATCCTAAAAGCATCACACAACAGCAACCAGAAGAGCCAAATGCTCTCTCAGTGAGATATCACTGCAGTCTCTATCAGGAGGGATCATCACTGCAAACCTAAAACCCATCTCCTTTCCTTGCTCTGCTCGCATGCTATCTGTCTGGTGGACTTGTTTTATTTTTCCATTTTGGTAAATTAAGAGATACCGAGGCACATACTGAAAGTCAGCCTCTTTTGCCTGATCCAAGCAAAAGAACCTACAGCAAGGTATAGTTTTCCCTCAAAACCTTAAGGATTTTTTTTTTGCAGAACAAATCTGGTAAATGTGATTGTGCAAAATAGAACCTGTACACAATTATTCATGTTTCATCAAATCATTTTCATACTGTGCTGCTCATACTCGCTCACACCATGTTTCAATACCTCTCTCTCTCTCTTTCTCTCTCTCTCTCTCTCGCTTGCTCGCACGCACACACTCTAAAAAAGAAAAAAGTTTAGTCAACTTAAAAAAGTGAGGCAACCAGCTGCAAAGCCTTTTTGAGTTCACTCAACTAAGGGCTAATGTGTTGTGTCAACTTATAATAAGTTCACTCAAAGTGATATCTTAAGTTTGTCAAACGTAACATTACTATTCAGACGTCCTTATGTATTTAAGTTAACACTACTTAAAATATTGCATTTGATAGTTACATCTACTCGTGTTCAGAACACTTAAAATATTAAATTGGAGAAACTTTAAATTGTGTGTTCTTGTAGATTAAAAACATACATCAACAGCACTTAAGATTTTTTGTTGAGAAATGTTTTGTTGAGAGAACTTACTTTTAACTTAAAATGTTTTGTTGAGAGAACTTACTTTTAACTTAAAAATGTTTTGTTACTAAATTTCACTGCCCATTATTTGAGTACACTCAACATTCTTTGCAACGTTGCCTTCATTTAAATTAATTAAAAATGTAGACCGTTTTCTTTGGAAAAGTCAACAGTTAAAGAAAACAAACTTCTTCAAACACAAAATGTTTATTAACAATAACTAAACATTTGTTTGCATAACTATATGAATTCCAGGTGTCAACACTTGAACATAGACAGCAGAGGGTCAACATCCTTAAAAATCAAAATGGCTGCATAAAGAAAAAAAAAGAAAAAAAATCTGTTTTATGAATCCAAAATCATGGCCTTGAAACAAGCTTTGGAACATGGTTGTGACACGTGTGTAGCCATCACGAGTAGGTCCCCCCCCCCTAAAGCACCAATAAGCAACAAGTAGCCAGAGGGATATTCGGTGATAAGGTCTATCTCCACGCTCCTCTCATCTCCTGTCTGTCCAGCTCCTTTATGGAGACAGACTCAGATAACCAACACAGATCGTCATCAGCTGGACTGATTACCAATCTGATTACCAATCAGTCCAGCTGATGACAATCAGACACTGTTTCCTGAACCACACACCCGCTCCACCCACTCTGCAGTATTCCCAGTTCAACTCCTTTCACGTAAGATTCCTCCGGGTCTGTATTCTACACAAAAACAAGCATACAGAGACTATAATAAATATTCACCGCCTCTTTTAAATTTTCATTTTTTTTCTTCCCATTCTGTAACAATACAATTTAAAAGTCAAAAGACATTTTTATGAAGATTTTAAAAACTAAAATATACCACTTTCATACAAGAGTCACCTCCTACACATTAGTATTATGGTATTTCAATCTTCATAGTCTGTTAAATTAAATAAATAAATTGAGCAAAATACAGGGAAACATTTGCTCTCACGGTACAGGCTCCTTTAATTCAATAAGTGACAAAAACCTGAACTGGAGCAAATCTGCCATTAAACAATGGACAATATCCTTCCAAATCTAATCCATATCTAAATATAATAAACAAACAATGGTATCAAAAACCAATGTATTTTAAACAGGGGCTAAAGAAAATATTTGTATATTATTTTATTATTTAAAATATAAGATTAAAGTAGTATATATATGTATTTACATATATATGTATTTATATATGTATTTGTATATATATATATATATGTGTGTGTTTACTGACATACATGCGCAGTGGCCTTAGTTACCTCAGCAGATGCCCAAACCACTATATTAAGTTTTCTCAACTTAACATTTTAAGTGGATTCCACTCTTTATTAATGAAATTGCCATTTTGAGTTAGTTCAACCTTTTTTTCAAAGGCATTTGTTGACTCAACTTAAAAAAATGTGTTAGGACAACCAATTTGAAGTTGGGCTTTTTAGAGTGCACACACTTAGACTCACTCACTCACTCTCACACACACCTGTTCACAGCCCCATATATAAAGTTGTGCACATTTCAAACTTCACACAAAAGAACCAGGTGGTTGTTATGGGAACCATCTCTATGATGTTACTGTAAGTGGCCATCACTAAAGACTAAACAATCGTCTCACTTTCTTCCCAAATACAACTTGATTGGACATGCATCACAAATGTTAATGTTTATTTCATGTCTCTCCTAATATAGGATTTCTAATAGACTGTTTGACAGAGAGTGACACAAACCCTGTTTCATCCCAATCTCAGACGCACACACTCTCTTTCTAACGACCCCACCTGTGAGAGAAATACAGATACTATTTTGACAAGCACCTTTATTTTTCCCCGATGGAGACTCCACCGACACTTAGCAGGGGAGGGACAAACATACAAAATGGTTGCTGAGAATGGTAGACTAATCCAATTTATATCTCGATTTTTTTCCAATGTACCTACAAAAATTGTTTGACATTTTTTCATTAAAACGAGTGAGTTATCCTGATTGAACTCTGATCTATGAAGGGGTGAATAATTCTATTCCACTAAAAACTGATTGAATAGTTAGTAATGGTGTCGGTGATGAGGTACACACTATATTTCTTAGGATTATTTGGTTACATTGATGTGACATGAAACATATGTGAAATGAACATCTGTACCGAGGAAACACACTTAACAGGAGGGTTTTCTACAATAGCTAACTACTGCTAGCTAAACGTTGCCCTCATCAATGCCTTAAATGTCATTAAAAACTATTTACTGCAAGGTTTGCTTTGCAAACCATGTGTAAAATGTAAAAACAAATGATATTCAACATATTTTGATGAATACAAGCAGAGTAAAAGTATGTTCTTAGCTTGGCAACTCCTGATCCAAAGAAGAATTTTCTTTATCCACTTTCACAGAAGCAAATCGCCTACGGGCTTTTGCTGGGGCAAGACAACTACTACCGTCCATCAAACTGTGGGGTTACCTATGCGCTTTTGCAGGGACTACACAGTTGAGTCAACTAGGAAATCCGTGTTGCTTAAACTATTCCGACTGTAGTGATTAGTTGGGCACAGCTGAACTTGATATTTCACCCAACACTTTAATTGAACTGACTTGAGTTGAATGAACTAAAACCTCACATTATTTTTTACAGTGTGTAGATAACACTGAGAACACTGCACATGTTGTGTTTCACAACTGAGAACAATAGAATCAAGTTAATTTGGATATAAAACAGAGGAACAAAACATGTCTCCCATTCATTGTCTATACATGGAGCAGCTCTAGACTTTTTAATTTGATGACATAACATGTTTGAGACTTAGATCTCTGGTTTCTGGCATTGAGATATGGAGGACTTAAAATTACTTAAGTATAAATAAATAAATAAATGGAGGAATAAATACAAGAATAAATAAATAAATGCTTAAATAAATGTATAAATACAGGAATAAATAAATAAATGCTTAAATAAATGTATAAATACATAAATAAATACAAGAATAAATGTATAAATACAGAAATAAATACAGAAATTAATAAATATAAGTTATAACTCAACAGGACATCATTAAATAAATGTATTTCTACATTTCTGTATTTCTTCATTTATTTATATCTCTAGTTATGTGTCCACACGTATTTCTTCATTTATTTATGTGTGACATTTATGTGTCCATATATTCAAATGAGCTGGGGCGGTCCGAACCTCATTGTTAAACACGATTGGTCAAGTCGGGGAGCAAGACAGAAGCAATCGATCCCTAGCACTTGAACCTGTAGACGAACAGCGTTTATTATGCATTCTTGTCTGTACATTCTAAATACTACTGTTGTTGAGTCACGGAATGTAATTTATGGATGTTTTCAGCCGAGAAGTTAGTAGTTTAAGCATCAAATCTGTGGTCGGTTTATCGAGATTCAGCCTCATAAGGATACGCGACGGAGACTTGAGGTCCTGCTCGCGGGACCACTGAGCTCCAGGCGATCAGCGCGCTGTGTGGCCGCCGAGAGCAGCCTGATCTCGGCAGGACTTTTTGAGATGCTCCGCTGGCTCTGACGTCTCCGCTGGCTCTGACGTCTCCGTAGCGGCTAAACATGAGATATAATTAGGTTTTGGAGGATCTAAAGAGCACAAAGAGTTTATTATTTATTAAAAGATAACGTTACGTCAATTTGACTGAGGGTTAAGATTCATAACTTCATATTGTAGCGACCCTGGGTCAGGAAAGCTACAAAACGTTGGGTAGTTGTTACCGTTTATTCGTAGCCTATGTCAAACAACAGTGAACACCGCAACACATTCTACTCCACTGTAAAGTATTTTACAGTGAATAATTGGAGTAAATTCATGAGCTCGAACAGTTGATGTGGTGACGTCACAAGACCAGAAAGACCGTCCTGCGTCCTCGAGAGTCTGGACTCCCAAGACCAGACTCCCAAGACCAGACTCCAAGAAAACACAAGTCTGTCCTCAGTGTACTTGGAATTGATAAACGGCTGAAATCAAAAAGCTGTCTAGGCTAACTTCTGCTAACGGTGAGCTGAGCGAGCCAACTTCAGCTTCATGTGCCAGGCAGAAGTAGTAGAGCAAAACACACCAGGTGCATTACACTCCTGTGACCAATCCTGTTTAACAATGAGGTTCGGACCGCCCCAGCTCATTTGAATATACGGACACATAAATGTCACACATAAATAAATGAAGAAATACGTTTGCACACATAAATAGAGAAATAAATAAATGAAGATGGGCAGCACGGTGGCTCAATGGTTAGCACTGTCGCCTCACAGCAAGAAGGCCCTGGGTTCGAATCCCGGTCGTTCTAGGTCCTTTCTGTGTGGAGTTTGCATGTTCTCCTCGTGTCTGTGTGGGTTTACTCTGGGTACTCCGGTTTCCCCCACCATCATAAAGACATGCACCGCAGCCTCACCCCGGTTCGTATGGATGTGAATGAATGTTGGTGGTGGTCGGAGGGGCCGTAGGCGCTGAATGGCAGCCACGCTTCCATTAGTCTGCCCCAGGGCAGCTGTGGCTACAGATGTAGCTTACCATCACCGGTATGACTGTGTTTGTGTATGACTACTGGACTGTAAAGCGACTTTGGGTGTCTTGAGAAGCGCTATATAAATGATTATTATAATAAGAAATGCAGAAATTATTTAATCATGTCCTGTTGATTTATAACTTATATTTATTCATTCCTGTATTCATTTATTTATTTATACATTTATTTAAGCATTTATACATTTATTTAAGCATTTATTTATTTATTTATTTATACATTCATTTAAGCATTTATACATTTATTTAAGCATTTATTTATTTATACATTAATTTAAGCATTCATTCATTTATTCCTATATTTATTCATGCATTTATTTATTTATACATTTATACTTAAGTCATTTTGAGTCTACATATTGAGAGGGAGTAGCTCAAATCCACAGTGCAATGAAATGCCCACACTGTGGATTTACTGTGAAACGTGCTTCACGGTTTCTCCTGCGTGTTGACGTCACCGGTCCACTACGGCCCCGCCTCCGCACTCTGGTGATGCTGATTCCTCCTCCTCACCCCCCCCCCCCCCCCCTTATATCGGCACCATTTCTGCTATCCTTACGAGAGAAAAAGAAAGCGAAAGAGAGCAAAAGAGAGCGAGAGAGAGAGGCTACCCAACCCCAGCAGAGCATAGAGGCGTCAGACGGCCGCCAGAGCATCCCGGTTACGCACTGTTCAGAGGCCCATCGACGTTTCGCAGCGCCAGAACCAGCGGAAGAAGTCCACATAGTCGGGCACACGGCCACATTTACAGTTAGTAATGGAGAGCCTGCTGGATAATCCAATGAAAGCCGTTCTTTACCTGAAGGAGCTCACCACTATCGTGCAGAACCAGCAAAGCCTGATCCAGACGCAGCGCCAACGCATCGACGAACTCGAGCGTAAGGTGGAGGACCTGATAGGAGAGAACCGACACTTGCGGGACCCACATCACTACGTCCAGCAGCCCGCTCACCACCACCACCACCACCACCCGACTCACCGCAGCGTCAGTCCTCAGGCGCCAGCTAACCTCCATCAGCACCCGGGGAGCAACAAAGCGGCGGCTCATCTCGGCCAGCAGGCGCAGCAGCAGCAGCAGCCGCCGCAGCCTCAGCCGCCTCACCCGCCTCAGCATCAGCCTCAGCAGCAGCCTCAGCAGCAGCCTCAGCAGCAGCAGATCCCCGGTCTATCGGCCCAGCCTCAGCAGCAGCAGCAGCATCCAACCTCTCCTGCGCCGTCCTCCCATCACCCGCAGCAGCTGCAGCTCGTCCCCACCTCGCCGCAGTCACCCAAAGCGAGCCAAGCCAGCCCGGACTGCGCCGAGGAGGACAAGAGGAGCCCCTGCTGCAAGTCCCTGGTTCCGCAGACTCCCACCAACCTCTGCCGCTCGGTTGGAATCTCAAGGAAAGCGGAGTAAGTAGCTTTCATGTTGTGTGCATTACAACAGAGATAATCACTGTGGTACTCTTCCAATACGATGTTACCGATAAACCAAACAAAGATACATCTATAATATGCTAATACACTTCAATTTGCTGGATTTTCTTCTCAGTGTGGTTTGCAACATGCCCTCCCATTGATATGCTATATTTCTTATCTCTTGTGGTAAAAAATAAAAAATGCAAAACTCAATATGACATTCAGTGACTTTATGGATATTTCAACAGTGCAATTTTTTGGGGTCTAAATATAGAAAATGTGCTTGGTCGGAAAACCCTTTGCTACCCTCGAGGGCCATCAGATATAAACCCACAGCGTGTTATCACCCACGTAAGGGTGTCAGCAACATATTTGGAGGGAAGCAAGACACTAAAGATGTTATGAAGTGGCCAACTGGAAGATACTGAAGTATTATTATTGAAGTATTATTATTATTATACGGCCTGTGCTTGATTTGCCTTTGATTAACTCCACATCCCTTGACAAGCTGTAGCTTGATTTTCAAGCTCCTTCTGTATTTTCGCATTATTCATTCAGTTGTTGTTCCGATGAATCAATTGAATGCTGAATAGATATTGATTTTGAGTACCCATAGCTGGCATTTTACCAGCGGTGGATTGTTGCTTCTGCACCAAGGTAGACTGTCACCACTGGGTGGGACTGTACGGTGGAGTTAAAGGGTTTTTGGGAGAGTTGTAATGGAGCAGAAGTTTTGTTAAATCATGCGTTGAATATATTCGGCATCTATACTTGTCTCTTTAGATTTGTTGCCCGGTCTGTTGAGGTCAGTGAGCTTCCTTGGGTTTCCACACTTGCACAATGCATCCATTTTGAAGTAGTACCGGGAGAGAATGGTGATACTAGTGTAAACATACATTTAAAAGAAAGAAAATCGCCAACTCCGAAAAGCAAATCTTTGACTTTGAGACAAATGTCAACACTTTCACATCGTCACATTAAAAAGAGACACCTCCGATCGAGGTTTGCTTGTTCCTCATTAAGACACAAGCTGAAGGGTGTCACACAAGGAGGAACAGAGCTCGCGGGGAATAAAAGACAGAGAGACGTTAGCTGTTGCCGGTCAATTCCCTTGCATGAAATATTTCGCTTTTTATATGCACTGTATCTGCTTCAGAAGGGTCCATGATGTTGAATGTTCTCTGTTCGCCACTGTCAAGGTCACATGAATTCATTCTACCACAGCCACACACACAGACACACACACACACACACACACATACACACACACCGAGCTGAGCCCCGTCTGTTCCACTCGGCTGTATTTGCATTATTTTCTGTTAATCCAGATTGATTATTTGTGCCATTAAGACATACTTCCTAAACACCGGGGGTCAGGAGTAGCACACATTAGCGAGGATAGCAGAAGTTAAAAAACAACTGCTTTCGACAAACACACATGCACACGGTTCATTTTGTGAGAGAGAGAGAGAGAGAAGTACACTTTCTTATTTCCTTAATATAAAAGCAGTGACACATGAAAAGCAGGAGACATGAAGCAGCATTGTAATTTCCATTTAGAGCATTGATCCTGGTCAGACACGATGGTGTAACACTGTGCTGTGAATGCCGCAGGGGGAGTAATACATTTCTAATAATGGGAGGATGACAGGGACTTGTCACAATCTTACTACTAAGGGTTGTGTGTATATTTGTTTGTTAATGTATCCAGGTTATTCTCCGTTTTGGTTGCTCCTTTTGCAGAGCCGTGGCCTGAGAGAGTCAGCGGCATGCTACAAGTGGCTTTAGGGGTGAAGTGGCAGCACAGCCCGTCACATCTCAAAGCAAAAGTGCAACATTTTGAGAAATACGTTTATTATCTTTTTTTTGGCCGAAGTTAGTTTGGGAGATAAACTCAGAAAAGCACTTTGTTTTACCTATGATTTAAACAAGTAATGAGTTGTCTTTGTGGTCAGCCACGTTAACATGGCTGCTATAGCGGTACTTTCATATTTAGTGTACAAATATAAGTGTGGTATTGACCTTCCTGTCTAATAGTATATTTGACAAAATGTCAAAACAATTTCAGGCGGGATAAAGTTAACTTAGCGTTAGCTAAGTGTTGCCTTGGTGTGTGACTTCGGGGCTGTTACAGTCTGCTTGGAAATAGACAAATTATTTTCCACCTTCCTTGATGAAAAATAAATAAAACCTCTTGCAGCATCTGCAATAACTCAATGTCACACTCAGAATTCATGCAAGGTATTAAGGTGCTCAGAATCATAACAATAGGTAAAATACAGAGACAAAAAAAAGTCAACAAAGATCCCTGAGTACTGGGATGTACTGGATCTCCAGTTGTTAACCAGCTCATCTGTGCTTTTGCTTGATTAAAGGAAAGCATAACATTAATTGGCAAAGCTGAAAGTGAACAATTAAATGCTCGCTCACGTCACACACTCCCCATCTCTTCCAGTGGCATAATTCGAAGAATGCAATGCGAGGCTCTAAACAGTCAATGTCAATGAAAAGTTGATTCCATCCTTGCAGACTTCTGCTTTGGTGCGAGCTCAAACTTCTCAGACGGAGAGTTTGAAGTGGTGTAATTGTGTCTGAATAAGTCTGAATAAGATGGTTGAGGGGCTTGTGTGATCTGAGGCAGGCCTTAAGCAATCCTGTGTCAACTGTACCTCCTAGCCTCCATTGTTGGGCGTTTCCTCTCTCCTTGTTTCCCAGCCGAGATATGATACCGTTGTCTGCCTCTTTATTCCTCCTCGCTCTTTAACTGTCCTCATCTCCACTTCATTTAAACTCACTGTGTATTCTAAAATGAATTACACTCCACTATCTCATCCCCATCCTCTAACCACAAGGCTCTCCACCTCTAGAGCCATCTCCTGGCTGGGCTGCAGCATTCAGTCTACCCTATCCTTTGGTCCTCTGTCTACACTCTGGGGGTTGCCATAGTGCGCGTGTGTTAAAAGTACGAGCGTCTGAGTTGTGGGTGTCAACAATAGGTGGGCAATAAGCGTCGGAGAGGAGGGTGTTTGTGTACGTGCGTGTCTGATAGGCAGCAATCCCATTGCCTAAGGTGGAAATCCCAGGGTTCTCATATAGCTGCAGGTGCTTCTCTGCTTCTTCTCTGCCTCCCACACTCTCACAGATATGTTAAGCTCTTGCTCTTGCACACAAAGCACTCACTAATGCACACAAACCCTAACGTGCCATATGCCGCCTGGCAGCCCGCATGTTTTTCCGCACTGGCCGTGACTCCCACTGCACCCCTCTCTGCCCTCGTTTTTTCCTCCTGGCTTCGTAGCAGCTGGAGTGCAGAATACATGCCGTCTCATATGCTGGGCTGTACATGTAGCACATGTAGAGATGGGGGGGATTCAGCACACATACATCTTAGCATACATTACAGAGTAGCCCTGCTGAGTGCCTGCTGGATGCTGCAGTGTCCTTGTTCTTATGCTCTCAGATCAATGAGCCTGCGGAATTCTTTTGCACAGGCTCCACTCTAGCGTTGATCTCCAGGTCTTATCTTAAAGAGAAGCTGTCTTTTATCTGAATCTATCATGGGTAATTTCTCAAAATATTAGACTTACTTTGTGGGAGCAATGTGCATTCAACACAAGGTTAATCCATAGAGCCACACTAACCTTTGTAAAAAGCATTTTTCATACGCTTACCTCAACTTCAAATGACGTTTATTAAAATACGTATAATGTCCCTTCTTTACTGGCAAACAATCTCTTGTACAAAGTGTCAAGTTAAAATGAAATGAAAATACATATTTTTATTGAAAAATAAAATGAACGTTTCTTCCTGATGAAGAAAATAATAATACACTTCAACTATTAATATCATGACATCCATCCATCAAACTGTAACATTTAGTAACAAGCGAAGTGTGTGTGGAGCCACACTCCTCTGTAGCTCTGTATGGCACTGCATTCTAAGCCGCCCACATTTGAGTGGTCCAATCAAATGCAAAGGATTTTATTTTTTAATCTCTTTTGTAATTGTACACAGCTCAAGTATTCATGTTCACTCCCAGTCATACTCACAGTACAGAAACCACAAATGCTTTTACTTCTATTTCACTGAAGCATTAAACCAGACATTAAAACCATATTTATTGATTTATTAGGCAGTGTGGCAGCCGTAAAACAAACCACAGAGAAATCACATCCTTATAGACTTGTTACAGTGAATTTGTTAGCAAATGTGTTGCCTCCTCCAACCTTCAGTCGACACAAAGCAACACTAGTATTCATTTGGAGTCATGTTTATGAACACCAGATGAGTGTAAGTCCGATATTCCTCTTTTTTCATTTAGCTCTGTTCTGGTCTCAATCAACTTCTGAAGGACAGATCTATTTTTTGTTGTTGTTGCTATGTTCACCAGCTTACCGCTAACTCTGTCTGTCTGCCCGTTGTTGCTGGGCAGGTAGTACACAGAGGATTTATTAAAAGCTTTTAGCTGAAAACAGCTGTCGGCAGCTGGAATCAAGGTTAATGAGAGCCACGAGAGTGAACCAGCACAGCAAAGCTGCAGAGTTGAAAACCAGAACCACGAGAACACGTATATCTTGTTTTGTGATGATTTGGATGAACAGTCTTTGGAACATAAAAGAAAAGTAGAACCACTGCCTCGCTGTGTGTGAAATAGATAGGTGGATGATGGATGTGATGAGTTCAAATGAACATATTCTCTCTCTCTGTTTTTTCCCCATGCTGCCACCATTACTCAAGAGCTGGCTCCTCCTCTCCCGCAAACCTCTGCTCTTTACTTTGCCTCCCCTCCCCTCCGTCTGAATGGGAATCACGTCTGCTCTGTTATGACAGGGTGGCTTTGCACGGCAGCTACTGGAATTCAAATCATGAATATCACATTTGGTGCGTAGTGCTTTTAAATTGCTTCATTTCTCAGAGGATGTAGCTGCCGGGTGATTCCTGACTCCCTGGAAGAATATTAGCTGTTTTCATGCCCAAATTGAGCGAGGCAAAAAGACAGTGCCAGTTGTCGGTAATCCAGCCGTGTGTGTGTGCTCGTGTGTGTTGAAGAGCGTGTATTGTGTTTGGGTGTTAAAAGGACAAGAGAACAGCTGTTCTAAGGGGATATATGGGATGAGTTTCCATCTGTAGTGGCTCTATGGTAATCAAGGATAACAGTTGTTTGTCTCACTGGACACTGTTGGTCTGAAGGGTTCGATTCCCATCTTCGTGATCATGTCACCATCACTAATTTAGATTAAACTGTACATGGTTAAATCCTTTTTTTGATATTCAGGGTATATTGCTGCCCCCTCTCAGGTTGACAGAAATTTTGTTTAAAACGAGAGAAGATGATGATGGAGACCATTTAATTAAAAAAAAAGAACATACAGAACAACAGATTGACAGGCTAAAAATAATAATAAGAAGAAAAAAAAAGGGCAAAGACAAAACATACTGAGAAGCCCCACAGGGCGGAAGAGCCCATACATGCTGTTCCACTTTCCACTTTCCACATACCATGGCAAAAATGCAAACGGTTTATTTCCGTTATCCTTTGCATCTATATTTCCCAAACAATCAAAATGACAAAAATTGGCTAAAGCATGATTTCTTTATTATACACGGCTCCCAACTGTCAGTGCTCTGTCTCTTGGGCACCATGCCGACTCAGTGAAAGATGTGTCATCCTCGTCCTTGACACATCCAGATGCCACAGATGACACCATCTTTTGTATGTAAATATTGCACGCCCACATAACGGCTCTGCATATAAATATGCTTTTGCCGTTAGTCATGTTACACTAGCTGCATAGTGACTTGTCCTTTTTATGGTTGGAAGTAAATTATTCACATATTGTATTGATACATTTCACGTCTTATTCATGCAAATGAACAGGAGGCGTAATGAGAAATCAGCAGACAGTGCCTGTCATTGGAATGCAATCTACATATTCTCTTCAGAAATGTGGTTGCAAATGGAAATTATATCAGTGTTCTGTCATCAATCAATTTGATTGCATAATGTAAGCAGACAATTTGATTAAATAATCAAAGATATGTTTATATATTTAAAAAACGTTGCACATGATTACCTTTTTTTATTTTTACACTGATAGTAATGTTCCAAAATATTAACTCAAAATATGTTCAAAGATGAAATCTCTAGAGAAGCCTCGTTGAAAATACAGTGACATTACATTTTAAGGAGCAATACAGTTTCATAACAGCAGACAGTTTTCCATTGTGTAAGTAAGAACAAGGCGTGCTAATATGACAAGTGAAGCACTTGATAATACACCCCTCATTTCCCACCCTCTTGTAATTTCTCTACAATGCATTACAACATCTTTAATCTGTCAACACAACGTGTGCTATCAGTTGGCAGTTAGCAGCTGCTAAAGGATGTGTTGTTGTTGTCATGGAACAGATGTATTGACCATACAGGTGACTCAAACATTATGCACAGTTTAAAATGTGTTATGCCCTTCAAGATGGTGGGATTCCTCACAGGTAGATGATGCTGTGTGATGGCTTCCACTGGTCAGCGACCTAATGGCCTCTGCAGCAGCTCAGGGAATCGGGTTATTTGAAAGAAGGAAGAGAGTGCAGTTATGGAAACATGTCCACCCATCTGTCGCAGAGATTTCACCCCCTGAGAGCTAAGCCCTGGAAATTCCTCAGAACACAATCCTAATTGTTGTGCACCATGTGCATCTGTGTGTGTGTGTGTGTGTGTGTGTCCAACGAGTGTTCGCCGAGCAGTTGAATTATGGGCCTGTGTTAGGGCAGAAGACTTTGAAGAAAATATGTAGTCGGGATTTTTCTGATTAAAATTGATTTGTATTTTCTTCAATTAGACTACATGCCTGTGTTTTTGGTCTGTATGGCATTATATATACTCAATAAACAGATACAATCATGACAATCAAAAGGGGCATTGGTAACAGCTGCATTGTTGGCCAATTTTAATAAAAAACTGCTGGTACAACAAATTATTCATAGTTCTCAGGTTTTGATACCAATGCTCGGTGTGTAATACAACAATATGTATAATGTTCACTGATATAGCTACTACATAGTTCATTTGTGGGCCATTGCTCTCCTACCAACATAATCTCCATGTCTGCTGTGTGACTGCATACTGAAACACACAGAGCCATGCACAGGCACACACTTGCCCAGGGAAATGTCAGGTATGGTTAACTTTACAACCCAGAGTAATGTTCAAAGCCCTGCACCTAAGGCTCCGAGACATTGCAACGCTGATCGGAACAGGCACAGCATGTCCAATCGGCTTTCCTGGTCTTCTCGACACATCACACAAAGCCTCAACCAAAGCTCAACCCTGATTTATTGTAATGAATGAGAGTGAAAAACAGAGGATACGTCCACTTAGCTTCTAATTTACCCCGAACACTTGATCATTGATTTGCATTCTTCACATCTGCGGACACACATTCGTTCATCCAATTACTTTCCTCCCTTTAAAAATGTAAATACTTGCTTGTCCGTGCAGTATTACAAAGAGGGGTTTGTAGTCTCACATTAAATGCTTGCTTGAATGAAGATTTTAATCTTCATTCTTCGGCCGCAGGTAGAAATGACTAACCGCATGTGTGTGTTTGTTTGCACCCTGTTGTCGTGTTTCCCGTGATATTTAAAAAGCATTTGGGTAGGCCACATAGGAGATTATCATCACATTCAGATGATAAATTAAAGCTACTCGCCCTTCCCATCCACTGTGGTTATATCATCTGTCAACCCCTTGATGCCAGGATTAAGTCATCCGGTACGCAGTGCCAGGGGAGGGGCTGATGACTCTACCCGTGATGTCAATGCTAAAAGAAGCAAATGAGATAAACAAGACATGAAGTCTAAATGAGTCATACGTCGTGTGAGTACTGGAGTAACGATGTTATTGTGCGTGAGTGATGTGGTGAAAAATCTGCTTTCTTTCCTTTTTTGTCACGACACCCCCATCGTCGGCCTACATGTCTTTCCTTCCTCGTTCTTTTTACTTCTACTCGTGCAGAAAAGGAGGATCGTCCTTCAAACTGCAGTTTACTTACTTCAGCACAAAGTGTATGTTCCCGATCGAGTTGATCGGATGATCCTTATCGGCCCGGGCCCCGGCTGATATGAGACAACCATGTCAGTTTGATAGCTGTCAAGCATCAGCGGGAATATCTGCGGAATTTGCCCCACTGCCAAGTCTTCAGCAGATGTCCCTGCAGCAAGACAGCGTAGTGATGATGCTCAATAGGAGCTGATACAACTGCTCAATACTGGAGGCACCAGCTGGTGAGAAAACCGTAAGAAAAACTGCTGCTTTCATGGGAAAATCAGCGACGGCTGTTTTCATACTTATGTTTTTTCTGCATCTGGTTGCAATGGATATTTTTTGTATTTTTTTTTAAGTAAAGGTGACACTTTCTCAACCCCAACATTTCTGCCTACTCACATGGTAGCATTAGCTAAACATATTAGTTATTTTCCAGCTTTGTTACACCAACCAGCAATGTTTCATAGAAGTAAAACGTATGGAGCAACACTGATTGGATGGCCAACGGATATTCTTCATGGTGGAAAGAGAGGGCTGTAAAAGCGAGGATAAAGAAGAAAGTTCAGAGAATCCGACGACACTTTCAATAAACTACGTAGTTGTGATGTGATGGCAGGCGGAAGTTGTTGACGGGGGTCTGCAGCAGTGAAGGTGCAATGTTCCGAAATGGACGACAAAAAAATGCAGCTTGGATACTTCATCCTTGTGTTCTTAAAGTGTTGCGTCATGCAGACGACACAGAGAACCTGTTAACAGTATGACTTTATTAACAAGGTCGGAATAGAAATGAAAGAAGGAATATAAAAGTGAAACCAAGGGATTTTCAAAGAGAGCATGAAGCTACTAAACTACTAAATTGTTCAGTTTCAAACATTTAAATACAACATCCAACTAACAATATCCCACTAACAAAGTCTCACATCCCTCTTTGTTAAAAAAACAGAGTTCAGTGTCATGGTGTATATGCAGATTATAATCTGATCATAGGAATATGCATATAAAGGTTAATAAAACACCACACAACTCAGTGTGACCTAGAAGTGTTGACTTGCTGGTGTTTTGAAATTGTAATGTGACAAAACAGATGAGGATCAAAAACACGACTCAGACGTCCCACCCAATGGTGCGTCACTGTAAATGTTGCCGCCGTAAGGAATTGTGGGGCGGAATTATCTGCTTTCCAGTTTGTGGGAGTAGTACTAATCCCACTAATAGTATTAATATTGTTTGCCAGCAGTTCTATTTTCTTTTTGTGGTAAAACAAAACGTGCCTTCCCAGACAGTTTCTCTGTAATGTCTGCCAACTGTACACAGACCTAGAAAAACCCAGATATTTGTCATACTATAAAAAAAAAATGGGTGATGGGAGAGAATATATTTTTATTTTAAGGAGTAAATCCAGCTCCGCCTCAGTCGTGAACTCCTTCAGCTGACGGAGCTTTTTTCGACAAGTGAGCGCCAGGAAGCGGTCAGCTCCTGCTCCTTCCCTCTATGCTTATGTTGCCTCCTCCGCCAAAGGCTTCTCTTTAAAGCGTTATTGAATTGGGACCAACAGTCGGGAGCGGAGTTGAAGAAGAGCATAAAATGTTGAAAGCCAAGAACGATTTTTTTGCTTCTTTGATTTTCAGGGGCTGACTTTAAAACCTGAGATTCATCATTGATGTTTTAGATAGTGTATCATTTAAATTGACTACAGAACTTATCTAGCTGATGAAAATATCACCACATTTATGACATACTGGTGGCATTTGGAAAGGAAAGCATCCAAACACTGTCTTCAAATGTGTCTGATGAATATTAAACATGAACATGGAGTCATACAGACTCACAGGTTACTTGCCAGTTTTGCTAATTGTCAACGAGCATTGTCAAGACCCACTTGGGGTAATCTAATTCTGGTAACTGAAGTTCATCTAGCACTTTAATATTTCTGATATATATGATGTACAGTATATTTATGTTTTTTTATGCCTAAATAACTGATTATAAGCTGTATTATAATTGGACTGCAAATTGACCACATGACACAGCTAATATAATAATAGATAATGACTAACAGGCAGGACAAAAGGGAGGCGTCTTGTACAGTCATGAGATCGCTGTCACACACTTTAATGCCAAAGCACACAGAGTAAGATTCATGCACGCCAGTTTTTCCATGAATCAAGGAAAATAGTCTCCCTTACCTGAAAAGGTGGTTACCAAATGATTTGTAGAACTCAAGAGTATTTCTTCATTAAAAGAAGAGCAAAGAGCGACACTGATAGCATTTCCTTCTGATTAATTGAGTTTGATTGACAGATCACCTGCCACGTTTTTCCTTTGAGAGTGCCCGCCCATATCCAAACCGTTCCCAATGAAGACTTCTCCGATGGTTCTGTGTACCGGTGTGTTACATTTCATAATCTCAAGGGAGGAATGCCAGTTCAGACATAAATGATGCAGCATAAATGCAGAGTTTGATGGTGAAACGGTGAAGTGCTGCAGTGGAGTCAAGTAGGCCGCAACGAGACAGCTTGAATGAAGCTTACATATTGCAGCTTTCCTCACACTGAGACATGTTTGATGTAAGTTTTTTAAGGGATCGAAAAGAAGGACGAGTTTCTTTTCTCTTCCTCTTTTGTTTGCTCCCTCTTGGGAAAAGCCTCTGCCGCTCTCTCGTCCATCTCCGGCTCTCTCAATTTCGCTTGCAGAGGCCGAGCTAAGCCGCTTGGGACGGCCCAAGAGTCCGTGCTGACGTAAACCTTTCAAGGAAGCTTTTTTTAACTCACTGTGCGTGTGTGTAAAGGAATTGATATGGTAGGCTTTGAGGAGTGTTGCGGTGTGTGTTGATGTGTGTGCGTGTGTGTGTGTGTGGAAGATTGGTGCATTGCTCATACATTGAGTTCAAGGATATATTTTCCGGCTGATAATCCACCACAAAATCACGTTTAATACATCACTTTAACCTCACGGAAAGAAATGCACACACCGCTATGGATTTATTTCCTCAGAAAACTTTTAGTCTGTAAAACATAGTGATGAACGGGCACTAACAGCCAGTGAAGTATTAAAAAAAGATGTTGTGTCATTTTTTATTTAACATGATCATCGTGCTTCTGGTAGCACTGCCATGCGATGAGTGAACATGTGGAAGGTGTATCATTTATTAAGTGACTTAAATTAAGCTTGAGGATTGTTACGATCTCCTTTTTTCACAATATGCTGAACTGGCAAAAGTTTTGGGTTTTTAAAGACATGTTCAACAGAGGGATTCATATTCAACCCACCTTACTATTATATCATATATTTGTTTCATCACTTACTACTCTCTGACCTTGACTTTAAAATGCATTTATTCCAAAATGTTGCATAAAAAAAAACCATGGAAATGAAATAATGCCAACAAACAAACAAAATCCCCTTTTAAAGCAAGCGACCATAAATGCCTCAGCTGAACCACTTTTCTTCATAGGGTGGCCTCCTCCAAGATCAACTGCGTCTGCACTTACCATGTGTGGCCTTCAGGGGCAGACTCTAATAACGCATTTATGTTATTTCAATGAGCGAACATGTTCACAGCTATTATTTCCCCCGACTGCCACGGTAATGGTCTGTGAAAAATAATCCGTCAATTATTGCGAGCGTTGATCCCCTCTCCCTCTCTCACCGTTCCCTCGCTTCGAATGGCATCACTTCAGTGTGCACACGTCTTTTTCTGCCACCAGCCAAGTCGAATTATCCGGAGAGCTATTAACACGGTAAAGCTGAATGCAACGCGAGGAGGAGCGCATCGACGAACACATTACACACCAGAAGTTAAAACAAAATACAATGAAACCATGGCGCTCAGATTACACTCACCCTCAAACAGACCCAGTGTGTGGAAGAGCTTATTAAAGCTTATAGATTCTTTTTTTTAATCGGTGGTATTAGCGAGCTTAGGCCATAAGGGGAACTGAGTCAATGGCATGGAAGATCAGAAAGCAGGTAATGTGACTTCAATTTAATCTTCAGCGCCCGCGTTGATCAAACAGTTCGAGGGAGCTGTGTTTGAAACTGGAGGAAAGGGTTTGCAGGTTTTCTGGAGACAAATTCACGCCGACGCGGAAGAAATGTTTACGTAATTCCGAACATAAAAATGGGTGGATCATCACAATGATACAGAGTTTCATTCGGAAATTATAGCTCCCAGTCTTTTCTTATCAGTTATGACTTATTCACATTAACATATTCAAAATACATGACATGATAGTTGACTTCTACACAGTTTTGGTCTCTATGTGCCTTCTAAAAAAGTCCCTTTTGCCATAAAACATAAGCTAGAAGTGAGCAGAGAGATGGCCGACACAACAATGGAGAGACACTTGTGAGAAGGCAGGGATCAAAGCAGTTCCATCCCATAATACTTCCCTCAAATATTCAGATTAAGATGTTACCACACTATATCCTATTGATGCAGTTTGTCAATTTAGTCTGTGCATCGTCTCATAGTCAGAGGCGTCTAACACCGCCTCCTCTCCAATAATACATATTGATTCAATTCAAATGAGCTCTGCTTCTTGACGTCGAGAAAAGGATGACTCGGCAGGTTTGGAGCGTCGGAGATCAGGCCGTCTTTAATAGTCAGCACACAAAATCGGAGACACACCTACAATGGGTTTCGGACACGTACAAGATTCAAGATTCAAGATTCAAGATGTTTTATTTGTCACATACACACACAGGGTGTGCAGTGAAATGAAAGTGGCAATGCTCAGCAGGAATGTGCAAGGGCAACAAGTACACACTATTTACAAATAAAAAACAACACAATATTTACAGTAAGTGTGTGTGTGTGTGTGTGTGTGTGTGCCTAAGAGGGGCAGTTGTGTGGGTCTATGTGGGGGTCCTGGTGAGGTCGGAGTTCACAATCCTGATGGCCTGAGGAAAGAAACTCCGTCTCAGTCTCTCTGTTCTTGCAGCGTGACTACGGAGGCGCCTGCCTGACCGCAGCAGCTGAAACAGTCTGTTGTTGGGGTGGTGAGGATCCTTCATGATCCTGCCGGCTCTGGTTCTGCACCTCCTGGTGTACAAGTCCTGCAGGGTGGGAGTGTAGTTCCAATAGTGCGCTCAGCCGAACGCACTACTCTCTGCAGAGCCTTCCTGTCCTGAGCGGAGCAGTTGCCAAACCAGGCTGTGATGCTTCCTGTCAGGACGCTCTCTACAGCTCCAGAGTAGAAGGACTGAAGGATCCTCTGGGAAACTTTAAATTTCCTCAGCTGCCTGAGGTGGTAGAGGCGCTGCCTTGCCTTTCTCACCAGAGTGTCTGTGTTTGTTGACCATGTCAGATCCTCGGTGATGTGGACTCCCAGGTATTTATACCGCTCACCCTCTCCACAGTAGTCCCGTTAATCCCCAGTGGTGAGTACGTCCTCTGTTGTTGTACCTTCCTAAAGTCCACAATCAGCTCCTTAGTTTTGGTGACATTCATGATGAGGCTGTTGTCCCGGCACCAGAGTGACAGATCAGCAACTTCCTCCAGGTAGGCCTTCTCGTCGTTGTCGGAGATCAGGCCCACCACCACTGTGTCATCCGCAAACTTGATGATGGTGTTGAGCTGAACCTGGCCACACAGTCATGTGTGTACAGGGAGTACAGTAGGGGCTGAGGACGCAACCCTGGGGATCCTGTGTTCAGGGTGAGGGATTTGGAGTGTGTCTGCCCACCCTGACCACCTGTGGCCTGGCGGTCAGGAAGTCCAGGATCCAAGCACACAGGGGTGTTCAGTCCCAGCTCAATCAGCTTGCCGGCCAGTCTGGAGGGACTATGGTGTTGAAAGCTGAACTATAATCAATGAACAGTAGTCTCACATAGCCCCCTCTGGCTGTCCAGATGAGAGAGTGTGGTGTGCAGTACCTGGGAGACAGCATCATCCGTGGATCTGTTTGGGCGATAAGCAAACTGCAGCGGGTCCATGGAGGAAGGGAGGAAGGCGCAGATGTAGTCCTTTATCAGCCTCTCAAAGCATTTCATGACCACCGAGGTGAGGGCCACGGTCGGTAGTCATTCATACATGCTGGAGAAGCATTCTTGGGCACAGGGACAATAGTGGATCTCTTGAAGCAGGCGGGGACCACGGACTCAGCCAGGAGAGGTTGAATATTGTGGTGAACACTGGAGCTAGCTGGTTAGCACAGGTCTTCAGTACTCGCCCAGATATGCCATCTGGACCTGCAGCTTTCCTGGTGTTCACCCTCAACAGAGCCCTCCTCACACTGTGCTCGGTCACAGAGAGTGTGTGTTCATCCCCAGCGGTAGAACTCACCTCGGCTACGCTAACGGTGTTGTTGTTAGCCGAGCTAGCGATGTTGTTGCTAGCCTCATACCGTGCATAAAATGAGTTCAGGTCGTCCGCTAGGGATGCGTCGGCACTCACCATTGCGCGGCGTCTGCTCCGGTAGTTTGTGATAGTCCGTAGCCCCTGCCATAGGCGCCTGGTGTCGCGCTGCTCCATCTGTGATTCCACTCTGTCTCGGTACCTCCTTTTGGCGTTCTTCACCGCCCTCCTCAGTCCATAGACCGCTGCCTTGTACTCGTCCATGTTGCCGGATACAAGACCGGAGTTATAGGCAGCAGTACGGGCGTTCACAGCTTCACGGATGGATCTATCAACCCACGGCTTTTGATTAGGAAAGACCCTAACTTTTACCGTGGGGACGATGGTGTCCGTTAGCGTTGCTATGAGGCTCATTGCTACTTCCGCAAACTCGCTGACGTCACTGGAACTGGATTGGATCATGTCCCAGTCGACAATACTCAGAGCGTCCTGTAGCTCAGCCTCTGATTGGTCAGACCACCGCATTACGTTCCTCGTCACTACCGCTTCCCGCGCGATCCTTTGTTTATACTCCGGAAGCAGAAAAATGGCGGCATGGTCTGATTTCCCTAACGGAGGGAGAGAGACAGCCTTATAGCCTCTCTTGAATGGCGTATAGCAGTGGTCCAACGTTCTTTCCCCTCTGGTAGCACAAGAATCTCACATATAATTTTAGCGTACTAAAGAGCATCTTTGTGAGGGATTTTAAATGCAACGTTGGTCAGTAACTATGGCGCGGACTCCAAGACGTCACCGTGTCAGCCAAGATATAGTTCTAGACATAACCTTCTAGAAAATGACAGAAAAAAAGTGTTTTCTTTGTCCAGAAACACACAGGTGTGCGTTAAAGGTGCTGGTTGCTGCATCTACGGATACATTCTAGCTGTTATTGCCTTTCCCTAGACTTGATGCTAAACTAATCTACTGGCTCTCTCTTTAGTGTACGCGTGTATGAATTTTCCCAACTCATTTTTGCATTACCTTCGATGTTTTTATCCGTAGTCCTGCAGAATATACACTAATACTAGCGCTGCTGTTTCCAACCTTCGCTCTAATCTGTTTCCCCTAAGAAAAAACGCCTGTGTTCTCGACCTATTAAAAAACGTCCACAGCGGTGTCATGGTAGTTAAAGCAAACACAGTTAGAGGAGCCATTAACAATGGGAATTAATTTGCTGCCATACCCTCTCTGTACTGTGTGCTATTGTTACTGCTATTGCTGTCAAATAGCCCCCAACCTCCCTTTCAAGCGTGTTTCTTTCTCAGTCCTTACATAGCGGGACAAAAAGAGACCTTTAGGATCAACTTTTAGATTCTGGCTATTCGAAAAAAGATCCAACTTGAGGCTTTTAAAAAGGACCATGTGTATCGAAGTATGTAAGAAGACGTGTAGGTCTTCCTGTTTTCCCTTGTACTCTCCCAGGGGAGAGACGGGAGGGGAAGCAGAAAGAGATGAGGGAAGGGAGATATCCTTCAGGGCGGAAGATCAAAAGGCAACAGAAGGAGCGATAAGCGATGGAGGGCTGGTTGCTGTTGGGAATACGGGCCTCGCTTTGTTCATCTTTATGTCTCAACTCTCTCCTCGCCGACCATCTCCGTGTCCAGGGATAAGGACATGCCGCGTGGAAAGCGGCCGCTCTTTTCACCGGCTACATCTTCTGAAGGCAAGAGTGATTGAATAAGCGGCTCCGTTGCACAACACGCCGTGCCTGTAGGACCCAGATTAAGGGGAGGGGTGGGGTGTGGGGTTTGGGGGGGGAGATGGGAAATTATAGAGAGGGTTGGAAAATCGGTGTAAAAAGGACAGAAGGAGAGAAGAGCGGGGGGAAGGGATGATACTGAAGGATGAGATGGATGAGGCCATAGCATCAAGAATGTGAAGAATGTGAGGCCGCCTCCATGTTGAGAGGGGGGGCACACCGATGGAGGGGGGGACGTGAATGCACTCATGGCTTTCTCACGTGCACATTCATATTTGATGGCCTTGCTCTCTCTTCGCTACATTTCAGTATCACATTTGAAGTAGCCACACTTCCTGTATGTTGTTAAATCGGCCAAAATGTGAGGACAACCTCAATATTGCAAGTATTTTATTCTTTTGCTGCTCGGGAGTGATCGATTGGTCAACTAAATCTATTGATTGATCATTGAAGTCATTCATCAAGCACAAATGCCAACGTTCTCTGGTTCCAGCTCAATGAATGTGAACATTGGCTGCTTTTCATTGCCGTATATCACAGTAAACTCAACACATTTTAGATGAATGTTGGGAAAAGACTTTTCTTCACCATATTCGAGCACTTCATAGACAACACAATTATTAAATCCGAAACATAATAGACAGCCCTGATTGTTTATGTGAATTGGAACCACTTTGTTAGGGGGCTCTTTCCTTGATTCAAGGGAAGTCAACTTTACAGGAGTACTTTGTTTTAACAATCACCATGTGTCTTCCTCTGTGTCGATCTGCTGCTGACATGCTCAGTCTGTGTCTCGCTCCATGGTGCTGAAACACGACCCCTACTTCTCTCTTTGTAGGATTTTCAGATCAAATGAGCAGAGACAAACATATGTCAAAAGCAGAACAATGCACAATAATTGTGGCCTTTCGCTTCATGTTGTATTCAATTTTCTCTGAACTCCGTCCGTCAAAATACGAGACACGTTGTGCACTCTACTTTACAAACACGTTGCATTCCATGTTCTGACTTAATTTACTGAGTTTGCTCTCTTTATTGTTTATGCTTGTCCAGGAAAGACACCTGCTGGTGTATTTTGGTATCGCACCTTAAGTGCCTTTGTTTTGCTCCGCCAAAATCCAGTTCTAACCTGTTCAAAGAGCTGTATGGATCGAAGCAGTTTCTAGCGGTCAGATCCTTGGAGTAAATACGTCCTTTTACCACACTGAAAAGAGAGAAAAGAAGAGCAACAGAGTTATCTAAAGAATGAACATCTGAAAGTAAAGTTCATCAACAAAACATTCTGGAGCGTCATTCCTTCTGCACTCTTTGGTTAGCTATCTGTCTGTGCCTTGTAAGGATGCACACAATTGCTAGGACAGAATAGTAAAAGGACGAATACACAGCGGGTGAAGACAAAGAGGCAACTTCGAATCACTCAACTCGTCAGAAACGCACCAGCTACAAAATGACGACCTCGCAAGAAGACAAAGCACAAGTGACTTTAGAAACGAGGTCTCACGTAAGCAGCAGGTCCAGCGCATCAACAGCTATTAGCGACGCTGCCACAAAAGCAAGGGCTAGGGCCGAAGCATCAAAAGTGAAATTCGCCTACGCAGAGAAGGAAGCCGTTATGCTGAGGGAGAAAGCTCGCATTGAAGAACAAAAACAGAAAGTATTAGCTGAAGCAACACGCTGTCAAGCAGAGCTGGAGGCTGATCTTCACACGCTACAGTTAGAGAAGGAGGCAGAAGCAGCGTCCAGAGAAGCAGACGTCTATCAGGCTGCAGCCGAGTGGGAAGACAACCAGCTACTGGATACAGGCGATGAAAACCGAGCTCAGCGCACCAGGGAGTACGTGCAGAACACTCCAGTGCAACACGCTCCACAGCCACTCCTTACATCCCAGCAGACGCACAGAGAACCAAGCCGTCCTCTTCAAGCAACTGCTCAGCTGCATATGCTTCAGCCGCAACACCCTGCTCAATTGTTCCCTCAGGCAACCAACCACCCACAGCTGAGCGGAGCTGACTACGTGGGCCCAAACAACATTCCAACGCCAAGCAGGTACCCCCTAGCGCCCCCTTCTCATGCAACATCGGACCACTACACTGGTGCGCCACCTCCAATGCCAGACTTCTCCACATACTTGATAAGGAAAGAGATGGTGAGCTCAGGATTGACCCAATTCGACGATCGCCCAGAGAACTATTGGGCATGGAAAACGTCTTTCCAAAGCATCACACAGGACCTCAACCTGACACACAGAGAAGAACTTGACCTACTCGTCAAATGGCTTGGTCCGGAGTCAGCCACTCATGCCAAGCGAATCAGGTCAGTCCATGTCACAAGTCCAGATAAAGCAGTGGAGACCATATGGCAGCGTCTAGAGGACTGCTACGGCTGCCCAGAGGTGATCGAACATGCCCTAATGAAACGGCTTGAAGATTTCCCTCGCGTCTCAAATAAAGACCCTCGCCAACTGAGAGAGCTGGGAGACCTGCTACAAGAGCTAGAGTCTGCAAAGTGGAGTGGCCTAACACCGGGGCTTGCATATCTCGACTCGGCTAGAGGTGTGAAACCCATAGTTGAAAAACTCCCATACGGCCTTCAAGAAAAATGGGTCACACAAGGCTCCAGATACAAAGAAGAGTTCAAGGTATCATTTCCACCTTTCAGTTTTTTCGTGAAGTTTATCTGCAATCAAGCAAAGACTCGAAATGACCCGAGCTTCTTCTTCTCCTCATCCAACGACTCAAACAGCATGAAAACAGACAGAGCAGTCAACGTGAGTAACAAACCATCTGTCTTTGTTAAGAAAACTGAGGTGGCTGCAGGGACTCAAAACTTTCCCAGCAGCCAAGCAGACAAGCAAAACAATGAACCAGACAAATATTGTGCCATCCACAACAAACCTCACCCCCTCTTCAAGTGTCGGGCCTTTAGGATTAAGCACCTGGATGACCGTAAGGCCTATCTTAGAGAAAATTATATTTGTTATCGTTGCTGTGCCTCCACTAAACATGTTGCAAAAGACTGCAAACTGTCTGTTAAGTGCAGAGAATGTGGCAGTGACAAGCATGTGTCTGCCCTACATCCTGGTCCCGCCCCCTGGTCATCTGAAGAGACCAAGAGTGAACCAGAGCAAAGCGAACAGCAACTTGATGTCACTACGAAATGCACAGAAATATGTGGCACTTCTCCCCAGCCCAGGTCGTGCTCCAAAGTATGCCTGGTCAAAGTTTATCCTTCAAAACATCGTGAAAGAGCTCAACATGTTTATGCAGTATTGGATGAACAGAGCAACAGGTCACTGGCCAAGACACAGTTCTTCGACCTGTTCCGCATTGGAGGCGACTCCTCTCCCTACACGCTGAGGACGTGCTCAGGCACAGTTGAGACGGCGGGGAGAAAGGCATGTAGCTTCACAGTAGAGTCACTCGACGGGAAATCTACAGTAGCACTTCCTCCCCTCATCGAATGCAACACAATACCAGATGACAAGTCAGAAATTCCAACGGCAGACATCACACGACACTTTGCTCACCTCTCTCCGGTGCGAGACAAGATACCACCTCTAGATCCGGATGCGCAGATACTTCTTCTCCTGGGGAGAGACGTCCTGAGTGTGCACAAGGTACGTGAGCAGTACAATGGACCTCACAACACACCGTATGCACAGCGCTTAGATTTGGGTTGGGTCATCGTAGGCGAGATCTGCCTCGACAGGGTCCATCAGCCAGCTGAAGTCAATGTCTACAAGACAAACATACTCTCTAATGGCAGAACCTCATTCTTCACACCGTGCACTAAAAGCATCCAAGTCAAAGAGCGAGTGGGCCCTGGTGCCCTCTTGTGCCGCCCTGACTCACCACGTGAAGCTTGTCACTCACGCACTACCCTCATCGACCAAGACCGCCTTGGCGAGAACATTTTCAAGAGAAACGCAAATGACGAAAAACTTGCCCTCTCAATCGAAGACAACATCTTCCTGGAGACGATGGACAACAGTATGTACCTCGACGTCGACAACCACTGGGTGGCGCCATTGCCATTCCGCTCGCCGAGAACACGGCTGCCGAACAACAAGGAACAGGCAATGAAGAGGCTGACTTCGTTACAGCGCACGTTCCAGAAAAAGCCAGGTATGAAAGAACACTTCTTTGATTTCATGCAGAAGGTAATAGAAAACCGTCAAGCCGAACCCGCTCCACCCACGCAGCCTGGTGAGGAGTTGTGGTATTTGCCGATATTTGGAGTTTATCACCCCCAAAAGCCAGACAAAATTAGAGTGGTGTTCGACTCTAGTGCTCAGTTTCACAACATCTCACTCAATGATGTACTACTCACCGGGCCTGACCTCAATAACACATTGATTGGCGTCCTGCTACGCTACCGCAAAGAAAAGATTGCCATTACTGCTGACATTGAGCAAATGTTTTACAGTTTCAAGGTGAGAGAAGACCACCGCAACTATCTTCGCTTTCTGTGGCACAAAGACAACTGCCCCAGCAAGGAAATCATTGACTACAGAATGACTGTACATGTGTTCGGGAACAGCCCTTCCCCAGCTGTAGCGATATACGGGCTCCAACGCACAGCAGAACGTGGCGAAGCAGAATACGGCAAAGACGCCAAAGAATTTGTTTTGCGCAACTTTTACGTCGACGATGGGATTACTTCTGTCTCCAGCGAAAACCTGGCTGTTGATCTTCTGAGAAGGACGCAAAGAATGCTGGCAGAAACAAACCTGAGACTCCACAAAGTGGCGTCTAACAGCACCACAGTCATGGAGGCTTTCCCCCCTGAGGAGAGAGCAAAGGAACTTAAGGACTTGGATTTGAGTGCTGACACATTACCTCTTCAGCGGAGTCTTGGCATTAGCTGGGATTTAACAACAGACTGCTTCACATTCAGAGTGTCACGAGAAGTCAAACCGTTCACTCGGAGAGGGACGCTCTCAACGGTCAACAGCCTGTATGACCCTCTGGGACTTGCGTCTCCAATCACAGTGCAAGGAAAAGCTCTGGTCAGAGACTTCACCTCTCTGCAGCAAGACTGGGATGAGCCTCTCCCTACAGAGAAGAGGGCTCAGTGGGAAGCATGGACGACATCCCTCACCGACCTCGAGCTCCTGCACATTCCAAGACCTTATGTTCCAGTCTCGCTCTCTCAAGCCCATGACAAAGAGCTGTGTGTCTTCTCAGACGCATCCATTCTGGCCATAGCAGCAGTGGCGTATCTGAGGGTCAAAGATTCAAAAGGTCAGTGCCATGTTGGATTTGTGATGAGCAAGGCCAAGCTAGCCCCATTTCCTGCTCACACTGTCCCGCGCTTAGAGCTGTGCGCTGCAGTGCTCGCTGTCGAGCTCATGGAGCTCATAAAGGAAGAATTAGACACAGAACTGAATGTGAAGTTCTACACAGACAGCCGTGTAGTGCTTGGCTACATTCACAACACAACAAGAAGATTCCACATGTACGTAGCCAACAGAGTAACGCGTATACGAAAATCCACAGCACCTCATCAGTGGCAATATGTCCGGACAGATCAGAATCCTGCCGACCACGGCACCAGACCCATGCCTCCAGCTCACTTGCAGCTCACAAACTGGTTCTCTGGACCTGCGTTCCTGCAACAGCCAGATGCAGCAGAAAACAGTGTGGTGGAGCATTTCCAGCTCATCGGCCCAGAACTGGACATGGAGATTCGATCCCAAGTAACCACATTGGCCACCAAGGTCACAAACCCGTCGCTAGGCACACACAGATTCCAACGCTTTTCTAGCTGGAAATCTCTTGTGAGAGCTATTGCCACACTCACCCATGTAGCAAAGTCATTCTCTCAATCGACTGACACACAGACCTGTAAGAAATGGCATATGTGCATGAAACCTGGCACAACAGAACGTTCACAAGCCAAGTCTACCATCATCAAAGCTGTACAGCGAGAAGCGTACAAAGATGAATTCAAAAGCCTAACACAACACAGAAGTGTGTCACAAGACAGCTCACTCAAGAGACTAGATCCCTTCATCGACAGCGAGGGACTGATGAGAGTGGGCGGTCGCTTACAAGCAGCTGATCTTTCTGACCAAGAAAAGCATCCTCTGATCATGCCACCAAACCACCACGTAGCCAATCTGCTCATTCAGCACTACCACAGTCAAGTGGCACATCAAGGCCGTCACTTTACCATGGGCGCGATACTCAGCGCGGGACTGTGGATCGTTAAAGGTAAAAAACGCATCTCTGGTCTAATCCACCAATGTGTCACGTGTAGGAAGATGAGAGGAAGGCTTGAAAATCAGAAAATGGCAGATCTGCCAGCAGACAGAGTGTCTGTGGATCCTCCATTCACACACACAGGGCTGGACGTCTTTGGCCCATGGAGTGTTGTGACGCGCCGTACAAGAGGCGGCAGCGCAGAAAACAAAAGGTGGGCCGTCATGTTTAGCTGCCTAAGCACAAGGGCTGTTCACCTGGAGGTGATCGAGTCCATGTCAACGTCAAGCTTCATCAATGCCTTCCGTCGTTTCCTGGCTATTAGGGGGCCAGTTCAACATCTGCGGTCAGACAGAGGCACAAACTTTGTAGGGGCCTGCAAAGAGCTACAAATCAACACAGAAGATCCAGAGATCAAAAACTTCTTGCAAGACCGAGGCTGCACCTGGACATTCAACGCACCGCATTCCTCCCACATGGGAGGAGCATGGGAAAGAATGATTGGCGTCGCACGGCGCATCCTCGATGGACTTTTGTTGACAAACAGCGCCACACGACTCACACACGAAGTGTTGACCACACTTATGGCTGAGGTCATGGCCATCATGAACTCTCGACCTTTGACCCCCATATTGTCCGACACAGAGGTTCCTCAAGTCCTCTCACCTGCGATGCTACTGACCCAGAAAGCAAGCATCGCTCCTGCCCCTCCGGGCGACTTCAAAATGGATCATCTGCACAAAAGTCAGTGGCGACAAGTCCAGAACATGGCGGACTCTTTCTGGAAAAGATGGAGACAGGAATATCTAACAACTCTACAGCCTCGAAGGAAATGGACAGAGAACAGGCCGAACCTTCAGGAAGGTGACGTCGTCCTGCTCAAAGACTGTCAGGTGAAACGCAAAGAGTGGCCAGTAGGACTTATCACAAAAGCCATACCGAGCAGCGACAACAGAGTTCGTAAGGTCATGGTCAAGACTGTAAATCAAGGGACTGTAAAAGAATCTCTGAGACCCATTAACGATGTTGTTTTGCTGCTTTCCCGGGATAATGTAGTAATGTAGTGGTATAATATTAATCATACCAGACGGGGAGTGTTCTGACTTAATTTACTGAGTTTGCTCTCTTTATTGTTTATGCTTGTCCAGGAAAGACACCTGCTGGTGTATTTTGGTATCGCACCTTAAGTGCCTTTGTTTTGCTCCGCCAAAATCCAGTTCTAACCTGTTCAAAGAGCTGTATGGATCGAAGCAGTTTCTAGCGGTCAGATCCTTGGAGTAAATACGTCCGTAAGTGTTCTATGTCATAATTGTTTGAGACATAAGATGTTAACAGTTACAAAATACCTCTGTGATAATTCTAAAGAAAACGAATTAGCATAATTTTACGTTTGGTTATGAACCTATGCTGGCATGACTAGCTTGCTAACTAGCCCGTGTTTGCTAACTATGTAGCTTGTGGTTATTGTCAGATATGTTTTGTATTTTGCTTGTTTACAAGACACATGTTTAACGATATAGTAATGAGACATATGTGATATGTTGTCTTTCTGTTTATTTTATAGTTTTACCACACTGAAAAGAGAGAAAAGAAGAGCAACAGAGTTATCTAAAGAATGAACATCTGAAAGTAAAGTTCATCAACAAAACATTCTGGAGCGTCATTCCTTCTGCACTCTTTGGTTAGCTATCTGTCTGTGCCTTGTAAGAATCAGAATCAGAATCAGAAACAGGTTTATTGCCAAAGAATGTTTTCACAAACAAACGAGGAACTTTTTTTGGCGGAAGGTGCAAGAATCGCGCACCAAGACACCGAGGCGCCGTCTGCGGCGCCATCTAGGAAAGGGTGGATGAAAGATGACAGCATAACATGAGGGAAGAGAGGCGAGAAAAAGAAAAAGCCACCCCCCGACTATGCCCCTAGAGGGGTACAGTGTGGGAGCAGGAGAAACAAAAAACACCATTGCACATAAGCACATACATCTTAGACATGACTTGCAACGAGTAGGAAGGGGGGGAGGGGAGGTAATCCAAAGACTGGGCGATAGCCCCGTCATTGGGGCAGAAGGTAACCAGCACCGACAAGCAGCCAGCCCGGTCCTTCGCCGTCACGGCGCCGGACGCAGACCCCGTCCTGTCACCCTGGGGGGGCAAAGCAGGCGAAGGCGTGGGATGGGGGGGGGGGGTAGTGAGTGCTTTTTCAGTGTGATGGTTGTGTGTGTAAGTGGCCTGATGTATCGTCCTCCCCCAGTCCACAACAGACAAAGTTCTCAGTCCACAAGATGGTCGTTGCCATGGAGATGGCCTTGAAGGGTCCTGGGGAGAAAACAACCACAGGTGTCTGTGGATAGGGGGAAGGGAATGAGAGAGAGTCTCGCTTCAGTGATCTTCGGGGGAGTTGTTGTTCCAGTCACGGCCTTGGCCAAGGCCAAGGCCCGTCCTGGTAGAGGGAGCCGAAAGCAGATAAGATTGGGATTGTTTGGTCTTCCAGTAGCTGCAATTCAATTTTGCGCACCCACTATTCCTCCAATTTCCTCCCGTTTGCCAATAGGATTTCAAATCGATCCAATTTCATTTGCAGAGCCGTCAGCTTCTCCACGATGTTGTCATTCTGACGGTTTAATGCCAAAGTCTGAGTGCCAACAACTCTGCCCAACGCGTCAATCATGTCGGGCAGCCTTAGGGGGCTTTTAACGGCTGTCACCGTTTCCTTAATTTTCCGATAAGCCAGGGCAGCGCCAAATCCAAACAGCAGAAATCCTGTAATCAAAGTTCCGAATAGGTAGATGTCTTCTACGTCCTCCACGGAGAGTGGTGCTAGGCACAAGACCCGCCACTTCGCCCACGCGTCCATCGTGTAACCAGCAACAAACGTCCCGGCAGGACAGGCAGGTTCCCCCGAACCCGAGCTTCTCGTCGAGAAGATGGTGTCAATTGCGTTTAAGGACCAGTTGATTACGTCCATGGTTTTTAGTTCGAAGAGCGATGCGGAGAGAGTCTCTCAAGTATAGAGACAGACAAGACATGACGAGAGAAGCCAAGCAGGGAGGGGAAGGTCATGGGGAGGAGAGGGGGAGAAAAATGCGACCGCCTTCGTCGAGAGCCAGACGCACACAATTGCTAGGACAGAATATTCCACATTGATATCATGTTAAAAGGTGACCTAGAGAGTAGATGTAGAGTTTTCCTGTAAACCAACAATGTGTTCTCATCAAAACATACTCGGTCTCACACAAGATCCTTTAAACCTCTTAACATTCTTCTCCCAAAACTCATTTTTCCTCCAAGTGGGATTAACCAAAGGCTGCATAAACACTTTGTGATTGGCTCCTTTCAGCCTGATGAACGTCACCTGGTCATGAGGAGATGGTGATTGTGTGAGATTGTAGCGGTAGCATGATTAAGGTGCATAACATGTCCATATGAGGCTACCTGCTCCTCTTCTGTTTCATTAAAATCAGTCATAAGAATAATAAAAGACATTATTATTATTTTAGCTCTAATTAATTCCAAGAGATAGCTATCACCTGGAATATAAAACCCATATATGAAGGAAAACCAGAGGAAAGATCTCAACCTTTAGAGTTTTAAATTCATTTGGAGCCCCTTCCAAACTACAATTAGTAAACAGGTTATACAGCAGAAAAATAATAGCACTAAATTAAGAGTATGCAACAAATAAGCACCAAGAAAGTTCCTCATTAAGACTCATATAGTCAGATAATATGTAGTAGAAGATGGCACTGGTGTTCATGCCATCTGATATTGGTTGAAACTCTTTTAAGTTTTACTTGTCTGACGGCCTATTATTCCACATTTCTATTCCTCTGAACATAACAGTCCTTTGCCTTGCGTTTGTTTTTTGAAACAGGAAGGGAACTACATCCTTTTGACAGTTTCTATTGTTCTGTTTCTACTCTTCATCACACAGCAACCAAACAGTGCTTCACCAGTTCTGCTGCCCGGCCCCCGAGGCCCCTGAGGGGGAGACTTCTACTGCCTGTGTCCCCAGGTAAGTCGACTGCATCCTTGTCACATCTGCACAATTTTTTATTTTTCAATTTCTTTACTTATTTTCTTACTTTGAACAATTAAAAAAAATAATTGTTGTGACTTTTAATCGCATCCTGTAAATAGCGGTGCGGCAGGAGCTACTTTAGGCAACACGAGTACCCCAGCAGTGTTATCTCAGTTGAAGTGGTTTGTAAATGCTTCAGGGACAACATTAACCAATAAGAGGGAGACTCGGTCACTTCAGCTTGGATTTTGAGGTTGTTTCCTGAGTGAAGATTGTTTTAGTGCTTGGGAGTGTTTGTCAGACTATCAAGATGCATCACCACAGCAGTAACATATAAATCAACCACATCCAGATCCCACTGACTGGACAATGGTCAAGTCATGGTTGTAATTGGTAACATATATCACATTGCGTTTAGTAAGCAAAGCTAAAAGCCAGATTGGCACATGGCAGTGATGAATCCAGTGGAAATCCAACCGTGTATACTTGCACGTGAATTCCAGAAGTCTATTTTACTGCAAAAATAAGTATTTAGAGTGAGACCATTCAAAATCTCTGATGTGATAATGTGCATCCACTATCCTGAAGAATATGAAATATGGACCATCTAATATCTACTTCCTCTGCCTTTCTACGACATCGGTAAGGAGGCATGATAATTAATATGATTGAAAATATATAATAAGATAAACATGTACAAAAATAAATAATAATCATATTTGACAAGGTATTATCTCGCTCCTTTCAAGCACAACATTTTGTTAGCGTACTGCTTCATTGCACTGTGGAGTTTCTCTAAAAACGATGTCATTCACCTGGCATCAGTAGCTATTAAGCCACCCGCCTGGAAATGTGGACTTCCAATTTCACAGGAATGTCTTTAAAAATAAGTTTGATCCTTTATTAGTCCTGCAGTGTATGTACTGCATTGTATGCAGTTGGCAGAAAATAGAAGATAAGCAAACACACATTCATGGAGAAGTATAGTCTTCATCAGCAAGTGGCAGAAGTCTAAACACTAACTTGAAACACTTCAGTGCGTTTATAAAATCCGACATGTGGTTAACGCAGAGTGGAAGACAGAGGAGTGAACTGTTATTATTGGCTTTGTTTACCACTTTAAAGAGCCGCTCCATAAAGCTAGTATCAGACAAATCCTCAGACGACCGACTCAAAACCCAAGTATCTCCCAGCCTCTGTTGTCACAACAAGAGACACTGTCTCTCAATAAATGAAATTGTAGAGGCAGCGGTCAAAACGGAACAGGAGTGACTTTGGGAAAATTTGAAAGGTAGAAAAAAATACGGACAATAATCGATCGTAGTTCAGAAACTTGAACTTTGCTGGATGGAAGCCGTTTGGTGCTGTTGTGTTCTATACTTGTGTCGTACCATTAGCTAAAGGTAATAACAAAGTGCACAACAGAAGGTCTCTGCTCACCTTTCAACCCCTGTAACTCCTCAAAACAAGCCCCGCCCCCTCTCTGCCAATCTCTGAAGCAAACCACTTCAAAGCAGGACTCTGGGGCCGAGACAGAACGCAGCTTGTGGTTTTGTCTTTTTTTGTTTTGTTCTTGTTGCGTCTTATCTCTTTTTAAAAGCTGTATTCTGTTGTTGTTGATATCTGTATTTCCGCATTGTTGTCAGTAATTTGTTGATCATTCACTCACGTGGCATCACCACATCACATCACTCCACATGGCACCACCCACCTCATTGCATCCATCACCAGTCATGATCACTTCATTCGGGCTTGTCTCTCCACTGTGGTCACGTTAAGTTTGAAAGAGTCATGTCTGAATATAACCATGTAAACAAAAGTGTAACTATGCAATGTAAAAGCTACCATAATGCATTGATGTGTGTACTGTAGGGTCTTTCCCATGCTGGGAACTGGTGAGCCTTCTTGTTGACACATGTAATGCATGTGTTCATGTGAAGAAAAAAAAACTTCTTATCATGTTGCATGCTTTGGCTTCGCAGTGATCAGAACATAGCTTCCTGTCTATCTGTGTGTGTGTGTGTGTGTGTGTGTGTGTGTGTGTGTGTGTCACTACGGTACACACAGCATACGATAGATAATTATCTAGGAAAACACACAATACTGTGCACACCCCGGAATATATAATGATAGGCTGGCAGAAGAGTCACAAAACCTAAATTCTTTGAATCCAAGGCTTTGTGTCCCGTTTTTGGAAAATTGGCATGATTAAAAATATGACAGATTAGCTATTTGCACTTCCTGTTGCAATGTACCCATAGATGTGCACACATCGATTATACAAACAGGGTGATTCCAATTTTCTATGAATTCTAAGCAGCTTTATGGCTATTTTTTTCATTTACACTTAATCTGCGCATTGTGTGTGTGTGTGTATGTATAGATTTAAATCACTTTTAACTCCCATAAGAGGAAATCACTTCTTTTTTTTGACACAAACTGCATTAAATGTTTGAGAATTACTAAAAGCCTTTGAAAAAAAATCAACAAAAGCCTCTCATAAAAATAAACGCGTGTGAATTCCTTGATGTTGCATGACCGAGGGGATCCACTCGCCACTAAACAAGGCCTGATTAACGTATAAAAAGGCCAACTCATTGCCTCTTTGTGCGATGCCTCCACTCCGGGATGTAATGAAATCTTGCTTCACCTGGCAGACAAAGAGCAATTATTGATATTTCATTTGCAGTACACTTTCTACTGAGAGTAATTTAACCCTCTGAGTCAGAGGGACAGCTCAGAAAAGGGCACCGGCGTGCACTTCCACAAGAACTCATTGTGCTAATTTGAAGCCACACTTGCTCTTGCTTTGTATCCGTCTCCACCTGGGGTACTTCATCCCATCAGTTAGCAAAGCGGGAAACAAGCAGGCAATAAGTTGCTGTGTGTGGGATGATTTAAATGAGGAGGACGTAGGAAGTTGTGAACTGTCGCATATAATGAGGACCCGACGGAGGTTGGAATTTCACCCTGACCGCCTGGTCACTCTCGCCAAGCGTTAAGGAGGCACCAGAGGGTTTAGGGAGTGACGGGCATTTGTATTCAGGGTCAACAAGTCGGATCTATAATCACTCATGGAAGAGGCTGATGGTGCGGGATGGCCACGGCCTTTAAATGAGTCGCGTGAGCCGTCTTCTGCTGCAGTGTGCTCACGTTGCACACAGGAGTTGTGTTGTTACTTTTACCGTTCCATAAGGGACCTTACATTTAACTTTATGCTCTGCAGCAAAACTGAGAAGTGCTGCGGTCAACACACAGGGCCCCAGAAACCTAATAAATGAAGGGAACGCGTTATTAGAATATTCTAGCGTGGAGAATGGCCCCGCAGAAGAGCTATAAATAATGACACTCAGGAAGATGCCTGGTGGACAAGCTGCAGGTAGAAATACGACTTTTTAAATGGCTGCTGTGTGCAAGAGTCCACTTTAAGAACATAAATCCTCTCCTGTCTTTCAGGGTGAACGAGAGCTTTATGGTGCTGTATTTGAGTATTTGCAGGTAAAAGATTCTCATAAAAATACGGATTCACACACACACTCATTCATGAATGCTAGCAGAGTGACACTACCGACGAGGAAAAGCATCGCAAGAAACAACGTCTGCTCACTCTTGATAACACTTTCGAAGCACAAACGTATGTTCACAGTTTGGTTCCACTTCGTGAAGTTTACGCAAGTGTATCTCAAGTGTAAAAAAAAAGAGAAGTTTGAGAAACTTAATTTTTTTCTTCCATTTTTGAGTCAGTGTTTTTCCATCAGCGAAACAGAATGTGTCAAACAAGTGCAAGTGTCAGTTTTAGCAGTGTGAGCTGGACTTCTTCCAGCAGATCAGTAAGAGTGCAGCTGCTTCCTCAGCATTCTTCTCCAATAAAGTAGCCAATAACTTTGGCTGGGGTTGGTGAGAGTTGTCACTTGACACTTATAAGATGTTTTGTGCAATATCTGGCTCTGGTAGAGCACGATGCAGCAGAAATGCCCTAGAAAAAGGGAACATTATTGAATATAGACAAAACGTTCGTGATGCGAGCAGCAATTATTTAGTGAATCCTGGTCACGTTTATCCGTTTCTGATTAAATCACTAAAGAGGAGATGCAGACAAATGAAAGAGTGTTGGACGCCAAACTGCCTTTCGATAAATACTTTATTGCAAGCTAACTTTGAGATAACAGGTTTTAAGTCAATGTAGTATTTTGTGTTTTGTTTACTTATTTTGTCCACATTTCCTGGTCCAAGTGGTTCAACCCTGCACTTTCAGTTCAACCTGGGCTTCACTTAAGTAAATGACCACTTCCAAAGTAAATGAACAACAGCAAGCCATCTTGACGAGTGCTGACCTTTGAGGGGAGTCATTTATCCGGGGAGGAGGCAAGTGGCCAGACAGAAGCAATGAAAGCTATGGTGGATTTAAACTACCCATTTATTAGTTAATGTCCTGCAAGTTGACAAGTCTAAATAAAAATAAATAAAAATAGAATTAAAACAACAATAGATACCCTATATATATATATTTCTATATGAATATATATATATATATATATATAAGAGCACATTTCTGGAATAGCATCTCAGACACACAGACTCATGTCTACCAGATCAATGTTGATAAGACTTTTCTTTATCAAGTGAGAACCAATATGTATTGGAAAGGGCCACTATTTGAATTCAAAATGTATGTCCTAATCCATGCAGTTTACATTTTTGCCACAGAAATTCGGACAAAGTTGTCATGCTTCCACAGTACTTAAAAAAACAAATTCCTGTAAATAGTTCAAGAAAGTAACAATTTCCCTTCATGGATGAGTCATCCGCCTAACGATGGAGCTGATAGGATAGTAAACACTCACTCTTTTGGTCACAGAGTTAAATATAGACGGGCCAGTCAGCCTTTGGCAGGTGGCAGCATATATTTCTGGTTTGATACTTGAGCCTGTCGGCGATTCAGCTGCCAAACCGACTGCTTTCCCCCTTCAGCTCACCGTGTGCACATTGGGCTTATTGCCAGATCAGACGTGTGTTCATTTTCATCTACACCTCCAAAACGTCCTCAATCATATGGGAATAAAATGTCCGAGGCCTTGAGTGTTTAAGATGAAGCGCTGCCCCCGTGAGAGATCACAGTCGGGAGAATCATAATGTTTCTGCAGGAAGTTAATTCACCTCCGGTCATGAAAAAAGTAGACAGCTGTGTCGTCTTGCCAAGACAACCTTTACTCTAATTAATCGTAGAAATTAATTATAAACTGCACTAATTAGTGGAGTCACGGTGTCTGCTAAATAAAAAGGTGACGCCGCTGTGGAGACAAATAGAGGTCCTATCTGTCGTGGAGAACTACAGGAACCATGATGCATTGAGACAGCCGGAGGAGCTGATGGAATGATTGATCTGTTGTGTTGGAGGACGCTCAGGGACATGTTGGGAAAGTGTGCCTGGAGCTGCTTCTTAGTCCTTCAGAACCTGCCTTTAAGAGGCGCGGCGGCCACACACGCACACACAGACACACACACACACACACACACTCGCACTGGACAGAGCCGACCTTAAAGAGCTTTAAGATCTGCTTTTGTCCTCACACCACCAGACTCCACGCAGTCTCACCTGTGTATCGGCAAATTACATTTCACACGCGTGGAACCCTCAATCACAGTTTCTCCAAATTCCTCTCACCTCTTCACCCCATCATTTATTAATTGTCCTCATCTCCCTCTTTCTCTCTCTCTGTGTGCTAGCCCACAAGTGACCTTGTGGGCTAGCTGTTCTGTTGTCATGGGAACAGAGGGCACATCAGCAAGATGTGGCACAGCATCCAGAATATGTTTGCTAGGAGTCTGCAGCAGCACCAGTTAGAGTCTTGTTTTGGGTCCTCTTTTGTCTCTTGTCCTTTTGCCATTGGTTTAAAGAGTTTGTCTCTTGGCCAATCAGAGAAGCACTCGTGATTCTCCTCAAGAGCCTAGCTTCTTCCTCTTTAAACACATCCTGTGGGGTTTGAGTATCGACTAAATGCACCCGAAAATTGGAATTACCACTCGGCATCATTGTGAATGAATGAAATCTGATTTTTAAAGAGTGCTTGGAGTAATCTCTAATTTAAGTGATGCTGCGACTAATTCATGTTCACCCTGAGGTGTGATTTACACAGGACCCTTACCACAGAACAGTGATAGAAAATCTGCTCATGCCCAGCCATCATCATAAATCATCATACATTCCCTGTTATTGATGCATGTAGGCCTTGATTAGGCAGAAAGAAGTCCGCCAATACTTTCTCCGTTGCTCTGCCGCATTCCTGCAGTGTCACGTCAGCCCTCTCTTTAGCAGAACAGCGGTACAGCGTTCACATCTGAGAGCTTCTCCTCCTCTGCTCTCTCCGCTCCGCAGCTTATCTCAGCATTGTGTGGCGAGCGGAGGGCTCTATAACGGAGGAGATTTAATAAAAGCACAACATTTTGATGACTTTGCTGCAGCGCCTCTTGTGTGTCTTGGAATCAGCAGTCTTTTAAGTTTCAGCCTCTGTATAAATGCCAGGGCTTGGTACTGTGATCTTCTTTGACACACACATTTAAAGGCAGAAGGGACGCTGTTGATGGCGATGGAGTATAATATCATGTTTACAGGGGCACTGCGACCATTTTACACGTCAACTGGAGTTTGTAAGCAATGAGGAGTGCAGTAGACACTCACAATCATCTGGTTTATAACAAAAGGCCTGTGACAAACTGGAGTTTGGTGGAATTTAAAATTAATAATGAAAAACTTCATTTATGTAGCACCTTTCCTTAACAATGTGCTGTACAGGGTAAAAAACCACAAACAACAGAATCATGAAAGTCATAAAACAATAAGAACAATATAACCGTCAATAAAACAGACATAAAACATATTAATAAATCATTACACTTCAAATTAAAACAATAAACAATGAGGTAGGAAGGCAAAACAGAAGGACCATAGGCTATATAGACTATAAGTGTATTTTAGTTGTTCAATGAAGAGATATTTATCCATCCTAAAATTCTAGATTTTCTGCGGAGACAGAAAATGAAAAAATACACTGCAGCATGTTCAACAATGGATTTGGTCCTTTAACGGACTCACTGGTCCCTGGAGGCTCGGCTATACCCAGAATACCCACTGAAATATGTTGCAGGAAGTAATGACAAAACCATAAATACAGCACATGTATATGTTCTGCAGAGGCAGGCAGTGAATGATAATAAACAAATAAAAAAATAAAATACCTAATTCATATCGTTTTTCATCATTTTTTTTGGGGGGGGGTTCTGATATTTTTGTATAACTTGCTGCTCCAAATTCAATAATGGTTTTTGGTCCCTGGAACCGACTCCCTTGTCCCTGGAGGCCCGGCTCCTGCTATAATATCCCCGAAAATGACTTACTATGCAGCCCCTAATGACCGTTCTGTGCCTGCAGCAGAGTCACTGCGAGAAAAGAAAAAACAATAAATGCACATTCTTTTGCGTAACTTAAGAATGAGGCAATCGTTACGAGATGAAGTTTCCTTCTGATTATGTCTCTCTTTGTTCTCAGCCTGAATACAGATCGTTGGATTTGCCCATGGCTCAGATTAATGTCCTGGCTACAACCACCCCGTGTGCTTTCAGAAAATAAAGATTTCGAGCACAGTGTATAGGGATGTCTATGTGTACAGATTGTAAAGCACTCTGAGACAAATTTGTAATTTGTGAAATTGGGCTATACAAATAAACTGAATTGAATTGAATTGAATATAGACTCTACACACACACACACGCACACACACCCTTTCCCCTCCACTGTCTCTTTCTCCAGCCGTCTTATTAGTCTCCATCATCTCAAGGGTCCCAGAATACCCATACTCCCATTCTGCAGGCCAATCAATAGCTCAACTCCGGCCTGACAGTGCTGCGAGTCTGCGACACATTGTCCCCGGTGTGTGTAGGTGAGTGTTTGTGTATGCAAGCGAGAGAGAGGGTGAGCCAAGACAAAAAGGGCATAATGTCCTGGGATGAGTTTGTGTTTCAGTTCTTTGTGTGTAGCTGTACGCTTTGTCTAAATTGCCTGCGGCTCCACAAATGTAACTCTCCTCTGGACAGCAGGGGGTGCTAATGAGAAATACAAGTCAGAGACGTCCATCTGTGCCGGCTGCACATTCTGTCCTGACCTTACAGCTTTTGGCCGTCAGCCCGTATTTTCATCCTCTGTCCTTCCACCTCGTCGTCCCCCGTCAAGAAGTCAATGACGGCTGTTTGATGATTTGCGCCCGAGGAACCATCCCTTTCATCCACACAGTCCACATCATGTCCGCCGGTGCCAGCGTGTCACAGCACGCCTCATTTGTGGAGAAGAATCGAGAGCCAAATGCCACAAACAGCAGGCATCTGGTGCATTCAGCTGCTCGACCCGTCGGCTCCAGAGGTTGTGGTGAGGGCACAGGGTGAGCTGTAAAGCTCCTGCAGGTTTAAATGCAGGGAAAAATTAACAAACCGTTTCATTTTTGCAGAGCTTGGGTAGAAACAAAAAGAGGTAGCAAGAGCGTGGACATATGAGGCTCTGGCTGACCTTTTTAAATACAAATGATGGACATCTTCATCATGTGTCAATCACTTTCCGCTGAAGCGCTGATATCTATTTTTTTGGGCAGGAGGATGGATTTCTTTTCACTAAAATGTGTTTTTCCCCCTAGTGCCTTGTGCTGACTCCTCTGCTCATTAAACTTTCTGTCATCAGTTGCAATTTTTCAGAATTTCTTGAGGAATGTGTCTCGGATCTGCGTTTGTGTATCAATTTAGAATATCTGGTATGTGTTCACTTATTGATGCATTTTTACACCTCTTCTTTTCCTTCGATATTCGGATACGCTGCTCTAAGTTCAGCAACGCTTGTTTGTGAGGTTCAGGAACACCTGCTAGACGTGTCAGCTACATATACAAAAAATACTATGGTAAATGGTATAATAACTTTTAGTGTTCTCTTTGAGTTTATCCCAGGTAAGGTGGGGTGCCTTTAATTCAATTCAATTCAGATTATTTGTATAGCCCAATTTCACAAATTACAAATTTGTCTCGGAGTGCTTTACAATCTGTACACATAGACATCCCTGTCCCAAAACCTCACATCGGATCAGGAAAAACTCCCAAATAACCCTTCAGGGGGAAAAAAGGGAAGAAACAGAGGAGGATCCCTCTCCAGAATGGACAGGTGCAATAGATGTAATGTGTACAGAAGGACAGATTCACAAAACACTGCAAAGAAAAAACAGATAGTTCATAACTCATTTCCAGCCACACACACAGTGCACCGGGTATCGCGGTCTAACGGGTACGGGTCGTTCCCTCCTGTTCCCATGTGAAGGGACATTAGGAGTACCCGGCGTGGGTGGCAATGTCAGGTTCCGCTTACATCACCGGGTGGAGTCCTTGTCCTGGCAGCTTGTCGACAGCCTCACGACGGTAGATCAACACGGTAATGAGTGGAGAGGAGGATGTGGAGGAGGACACACGGAAAACTGCTGACAAGGCGACCTGACGCTGCTGTCGCCTTGCTCACTTTAATAAGAGATGGGGAATGACGGAGAGGCGCGCGAGGCTGAGTCAAGGAGTGGAGTTGAGGCTGAGATTGTGCAGGGAAATTTAATGATGTAGATGCGTGCTTCCATCCATATCTGTTCTCTGTTTTAAATATGTGTGTTCAGAATTAGAAATGAGGAGGATGTGTTTATAAGAAGGACTTGTATTTTCAGAAGAGATATCTGCTAAAATGAAAAGCCCCATCTTCAGGCAACTGAATGCTGATGATAGAGCATCCCTTTTTACTCTATCATGCTTTTGTGCACAGTGTGCCGCCCGTTACCATGACTTCAGCTGTGTGTGTGAGTCATCTTTGCAGTGTGTATGTCAGGCTGTGTCATTCCGTGTCAGTTCAAGGCTTATTTCGTAGAGGTGGTCAATATTAGTTACTTGTTAAAACAGACCTGGCGGTGCCTGTCTGAAAAAGAAAAGAAGAAAATAAAAAATCCACTTTTTATGTTGAACAGAAGCACGCCGAAGCCTTCAAGATGAAGCTCCGTGACAAGACCTCCATCAAAAAAGAAGATGAAAACTGCTAATGACTCACAAGCATTCAAAGTACGGCAAACAAATAGGTGTTAACCGTGTAATGTTGGTGAAATCAGACTTATTGTTGCACATCAGGTGTCCGACTGTTTTCGGTTCCACTCTTTCACCCCATTTGGTACCCATGACACGCACCATTAGTTTGCTTCTACAGGAACCCACAAAGTCCATTTTGTGATCGACCCGCTCTGACATCGCCAACCAGATGGGTCGCTCTCGAACGCCCCGCGTCACCGGCAAAAGTCAGAGAGAAAAAAATTGGATGTGAAAATCTACACAGGTGTGGACGGGGGGCTCTCACTCTGGAAGAAAAACCTTTCACATTTCACCGAGGTGTAATCGAATTTCTCTGCCGCTCTTATCGGCTCGGTGATGTGATAGCATCTCAATGGAAACTCAACGCTGGTCACCTCCTGGCTTAACTTGATTTTTATTTACTTTCTTGCCATAGAATGAGCACAGTGTTACATTATTCTGGTTACCCTTCCGTTGAAAGCAATTTCACCGATGGCGGGAGACTGATTTGGTGTGTGTGTGTGTGTGTGTGTGTGTGCACGTGTGTGTGTGAGAACAGTGACAGATGATGGAGAGCCCGATGACAGACCGGGCTTCTTCTGCCTCGGCTCCGACATCACAATAAACAACCCACGCTCGAGTTTTTTCTTTTGTTGCTGGTGACAAATACACCCTGTAGGAAGGGAAATAAATAGCTTCACACTGTAAGTCTGTGCACATCATCTGGAGACCGTCTTCTCCAGAAAGATTGACAGCATCCGTTGTTTGCCGTTTAGAACGATGTGCGCGCTAAAGCAGGAAGCAGTGTGACGTTACGGCACAGTGAAATAAAAGGGTTCGCGAGCAGAATTAAGCAATAAGGTACGAGAGGCGGTCCTGTATCGTCAATAATGTCCGCTACAGCTGTCGGACATTATGGCTGAATAAAGTACTCCTCGTGACTCTCAACCAATCAGAATGCTTGATTTGATCTACCCATATTATAATGATATTAATGACCGGGGTTTTCATCCTGTCTGAGCAGTAGATAATGCAGTATTGAAGTATTAACAACTTCAAGTCCTGCAAGGCTCTATTTGTATACATTTGGAATTAGGTTTTATTGTATATACTGTTGAATTAGTTTAATAATTGGTTAAATTTAGGGGGTAACGTTCACGCTGGGAGGCCGTTCGGAGCGGTCTTCACTCCTTCAAGGTTCCGATTTAGGGTTCAGATGTGTGTGTGTGCGCGTGTGTGTGTGTGTGATCATCGGCAGGTTTTCTAGGTTGCTGAAGGTGCAGGAAGTGGATTGATGTTTTCCATTTCTGTTGACATCACATCACACGACTGCAGTAGAAATGGCTTAACTGTATCAGATTTTGCTCTGAATATCTCAGCATTTCTTTTGTGGAGAATTGTAATTCAGTTTATATCAAAAACATTTAAAACTCTCCTCTGTCTACTATGCACAAATATAGCAAGAAAGCAAGAGTAATGTGCAGGAGGAACGCTGTGTATTCAAAAGATGACGGTGCAGTATGATCACAGAACTGCCTTCAAAACAGAGAAATAAACACTTGCAATCAACACAATCAGAAACTCAGCCTTGTTGACTGACTGCACCAACATCTATATTGTTATATAAACCATGTGCCAAATGATTACTGTGTAAAGAGGAAAGATTGGCTTACAGAAAAGGATCACCCGACTTTGCCGTTTCCCTCAGCTACCGAGCGTTGTAATTGTTTTGGTTTCATAGCAGCTGACAATTAATCAATCTAGTTATCATTTCAAGTTAATGGCTCATTCAGGATATTAGCTTTGCAACAAATGATGCATTCCTTCCTCGCACGTGTCTTACATTTAAAACATGTTTCACTGGTTGTCTCTTCAAATATCCGGGAATCTATATCCGTCAGTTAATCCCCAATTTCCATATCTCAGGCTGCCTTTCATCATTCCCATCTAAATGATTTTGGAGATTTTTGAGTTTTTCTTTTCCATTTGTGGATCAGTCTTTTCGGCTGTATCACACGTGAGTCCACCGATATCTTTAAGAAACGTCCGACTCCCACTAATGTCCTCTCTCCTCCTGGGTGTGACGAACATCTGGATTTATCTCCACGTCAGTAATGTTACCTGTCAAGATCTCTGTTCTCGTTCGGTAAAGTTTACAATAATAATGATGATATATTTGAGATACCATTTTCTCTTTAGAAAAGAAATCCTCCTCTGGACAGGTGTTGTAAATCAGCGTTTCGCTCCAAGCACTTAACACAGTGCATTTCGTTACTGTGCACATTCTAATGCCACTGTGATGACATATCAAATACAGTCCAGTCAATGTTGACATATTAACCAATCACTTGCATTAATTCTTTCATAAATCATGAAACACCCCCTTATTCTTAACTTTTACATCCAGCTTTCAAACCTAAAATAGATTTTGGGTTGAGCCTTTAATTCCACTAATATTACTAAGGGCTCAATGGCTTACATAAAAACCGTAATCAGAATAAACTTGCTAATTCCAAGAGAAATGTCACTACATTTGAAAGTGTAATATCTCACCCACACACATATAAAGTAGCTCGGGGGAGACTCCAGATCATGGTGGGCGCTGTGGGCGGCTCGCCATCTCTTATTCAATAAGCGCATGAGTAAGAAGTATACAAGTATACTGCAAACATACTGGACACAGGAACAGGACGCCACAGATGATTTATATGCTCCTTTTCTCCTTCTATTTCTTTCTCATAATGTGGAGGCTGAATACTAACTCTTATCCAGGAGAACTAAAAACGTACGGCGGCCCCGTCATTGCACAGCGGCGGCCTTTTAAATGATTTTGTTTCACTTTTAAGTCTCAATTGCTGAGCGCGCAGCCCACATTACAACTGGGGTGACAACCTGCACTTTCATTTATAACCCCTGCGCAGTGAATTGCGATGAATAAAATATTGTACGAGCTGAATCATCTGACACTCATGATGTTGTATCACTCGAGAGCCGCTGAGAAGTGTCCTTGATACGTTTTATGACTCTGTGTTAGTTTCTCCTCGTGAGCCAATATATAACGGCAGCAAGTTGCTGTAGAGCACTCAAATCAATAGTGTGCGCAGTAGCTGTGTTTAATATCTTTTGTAAACTAAAGAAAAACAACAGACTTGTGGAGATATTCCCGAGCCACCTCCTGTCTTGTCAAGCTCCCGTGATTTAGCATCAGAGCTGCTGTCACGCGGTCCTTGAAGTATTGAACCGCGTTGCTTAAACGACGCTAATTCAAACAAGACACCCGTGCATCGGTGAGACGTCGGAGGATATTTTCAGATAAGTGAAAAAGAGAGTGAGCCGAATAAGGGAGAAAAAAAACAGTTATCCCCCCCCGATGGGCCGCATAATAGGCAATTAGCTGGTGAAATCATACGGGTGGGGGTGGGGGGCTCAATTGTTTCTTCCACTCGCAATGAGGCCAAGCAGAACCTGCATTCTCTCTCCAGGCGTTGTTGTCCTTGAACACTTGTTTTTTTTCTTTTTTTCTGCTTCTCTGTTTGGCGCTCCCTTAAAGAGTTACTTTTGTCACGAGGGATAACAATAGCATCGTGATTCATACTTGTAAAAGGAAAGAAAGGTGATTAAGACACGAGACGATGAATATCTAAAGCAGGCGTTATGTTCGGAACACACTGTCTGTGGCATCGTGCGGTTTACCAGAGCATCCCAACCACGATTGCATGTGCTTTGCAAATTTATTTTTTAAAAAGTGCAAATGTAAGATGTTCATATTGGAACAGTGTGTTCATCGTTTTATTATCATATGTCCAGGGTTACATGACCTCTTTATTCATGAATCTGATGACTTTAGTCCAGCAGCAAAAACCCTTTGGATGCCTGAAGATCACATGTTGTCCTCGTGACATCAGTGTTGCCCCTAACTTGTGACACAGTGACCGTGTTTACATGCATTCGAATAACTGGCTTAGTCGGACTGAAATCGAATTATCCGTTTCATGTAAACACCTTTGTTCGACTATGTGCGGTCCGACTACGATCCGATTAACACCCCTGGATAACTCGATCCGATCCGGTTGATAATTCGACTATCGCGGCATGTAACGGTGAATTGGATTAGGAACTGGACTTTGCGTCTTTGCGCATGCTTGAGATCCGCCGCCCTCCTCCCTCCCTCCCATGTCGTGACCCGGAAGTCGAAAGAGACGATAAGTTGTCACTGCCGGGAGCCTGGCCGGCAGAAAACAAACAAACAACGCCAATAGCGCCATTTGCATTCGCTGTACTCCTATTAACATCATGCAAGAACAGTAGAGGGATGGAGCTTCGCCTTGCTCTCTGTTCGCCATCTTTCTCGAAATGTTGATGTTGTTGTTGTTGGTTGTTGTTGGTAGTGGTGAAGAGGTCAAGCGGAAATGGCTGTATCACCACGAGTTGTAATGAAAACAGCGCCACCTATCGTATCGGATATGACATGCTTTCGGCCAATGATTCAAATTACTCACTGCCATGTATATTGGGATAACAGCAGATCCCCCAAAAGATAGCATAGTCCGACTAAAGCAAGATTAGAATTATACCATCATGTAAACGCACTGAATGACTTCATGCCATCTCTTAGGATATGATACCTTATTAATTAGAAGAAGAAAAACAGCATTAAAATGAAGGTAATTTAGGCGTGTCTCCAAAAGTAGGAGAATAGATTGGTAGCATATTTCTTTAAGCAGATAAGGGGTGATATAAAACCTGATTTATGAATGACATTGAGTGATGAATGCCTATCATGTTCCATCCTTGAAGTCATGCCCCTGAGTACCGGGCCCTGTTTATATATCTGTGTACTTGCAGTACGTCGACCACAAATCTCCGAAGCAATTTCCACCACTGCCGTCTCCCTCCCTCTTTCTCTTCTTATCTCTCCCTCCATGTTTCCACATCCCGCATCGGCTTTGAAGAGATTCAATTGGTAATCCTGTCTCGCATATTTCGCAAAAACCCAACCTGTTTTTATACCCTGTGCTCCGTTGTTGCTGCAAAGACGTCACGTCGGCATTGCATGAGAATGCCCGTGGTTATGAGGGTCTGTGTGTATTGCGTACAGGATGTGCGAGCAGTTTGTCCTCAAATCCTTCAGGGCGGCTATCCTCGTTCAGTCTTTCAATTCGACACGATAACTAAAAGCCGACCCTCTTTCCAGCCGGAGGCGAGCATCCGAGTGTGCCGTGTGACGTGTGTGTCGTCTCACCTCAAGCTGCTCGCCCTGTGATACTTAACACTGGCCCGCCGTAAAGGAATGTCTGTATGGGATTTTAAACGAGAGCTGAGGGCGGATTCAGTGCTTTTCAGAAACATAAACTGTCCGACATTGATCTCAGTTCTCTTCCCTCTTCCGTCCAGGATGTATGGATTACACTTAAAAGTACAGGATCGCCTCTCTCGTTCACGCCGGGTTTCTTCTCGTCCGTTTGCCTCTTTCTCGCTAAACACTCGTCCTCCTCAAGCGAGCGCACAATTGATGGGCACCTCCATAAGCAATCCACTCATGCAGGATTGATCACATGAGGCCGGCAGAAAGCACAAAGAGAATGTTACCCAGCATGCATTACTGCATTACTGCATGCAGGCTCAAGGTGAATTTCACACGTTAGAGTTAGCCGTGCTTGGTATAGGAGCGTAGTAACTTCATACATATTTTATGTCTATTTAACTATTCAAATAGCACTTTATCACTTCATTCTTGCCGTTTCATTACATCTTAGACACTTTCCCATTGTTTATCTGATTTGATCAGTGCCATTCTATATAGATCGATCAATTGTATGTATTTTCCCTATAGCATGCTGTAAATCACACACACAAGTACAAATTGACTTTGTGTCCTTGGGGAAAGAAAAAAAAAGCACAGAGAATGTGAACCATGTGACTCATCCAGTGTCTATCTAATGATTTAAACATGTCATGGCTATATTGGGAAGCCCACAAAAGCTTCTTTAGACAATATGGCCAAGAGAGTGCTGCACATATGCGTCCTCGGTCCTTTTCTGGACTTCACCGTCTGCCTTGCAACAAGATGGCGGTTCTCATGGGAGCGAGGCTGCTGCAGATGTGTGTGGATACCGGATGTGTGTTTCCGTTTGACCTTGATCGAGGAAAACAGAGACTGAAAAACTAGATGTGGTTTTTTACCTTCGCATTGAAAATGCGGAAGGTTATGTTTTGATCGCCGTGTATTTATTTATTTATTTATTTGTATGCGTGTTACTCGCATAACTAAAAAAGTATTAAACCGAATCGCATGAAATTTGGTGGGATGATTGGTTATTATCCGGGGACCATTTGATTAGATTTTGGGATCGATCGGGTCAAAGGTCAAGGCCATGAAAAGGTCAACATCTTCTTTTTACCATAGCGCGGTCAATTTCTATCCAATTGGCATGCAACTAATGCCAAAATGTTCATAATTCAATGCTCAATCTTGTGATATGCGAAGGTATGCGCTCTACCGAGTGCCCGTTCTAGTTTTATCTTTTGTTAAAATGAGGCCCGGATGGATGAATTTGATTTTATATTTACAGCCTTTATTCTCTGTAAAGGGTCTGTCCTCTTGTATCATGCTGTCATATTGGGGGGAGGGTAACGTATTGCACTTTGGGGCAAGCTTAAAAGATGGTAGATCCTGCAATTCCCATCCTGCAGCGTGTTGTTTTTCCTTTAACCCACCCTGTATGAACCTTCATGTCACAGGCTGATAATCACCGGGGTAATTTAGTCAGTCTTAACAAAGTTTCCATGACCAGTAAACTGATTTTATGATATATTTTTTGTACATTAATATTATTTGCTGAGATCAGGCTTTCTTCCACTCCTTCATTTCTTGAGTCAGAGCTTTCTCTCTGGACCTCTGTCCCCCTCATGCTCTGCCTCATCTCCTCATTATTCATATCCACTAAGCCATACGCAGTGTTGAGGGAATAACCCGTTAAGAGTAGTCGGATAACATTTGTGTTACTGATGACTGATGTAAAGCGTTAGTTTGCAATTCAAGTAATCAGTTATTTAGCAACAAATCTCAAATGAGCAATCTATTGCAAGAGCATCACAGTGAAGTGTGCCTGGGGCATGAGCAAAGAAACTCCACGTCCCAATTGAAGAAGCACCTAAAACACACACAGCTGTTGGTGGCGAGACGCATCGAGGAAGAGAGCGATGCCGGTGCAGCGGCTCTGAAACCAGCTGGCATGCGGAGGGGAATTAACAAGCTTGTAGCTGGTAATGTGGTGGTGAGAATATCCACTGAAGAGTCTCTATCTCCCCGTAAGATTATGAATAAAAAACCCTGTGATCTGTGATAAAGAGCTGTAGCTCTTGCTCCCCGTTCAGGGGAATAATGCGGCAATTTAACACGTGAACATATGTTTAACATATAATGCGGCACTACGCTGTTTTTACTTGCAGAAACTTTGATGAACAAAAAAAAAATGTGGGTGATGTATTCAGCACGTTGGCTCCATACATTACCCTCTGCATTTATGATTGGAAAGAAATATGCTTATTCGTGCAGAATATTCTGCTCTCCCGTCCTTGTGTTCTGATCAACTAATTAATTCTCCACGAGCAGTATGATAATAGATATTCCCATTATATATTCATATATATGTATATTTTAAAAGAAGCAAGCATAGCAGCAAGCAGCTACATCAGGGATCTCATTTGCTTCGACTGCTGCTAGTATGTTTATTTTTTCCCATGATGCCCTCTTCAGCAACTCTTTGGCTGCAGGCTGAAGTTAGGGCAGCTATATTTGTACCAGCAGTGAAGACCTTAACACTTTATAATATGATATTATGTCAGTTACTCTGATCATTTGAATTATGGATAGTATTTTTACATGCATTTGAGTAAGTTATACATCTAAATATTTCCTTCCACCGTTGAATAAATAACCTCAGTTTATACACACGCGTACAACAACACGCATTAAAACACTGCATGTCTGAACACACTCTCTTCACATGTACTCAGCATAATATTTCACGTCCCTGCAATGCTGCACAATGCCACACAGTTGCAAAGACTGCACATAAGGAAACTAGAATGGGCACTCGGTAGAGCGCATACCTTCGCATATCACAAGCTTGGGCATTGAATTATGAACATGTTGGCATTAGTTGCATGCCAATTGGACAAAAATTTATCGTGCTATGGTAAAAAAAAAGATGTTGACCTTTCCATGACCTTGACCTTGACCTTTGAACCGATTGATCCCAAAATCTATCAAATGGTTCCCGGATAATAATCAATCATCCCACCAAATTTCATGCGATTCAAGAAGATTTTGACCTGTTCATGACCTTTGACCTTGACCGTTGACCCGATCGATCCCAAAATCTAATCAACTGGTCCCCAGATAATAACCAATCATCCCACCAAATTTCATGCGATTCGGTTCAATACTTTTTGAGTTCTGCAAATAACACGCATACAAATAAATAAATAAATAAATAAATACACGGCGATCAAAACATAACCTTCCGCATTTTCAATGCGAAGGTAATTACGTGCAGCCAGAAGCAGAATGAAGCCGATACCTCCCCCCCCCCCTCAACACCCCCCCCCCCCCCTTATTCAAATCAATGTTGTCTTGTAAGTTGTTGCAGGCTAAATAAACAACTCAAGCCACACAGCACACACACACACACACACACACACCTGCACTCACAGAAGACTACAGCAGCAGCTTGTTAGCAGTCATGGCAGAGAGCGCCGGAGACACAAGCGAGTGTGTAATTATATTCTGGACGGAATGCATCGAGGCTGCTGCGCTCGCTCATCCGTCTTCAATGCTGACGCACGTGGAGATGAGAGGAGAGGGAGGGAGGGAGGGAGGAGGGGGGAGGGAGGCAGCATCCGGGGCTTGTCTCCGCCTCGTCAGTCACGTTGACGCCTGTAACCGCTCAATCTCCTTACCTGGAGGAGGACACAGTGGCTGTGCGTGTGTGTGTGTGTGTGTGTGTGTGTGTGACAGGGACGGTTGGACAGAGATGATGACGGAGAGCTTGACAAAATGGATGAAAGGAAAGAGGATGAGAAAAGTTGATATGCAGAGTGTGAGTGACAGACTTGGAGGTTGGAGGAAAAGGGAAGTCGCCGTTGGAGTTGTTGACAATGACTGTACGCTTTACACAAACACACACACACACACACACACACATGCATATATTACGTTATCAGTCACTTAATATGGAGATTTTAAAAGAAAAATGTACTGCGTCCCCTCACAAATAATCCCCTTGAAAACCTTATCCCAAGCGCATGTAACTTTTGATTTAGCCGTGTTGGTTGGCAGATTATCTCCCACCAGAACAAGTAATGCAAATAGGAACATTTAGATTCCCGACAATGAGCGGAAGCATTCTGAGCACAGACGGTAGGTAGGCAACGGAACGAGTCCTCGGTTTTATTCTTGCAGATCTATTTTTTGCGTAAGTGAAAAGCTCATCTGCGAGATGAGTGTTGGAGCAGCAGACTTTATTTCTCTATTCAGTATTCATTACTCGTATACAAGCTCTATTTAAGAAGTTGTAGACCCAGCTATATCCCCGCTTAAGATACTTTCTCCTCAAGTTTACGCGCTGCCTTGTGTGATGAAGATGAGAAGTGAGCCTCCCGTGCAGGAAGGGGAAGCAGACGGGATTTTGCTGCACACAAATCAGTTAAAGTCATTTTTCTGATTTACGGCTGTGTACACTCAGAACACGGAGCTCATTGTTGCCACACGTACACCAGGCCGGTGTGTAGAGGTTACATTTCTTTCACCTGTCAAATATTTTTACGGGAACACGCATATTTCTGTCATTTTTTCCCTGGAGAGAGTCATGCCAATGTTGTACTGCAGCACTCTGCAAATGGCCACCTGAGTGTCCTGATTCTGTGCTGACTGACTCCAGTCGTATCACCGTGTCCAATCAGAGAGAGAAGAAGTCTTAATCTGGGTAATGCCACCAGCTGGTATCACACTGTCAACCAGTGGGTAAACACTGCTCCAATTTAAAAGGATACTTCAGGAAAATCTGCTGATACTTAAGATGTTACTCATAAAACATGGTTTATATGTGCATATATTAAGCTGGCAGCATGGCTACAGTCATGGCAATGTTCAATCTGAATAATGATCTCAACAACTATTCGATGGATTGCCATGAACTTGTATACAAACATTCACGATGCCCAGAGGATTAATTCTAATACGTTTGGTGATCCTCTAATATTGTGTCTAGCACCAGCAGCAAGTCAAAAGCTTTTATTTATCTTATAAAATATGATATGATATTATATTATATATGATATTCCTTTATTCGTCCCACAGTGGGGAAATTTCAAATATTATATGTCAATATGTCAAATATGTCAATATTCATAGTTTTCCAGATGGTGAACGTTAGTTTTTGAGACATTTCACCAGAAAACAACAATCGGATGAACTTTAGTAAAAACATTCAGGATCACTTACAATTCACTTTTTTACTGACAGGAGTGACATCATCAGGTCAAAGTTTGAATACTTGAAAAAACTAATGTCATTCCATTTATCCTCTGCTGTGCTTATTATGAAACGTTGGCAGGCTAACAGACTAAAGAGTTGTCATATTGAAGATACACTGTGTGACTCCAGCTTTCAGACAAGGCTTTGTACCAATTACTATCTGATGTGATTTCATAAAGACATGAGGCGTGAGGCATTTTCATGTTTTGATGTCCTTGCTATTGATGCACATTTTTTCACAGCAGCCCTTTTGACATCTAATTGCAAAATAAACTTTTTGTATATATATTAGTGCTGTGAAAAATAACGCGTTAACTCAGTTAATTAAATTACAGGTTTAACTAGTTTTTTTTTTTTAACGCATTTAACGCATGCGCAGAATGAGCTTCCAATCCGTCTGGTGTTGGTCGTCTCGAACCAGCAGCATGTCATTCTGTCTCTCCGTGTCGCGTTAACACGACTCCGATCTCCGTCTCGCGCGCCGCAGAGCTTCGATGCTGGCGCGCGCACTGGTGAGCAATGCAGGGCTCTCAAGTGTCACGCATTGAGCGTGAGACTCACGCATTTCGGTCTTAACTCACGCACTCCCGCCACACATCGTATTTCTCTCACTGAAAAAAACTCTCGGCTCTTTAATGTTTTAATGCAGGGGTGGTCAATATGTCGATCGCGGTCGCCGCAGAGCTTCGATGCCGGCGCGCGCATCGCTCTGTCGCGCGAGCCGAGAATTGTTGACGGGGGGGGTAGACGAAAATTACAGGGTGACGGGGTGGAGATTTCCCCCTGTTATAATAGAAGGGGAAACACTGGAGTTGATAAGCGTGTCTTCTTGTCTGATCAATACGCAACTGTGAGGTGCGCGAATGGACCGAGCGGCCAGCTGCTGATCACTCACTCAATGAATAGACGGTGCACCGAAGACCCATTTTGACCCAGGAAAAACCCTGAATGTATATATGGGATTAATCATGATTAATCCACAGAAACCTGTGATTAACCTGATTACAAATTTTAATCGTTTCACAGCCCTAATATATATATATTTAATATTGATCAAAATACATATGTAGCTGTAGTATTTAGTGTGTCACAGTCAATCCAGTGAGCCAGCATGCACTATACTAGGGCCCTGACCTACCTATATGCAACCGGGCCATAATTACACCTGTGTTTAACTCGTCACTATGGCTGGAGTTAAACAAGAATATTATGGAAGTGTCTTTTCGGCTAATAACAGCAGCATGACATAAAAGCCTCTACCTCAGAGTTAAACCTATTGGCAAGGCATGTATGACATCATCCACATAGAAACACCATCACAGCAAGTCAGAGACCGATGAGCAGTGATGAAACTTAAGGCAACCCTGCAACACAAACACAGAGACGAAGAGAAAGTAAGCTGGGACCAACCTATATGTTCTATACTAAACCTGCAACGCAGAACAAAGGGGGTTTCTGTATGAAAGGAGAAGGGAAAAGAGGCTCCTTCAAAAACAGATTAAACCCAAACACGGCGACACAGAGTCCCACTTCCCCTCGTGTGTTTAATTTCACCATGAAAAGCCATCTCCCACGCTAACACTTGCAACTATTCAAACATATAGTCCAACAAGTGAATAGACATGTTATAATGGCTGCATGACTGTCCCCCATGTCTGTGTGTGTGTGTGTGTGTGTGTCACTTTTGGCTGTCAGCTTTCTTGTTTTTTCACATTTTCTCTTCTGAAGATTTTGCTGAAATAAATGGCTCTTGATCCTTTTTTTCCTCCACTTTTGTACACTGTGGTTTTGTCATCTGTTCTGTACATTTTTATGTCACTGTCTGATTGTCGGTCAGTGTCTAGACGGACAAGAGAAGCAGACAGAACAGAGCAGGTAGACAGACGACCTGGCCCCCGCACACAAATGGTAGCAGAGTGAGAGAGATCATTGCAAAAAAAATATATATAACTTTTTTTTTTTTAAAAGGGTCAACTTCTTACCACTAACCCAGGCAGCCTGGAGAAGAGGTCAGAGCTCACCGCGGATGCAGCAGCAACCTCACTCTGCGTTTTCTCCTCCTTTCTGCAGCGATGACCTTTCTCCAGACCCGTCTATTGGGGAGGAAGGGAAGGGAGGAGAGGGGGAGCTGCAGAGTGAGGTCGAGTCACAACCACGACCTCAGCCCGAGCAACAGCAGCAAGACACTCAGCCACAGATTCCACCGCCACAACCTCAGTGTGAGGCCCAACCACAGACTCAACCTCAGCCCCAGCCCGAAGCCTATCCTCAGCCGGAGCCGGAACCCGAACCTGAACCCGAACCCAAATCCCAACCTGCACCGGAGCCTGAGCACGAGTATGAGTATGAGCCTGAGCCTGAGCCTCAGCCCGAGCCGCAGCCGCAGCCTCAGCCTCAGCCCCAAGTCGAGGTTCCGAGCGAGGAGGCGGCGGAGGACGCCCCTGAAGCGCTTTCACCTTGCGGAGAGGAGCAGGTGGTGGTGGGGGTGGTGGAGCAAGAGAAGGAAACGCTGGAAGAAGTTATGGAGGCAAAGAGAAAGCAACAGGGAGAGGAGGAGGCACAGGCCCAACGGCACGAGTGCAAAGCAGCACAGGAAGAAGAAGAAGAAGAGGAGGAGGATGAGGATGAGGAAGGGGGAGGAGCAAAAGGAAGTGGGGCGGGGAGGAGAGCCAGTCTGCACCACACGGCGTCGCCCCTGAGGGTGCAGCGCAACGGGGCCGGCTCACACGCCACCACCTCCGACTATGAGCTCTCGCTTGACCTCAAAAATAAGCAGGTAGGGTTGTGTTGGGGATGAGGGCGGGTTGGTGTGTTGTTTGGGTGAGGGGAGCGGGGGGGGGGGGGGGGCGGCAGGTACAGTAACGTGGCTTGTGTGTATTGTTCGTCTTGTGGTCTGACATGTTTGTGATGTTCCCATCCGAAGAGGAAACGTGTGTTTTGGGAGAGAAGCTGGCGTTGGATGAGATTTGTTGGCACTTTCCAAACTGTGTCAACGACTGATGAGCTTCCTTTTTTTCATTTACACGAACCACCATTGTCATGTCTTCATGTCATCATGTCATCATGTCATCATCCTCACATGGTTTTTCGTCTCTCGCCAAATTTGGAAGTCTTCTGAAAGTATTTATACGACAATATTTGACTGCTGTGTTGCAATTCCCTGGAAGTAGAGCAACTCATATGTACATTAAGTTGTATACACTGTATTTCTTTGCAAACACGTACACACATCGGGGTAAAATAAAGACAATGTGCAAACAAATTGCGTTTGTATCTGCATGAATGGAAAACCCTTTTTGTCTTTTTGTCTTTTCTTTGCTGCTTGTATCCTCTGGATGATGAAAAGCTCCCGAGCATGTGACTGTTACCTGTTCTCATCTCGTTGCAGCCCGTTAAACTGATTGTGTCTGGAACCGATGTGTCTATGAACTGTGACTGTACATGCATTTCCATGTTCTCATGTTTGTGTTCTCATCAGGGGCGTGGAAATCACGGCGTCATCATCTCCATTTCAAGAACCATCAAACATTCGCCATTCCTTTTCATTCTCATCCATCCAACCAACATTCTCCAGTCCATGGATCGTCAACCAGGTAAGGCAGCAGCAGAGTTGTGTGGCAAACTTGTCGGGCTCGATCTGTGGTCCTGATCAGTTTTCCCCAACTCAGATCTTCATTGAGATTAATCATATTCATACTCATTTAATATTTTAAAGGGGCTCTCCATCGCTTTTGTTTTCTTGTCACGAGCCTGAGTCAGCAGTTGTATAATGACCATGTGGCTCTGAAAGAAAGCTTTTTAAAGTTTGAAGAAATTATCTGTCTGGACTCGACACGTACACTTTTTAACATGAAGGAACGTGTGGTTTGGAAGAAGTAGGCATTTAGGAGGCAGCATGGGTTAAATGAAAGGCTGTTATGTTGCATTATGGGAAATGGATGCTCCACTGTTTTTGAAGCTTGAAGGAAGATAAGTCGGTATATTTCCACCTCTGCTCATTTGACAAATCTTTTTTGAATCTGTCTTGTGTGCATCTCCCAACTGTATGGAAGTGCACGACTGAAATGTTGGACTCATTTTCCAGCAGAAAAGCCAAAGTTGTCCCGGTTCCAGTTTCTCGATCGTATGGATTGTTAACTTTCCTCCGTTTTAAAACATTTTAATTGAGGATTTTTATATTATGCACTGTGGGTTACGAAACTTCACAAAATCGACCTGAGCTCTGGTTAATCTTTGAATAAAAAAATGGAGATTTCTCTTAGTCGCAGGCCTAAATATAACAATTGCACATCGTGCATGTTTGTTGTCATCTCTTAGCTCACTTTTTCAACCTCAGCTCCTTACTTATGTTTTACTTTCACATCCATTTCCACTCCTTTAATCTCACATCTCTCCCACTATCTCGCTGTCACCAACACTGAAGATACGCGATCAGCTAGATTGATCTTCTTGTCTGTACAGTCGGGGGAGCGGGAGCTTGATGCGTGTGCAGATCAATGTCAGAGTAATTGGATCTGCGGGACGACACCTTGATTGCAGGGGTGGAACCTCATGATAATGTTTTGTTTTTTCAAACTCATTTAAATTTAGAGCCTCATTGAATTTCTATTCATGCCTTACAGTAGAACACTTGTGAATGTATATGATCCTTTAAATTAAGATGCATATCGGTAAGATCTATTCTTATCTTTTTATATATTCTTATCTTTTAATAAAAAGTACAAATTCCGTGTGCCATACAACACAACTAAGACACAAAGGTTATGGTTTACAGAAGAAAAGGCTACAACTCTAAACTAGGCGAGATACAAATATAGTATCTGTTTTTATAGCTGGATGATGAGGAAGAAAAAGTTAGAGATGGGCGAGATTATCAAAGCTCAAACACTGCTGAATTTAGACAAGTCCATAAACCCACCACTACACAGTGTTCAATAAAAACTACAGTATGTACATGTTCCTTTAAATTACGATGCATATCGGTAAGATCTTCACACACAAAAATGTGATCTTACAATAGAGGAATCTGAATTCCTTTGACTATCTGCATTGTCATTTGCTCTTTGTCAATTAAAACTCCTCAGCCTGAGCCTAAAGAACACTTTACTTTCCCCTCTTTGTACAGCACGAACCAATTTACTCCAAAGTTGTGTATCATCTCGGTAAAGTAAGTGACACAGGGTCAATCTTCGCACACTGCAAAGCCTTTTGTTTTTCCGGGAAGATGAAGTCATCGGTGATTAAACCTGACTTGGCTCTGTAATGGCTGCTAATCTCTGTTTAAGAAATTGAGGTACCCATGAATCAAAGGACATTTATCTCCATAAAGTGAACGTTTAATTGGATGGCACTCATAATGCCACTTAACTGCGCAAGCGACACGAAGAGAAGAAATAACAATCGATGTGTCTAGCAGCTTGTCCCGAAACTGCTAATGCAAAAAGGCACGGATTGGCCAACGCGATGACATCGTTCAATAGCGAGGCCGCATTTTTTTTCTTCGTCAGAATTAGTCTTTCAGTAACGACGGACCCCTTTTTCACAAACTGACTTTGGTCAAGGATGTCTGAGCTTCAGTGATCACCGTCTTCTGATGGCATCCAGTCTTTTGTTGTCCTCCTCATTACATTACATTACATGTCATTTGGCTGACGCTTTTATCCAAAGCGACTTACAGTACTGTTACATTCATTCACTGTAGACGCAGCTACAGGGAGCAACTCAGGGTTAAGTGTCTTGCTCAAGGACACATCGACTAGGGCGGGGATTGAACCTCCAACCCCCTGATTGAAAGACGGACCTGCTACCCACTCACCCATAGTCGCTCCTCATCTTGGAATACACTCAGCATTAGTTGCGTCCCAGTTCTGCGGTTATATAATCATCGCATTAATAATGCAGATGTTTCTGTGCCGTAAGACCGTGTGTGCACGAGGGCTCATAATCGTGGCTTTGCGTTTCTCCCTTTATTTCTGCAGCATGTGAGATCTGATGATCTGCTGTTTTGTTCACGCACATCAGTCTTTTTGTGCAAATTTACAGATGAGACTAAAAGATGATGGTTAAAAAAAGGAAATGCAGTGCATTGTTCCCTCAGGACAGCCATGTTGTCATGATCCTGAGGCATTTCATGTTTGCCTTTTGGGAACTACACTTATGAGTTGTCTTGCTGAGCGTGAGATGAGAAGATAGATACCTCTCTTTTAACTAACTCCAATTATTTTCAAAATCAAATAAGAATATTTCTCAAAATGTTGATCAACCCCGTTTAACCCTTGTGTTGCCTTCGGGTCAATTTGACCCGATTCAATGTTTCACCCTCCTGTCGCCTTCGGGTCAATATGACCCGATTCAATGTTTAACCCTCCTGTTACCTTTATATTTACTAACATATTTTACCCTTGAGGTCAATATGACCCCAGCTATTAAAATCTCCAGAAAATTATTAGAATTAAAATTGTTTTCCAAGTTTAAGTGTGAGGTACTTTATGTTTGTTTGTTGACTCCCGAAAGAACACCGACATTAAACATTGAATCGGGTCAAATTGACCCGAAGGCGACAGGAGGGTTAAATATTGAATCGGGTCAAAATGACCCGAAGGCAACACAAGGGTTAATGGGAGTAGTTTGTTGCTTTTTGCCTCAGAGACAAACAACCAAACTGTTTCACAAGAAGAGAGTATCATATAAAGAATTAGTAATTAGTATTCGACACAACATGTAACCTCATAATGCTAAAAATAAGGCGGGGGGGAGGACATCTTTGCACCGTGACTAAATCTGCTGCTTGATATCATTAATAAAACATTCCGTGTGTTGTACTTTTGGTCGACCTTTTGTTTTCGAGACACATTTTCATTTAAAGCACAAACATTTCCAGACTAAAACACATTCCTTTTTCAGTGCCTCTTGGTATTAATATTTCAAACATAGACGGAAAAAGAGCCATATTTCAAGCAACGATATCCACCATCACTATTTGATGGTATCTGACGATCTTCCTCGGAAACTCGCATTTGAGCTCACATTTCTATTTCAATGTGACCATTCACTCAAATAACTACAACGCCTACTTTTCCTGAAGCCCCGTGTTTGTGTTTTGCATATTTGACATCACAAGTTTTAAAGATCTTCTCCTTTGTATGTCCTTGATTTGGATATATACATATTTCCATCGCCTTCATATTCTTCATTGAAGGATTACACCTTTTCCGGTCAGCACTATCTTGCCCATCTGTAGAAATGCACACTGCAGTGTTGTACAACTTTGCGCTAGTTTGTTTTCCACCTTTTCCCCCCTCGTTCAAAAGGAGAACATGAGGTCAGCGTGCTGCTGATCTTCCCGTCAAAATACATTTAGATCTCCGTGGAACAGAGCAATGCCCTCACTGTGCTCTCTCCGGAATAATCTCTCTCCATCAGCGCCGAGTGAAGTGATCAGAGGTAGAACTGACAGTCGGCTAATGGGGGGGATTTTCAGCGGCGCCACTCTTGGCGGGGCCAGCCATTTCATCACTTCTTTCCATATCTTCTTATCTTTCCATCGATGCACTTGGTTTCTTGTTTGATCATGCATTTTTTTTTGCTGTTTCTTTGTGTGGCCCTTTTTTTTAATGCATGTGGTTCTCTCTACAGCGGTCAAGTGGTAGCTAGGGATTTGTCACGATTATTGTGGCCATAAATATCAGTCAGTAATAACACAACAATCATCGAACAGGAGCCCCACCTCGGCTTCCAGCATCCGCCTGTAGGCTCTGAGTCCAGCTCTGTAGGTAGAAGTGTATCCATGACAACGTGAAAACAATGTTTAGTATGAGTAGCGATGAACCTACAGAGGCTGGTATCAAATGTTCCCCCTCGGAGTTGGTAAAGACCAAAAAACAAGCTAAAATAGGGTCGAAATTGGATGTATTTTAGAAACAAAGAAGGTAAACCAGAAGTAAGCAGCACATCTCCAGTCCCAACTCAATCTTAGAATGGCGTGAAATCCTGTCCCCCCCATTTCTTTCTCTTTTCCCTCTCCATCCATCATGTCCCGGCTCGCCCTGGTGGCAGTAATCTGAGTGGCAAAGTGTATCACACACAGCACTCTGAAAGAAAGAAAGCAACGCGGCCCAAATGCCTTTTATTCACCGTCCCCCGACCCGCTTAACGCAGAAGGCAAAACAAACACGCTCGCCTGCCACATTTAATCCAACGCAGCCGCACTGACGGCCCTCCCTCACCACCAAGGGCACCTCTGCAGTGGAACTCTTTGCACAGTTTGTTTTGACGAGGGACACCTTTTTGAGTAATGAGATCATCTTGCCTCTGTGCCTGTGCTTTAAAAAAAAAACTACAACCGACACAAGGTTTATTTCGGAGCGCGGTACGGCTAACCTTGTTACTTCCAGAGTGCACAGAGTCACACAACCATCCTGATTAAAAAGACATGAATATTCAGGCTGAGCTCGACATGACAGCGGATGAGAAGTCGCCATCAGCGGATACAGTAGAGCTCTGAACCGGCGTCTTATTCAGAGACCACCTTAATATTCTCAGTACGTCTCCGTTGGCTGGCGGAGGCTCTGCAGTGAAATGGAAATGGAGTAGATAAGATGGATTCTCGGTGTCATTCCACTTTTCTAAAGAGCTTTGTTTGTGATTCCGTCAGAGGCTGCATCTTGAACTAGCCACTTATCACAAATTGCAAAACCCTTCGAGGCATTACAGCCTATCAGGAGGTGGCCGGGTGACTTTGTCCAGTATTAGCAAAAAGGAGATTAGCATCTGAAAGTCACATCTTGATCCTTCGTGGTCACTGGAACCGCTCATTCAATCGCTTTTGGATTTACATACAGGAGGGATGTTTTACTTGGGCCACGCTAATCCTCATGGACACATCACCACCAATGCAAGAAACCAGCTGCTGAAGAAAACACTGAGGGAGGGAACAGCCGGCATTTCGATTTCCCAGAATTCAATGTGATTTTTTAACGTGCACCGTCTTTTCAGCATTTCACCTTTTTTTTTTACTTCCTATTTTTTCCTATTCGTAAAATGGCGGAAGGTGACACTGACGTCCTTTCAAGGCTCAATCCTCCTCCACACTCGTGCCCTTGACACAGTTAGAACAGAAACATAATTGTTTTCATTGATTTAGTCTTAATGAAAAGGATTTGAGAGTGACGGGAGAAGATAAGAGAACTTTCTGTGCTCTTCCAAAAGATACCCACACCCTGATTGTTCTGGGAAACTCAAAGAAGTTTCATCTGGTCTTTGAGCTGCTGCTGGATAATAATGCCTTTATTACATCTCTATCTATTTCCCACAGCATTTGAGCACTTTTTCACAGGCGAGATTAATGGCTCATTTTCAGACAATTTAAAGTTACGCGGAGGACCTCTCTATGGAATTCTCACAGATTATGAGTTTTATTTGAGGAAATGAACAGTTGGACCAAATGAGTCAGCCTCCACTGTGCTCTCTCTCTAGAAGGGTTCAGCACACACATCACACAGTCTGCTTGAAGAAAGAATCACTGAACCATGTGAGGATATTATTATTTTTAGATTTAAATGTTGTCTGCTTCTTCATAGAATTGGACCTGACAACCCTTTTCATCTCCTGGGAGTTTTATTTCCTTTTCTTTTTTCCTCCACAGTAATCCCATTCCTCACTCCACCTGTTTGTTCACACTGACATTCAACGTATATTTCATATTCATCTCCCATGCACCAGAGCGACATGCGGGAGAATGCTTAATTGTAATTTTTTTTAAACTGTTGTGACCTTTGCATTAATGTAACCACCCGTGATAAAGGAGATTATGAGAGTGCTCGCCAATGTTTTGACAATCTGTGTCTATCTTGTTGTTGCTCTGCAATGTCTAACCAGTAGACGTGTAGCCATACTTGTCATGTATAATGCCAGTTAGGATATTCCTAATAACTACAGATTGCCCTTCCAGGTTGTAATCTACTTCTTGTCCACAACAGAAATTCCAGCAATTCAATATTTTCCTTTTTCTATGCTTCTTTCTTCTCTTTCTCCTTAGATCGAAATGTTAGAGCACAAATACGGTGGCCACCTCATCTCCCGCCGGGCTGCCTGCAAGATCCAGACTGCCTTCCGCCAGTACCAGCTCAGCAAGAACTTCGAGAAGATCCGCAACTCGCTGCTGGAGAGTCGTCTGCCTCGACGCATCTCCCTGCGCAAGGTCCGCGTGCAAAACACAGAGGGCTTCTCTGCTGAGCGGGCGCTGGCAGAAGGCTTCCACTTGACAGGCATCCCGTTGGTGCGCTCACCGTCTCTGCCGGCCACGGTTGGCGGCAACCTGACCGACCTGGAAGACTCGTTCACCGAACAGGTGCAGTCACTGGCCAAGTCCATAGACGATGCACTCAGCAACTGGAGCCTGAAGACCATGTGCTCACTGCAAGAAGGCGGCGCCTATCAGTTCGGTGCCGACTCCTTCAGTGCTGCAGCGGCAGCAGCAGGAGGAGGAGGAGGAGGAGGTGTTGGTGGTGGTGCTGGTGGCGGTGGTGGTGGTGGTGGAGGAGGAGAAAGATGTGTTGGGGGAGAATCAACGCTTCATCAAGGCCCGTCACTGGACCCAAGTGACCTGTCGAGAAGTGCGAGCAAGCTGATGATGGCGTTCCGGGACGTGACGGTGCAGTTTGACAGCCAGAACTTCCGCGTTTCCTCCTCAGTCGTGGAATCGGCCACCGTCACCCTCGGCAGCAGCGTCCAACAAGAAGGAGCCCCCACGACTGTCACATCAACGTCCAACACAACGAACTCCTTTCCGGTCTTCGTTCCCCCCGGCCTCTCGCATGCAACCCCCCCTCCCTCGGCAGAGCTCCCCGCCGAACCCATAGATCCACCGCCGCCCCCGCACGAGCCCCCGCCACCCCCGGAATCAGACTTTGAGGGAGGCGAGCAGGATGTCGAGTTCCCCGCTCCTCCGCCGAGTGAAGAAGAGCTCGGGGAGGAGCAGCAGCAGCCTCCCCTGACCCCTCTGGATAAGATGGCTGCTCCTCAAAGCCCGGAGGAGTGTGCGGCGGTGTTGCCGCCACACACGCAGCCCCTTCGCGGCCCTCCGCCGCTGCTGGGGAGCACGGCGGAGCCCCTGGAGGTGAAGAGGTGCAGCTCCGAGACGGCAGATAACAGCTCAGAGCAGATGAGCAGCAGCAGCACGTCCACCGAGGCACGCTCCACGTCCGAAGCCTCGTCCAAGGAGGCCCTGCAGGCCATGATCCTCAGCCTGCCACGCTATCACTGTGAGAATCCTGCCAGCTGTAAATCACCCACGCTGTCCACCGACGTCATGCGGAAACGCCTCTATCGCATCGGCCTCAATCTCTTCAACGTGTGAGTGGCCACTGCGTTTTTTCCGCTCCATTCTTTTGTGTTGCGACGATTCTGATTAGATTTTTTTTTAATCCGGCTGAGGATTAATGTTATACCGCAGTATCATTGCTATCTGGTTAGCCATGGTTTACTGCCCTGATCACAAAGAGATGTAGACGTGACAGAAACAGGTTTTTGAGTGAGCTACTCCTTGCTGCCTTGTTTGAAAAAAAATGCAAAGTAGGCCATCATGTTTTCGCCAGTCTGGACATTTTATCGCACTTGGGAATACTCTAGGAGTATTCGTAGCAGCTTCACACTCCAAAGACAAGTGCAGGCATTGTCAGCTAATCAGGGTTTGACTGTTCCTCTTGTGAGGTCTCCAATTAAAATTAAAATGTGCTTGTACAGTGCTGATTAGAATTGGAAAGATTAAAAGAGAAATGAGAGGATGAACTGGAAGAGATAGAATACTGTTCAGTGAGTTTAACTGAAACAGTGTGTAGCTCCACCCACCTCTCCTCTCATCATACCTGAAGTTTGACGTGGCCCTCTGGACTCAAAAGAGCAAAGACAAGCACTTTTCCTCACGGAGCCCCGCTGTGCAGAATGAACACACAGAATGAAGCGCGAGTCCCGAGTCGGATCTGAGGCGTCTTCTTTCCTCTCAGAAAGACAAATCAATACTGGGATGGATAATTGAGACGCAGAGCGAATAAAATGAAGGAAACAGACATATGCAGAGATAGTGGGAATGACAACCCAGAGATAGTATTGCTATGCCTGTCAAGCACAATACAGGTGAGGAAGAGGAGGTTTGCTCCCTGGTATAACCCTCAGACCCGCAAACTGAAGCAAACGTCACGAAAGCTTGAACGCATATGGCGTTCAACTAATCTCGAAGAATCCCGCTTAGTTTGGCGAGATAGTCTTAAAACATATAAGAAGGCCCTCCGTAATGCCAGAGCAGCCTATTACTCATCAATAATAGAAAAAAATAAAAACAACCCCAGGTTTCTCTTCAGCACTGTAGCCAGGCTGACAGAGAGTCACAGCTCTGTGGAGCCGAGCATTCCTATAAACCTTAGTGGTAATGACTTTATGAACTTCTTTAATGAAAAGATTTTAACTATTAGGGACAAGATTAATAATATCTTGCCCATAACCAGTGCCAATCTGTCCTCAAGTGGAATGGCCTTGGAAACCGCTGTATGCCCTGGTGTATATTTGAGGATTTTCTCCTATCAACCGTGACCAATTATTTTCAACGGTTTCTACTTGAACACGCCTACCTGTCTCTTGGACCCCATCCCGACGAGGCTGCTTAAAGACGTTTTGCCTTTAATTGGCGGCTCTCTATTAGATATTATCAATGTGTCTCTGCTAACAGGCCACGTACCACACTCCTTCAAGGTGGCTGTTATTAAACCTCTCCTGAAGAAGCCCACTCTGGATCCAGAGGTATTGGCTAACTACAGACCGATCTCTAACCTGCCCTTCCTCTCCAAGATCCTTGAGAAAGTGGTCGCAAATCAGTTGTGCGACTTTCTACATCATAATAGTTTATTTGAGAAATTTCAATCAGGATTTAGAAAACACCACAGCACCGAGACGGCACTGGTGAAAATTACAAATGACCTCTTAATGGCAGCAGATAAAGGACTCCTCTCTGTCCTGGTCTTGTTAGACCTTAGTGCTGCATTCGACACCATTGACCATGACATCCTGTTACAGAGACTGGAGCAGTCGATTGGCATTTCAGGCACGGCACTAATTTGGTTTAAATCCTATTTATCAGATCGATCTCAGTTTGTATTTGTAAACGATGACGCCTCGATAACCACCAACGTTAATCACGGAGTTCCACAAGGTTCTGTGCTTGGACCAATTTTATTTACCTTATACATGCTTCCTTTGGGCAATATTATCAGGAAACACTCCATAAACTTTCATTGTTATGCAGATGACACTCAACTATATTTATCGATAAAACCAGAGGAGAGCAACCAACTCTGTAAAATTCAAGCATGTCTTAAAGACATAAAAACATGGATGACCTGCAACTTCTTGATGTTAAACTCAGACAAAACCGAAGTAATTTTAATCGGCCCTGAGCACCTCAGAGATCAATTATCTGGTGATGTGGATTCTGTAGACGGCATTGCCCTGGCATCCAACACCACTGTAAAGAATCTTGGCGTTATCTTTGATCGGGACTTGTCCTTTAACTCCCACGTAAAGCAAATCTCAAGGACTGCATTCTTTCATCTACGTAATATTTCAAAAATCAGGCACATCTTGTCTCAAACAGATGCAGAAAAATTGGTTCACGCGTTCGTTACTTGGAGACTGGATTACTGCAACTCCTTATTAGCAGGCTGCTCTAATAAATCTCTTAGGTCTCTCCAGTTGATCCAGAATGCTGCAGCTCGTGTTCTCACTAAAACTAAGAAAGAGATCACATCACTCCTGCACTAGCTGCTCTGCACTGGCTCCCAGTAAAATCAAGAATCACTTTTAAAATTCTTCTCTTAACCTACAAAGCCTTGATTGGTGATGCTCCATCATATCTTAAGGAGCTTGTCGTACCATATTGCCCCACTAGAGAGCTACGCTCACTAAATGCGGGACTACTTGTAGTTCCTAGAGTCTTAAAAAGTAGAATGGGAGCCAGAGCCTTTGGTTATCAAGCTCCTCTTTTATGGAACCAGCTTCCAATTTCAGTCCGGGAGGCAGACACAGTCACCTCGTTTAGAGTAGACTTAAGACCTTCCTCTTTGACAGAGCTTATAGTTAGGGCTGAATCAGGTTTGCCCTGGTCCAGCCCCTTGATATGCTGCTATAGGCTTATAGCTGCCGGGGGACGTTTTAGGATGCACTGAGTACCTATCTCCTTTTTTTCTCTCCTTAAGGATGAATTTTCATCTCTCAATCACACGTTACTAACTCTGCTTCCTCCCGGAAGTCCTTTTGACTTTACGTCTCATGGGGTCATCGGACCCTATGAGACGGCATAGATCCTATCTGCCTGATGGATCGTCTGGGTCGTGGAATTCCTGCTCATGACTACGCCACTGTCCTGTTGAGACTCCGCCCCTCCTCCTCCCCACCGCCATCTGCCTGATGGATCGTGGAGGTCTCCATCGTGGAATATGCCTACTATGAACTATTCATACACTCTGTCATATTCATTGAATGTATTTTAACTCTAAATCTGTCCTTCTGTACACATTACATCTATTGCATCTGTCCATCCTAGGAGAGGGATCCTCCTCTGTTGCTCTCCTCCAGGTTTCTTCCCTTTTTTTCCCCCTGAAGGGTTATTTGGGAGTTTTTCCTGGTCCGATGTGAGGTTTTGGGGCAGGGATGTCTATGTGTACAGATTGTAAAGCACTCCGAGACAAATTTGTAATTTGTGAAATTGGGCTATACAAATAAACTGAATTGAATTGAATGATGTGTGGCAGATTTACTACTTTATTTGTGAGGTTTGAAACAATTGGTCATTGGTTTTAGATAAAGGTAAAAAAAATTAAAAAAGCTGTAGCTAACCACTGAAGCTAACAATGGTTTCATTGGTTGAACATGATTTCTCCAGTCAACTCTTTGTTTAATGTCTTCAAAAGAGGTATTTTAATATTATTTTGTTTTCCAATATATATGCATAAATAGAAAATAAAGCCTAAATATAGAGACGCCTGTAGCCTAAATAAGATAATATTTTTGTGTTATATATATACAGTATATATATATATATATATAAATTTATGGGTTGATGTTCCAATCTCAAAGTTTGACTTCAATGCCAGGAACCCATACTGATACAGGAAACTCTTGAAATCTACTATTAGGCCGACCCGATTCCCAGTGCTGTTTCCTGTGTGACTACAAACATTGTCAGCGGAAGACAAAAACATTTCCGTCTTGGAAAGCTTGTTCATGTTTGCAGCTTTTGAGCGAGCCATTGTGAATTCAGTTCTCCCCCCGCTGCCTAGTGAAGAGTGACACAGTCAAAACCGGATAAGAACTTCCCCGGATGCGCTCCAGACAGGTACAAAGTGGTTACATGGCAGCGAGAGATAGGAGGAAAAAGTGTTGCCATGGTGATGACAGTGCATGGGGGCAGCACAGACTGGATCTGTTCATTTGTTGAGACTGACTCCTTGAGATGTGTGTCTCATTCACTCACTCAGGTCTGTTGGAGAAAATAGAAAAGGGGAATGCTTGGTGAATTATAACTAAACCAGTTATCATACGGTGATTTAATTTTTTTTAAATCATTACATATTCAGAGAAGCTCTAAAAGATGTATTTTTACATGTTACATAACGCATATGTTAATGTATGTTAATATTTACACTATTGGTGGCGGAACAGAATCTAAGAAAGAAGCTGATTTTAGATTGTTTTAGCTCTCAAAAGCAGCACTTATTATATTTGTTCAACACTTTAAATTGTCCTTTTAGAGATGTTTGTAACCACATGACTGTTTACAAAGTGCTAAGCAGCCAACAGCGCACTTAAAAGATATCTTTAAATGAGGACATTTACCATATGCTCTATTAGCTTTTCACCCAAAGCGTACCCTAAAGGACTTAAACACCCTGCATACAGTTCTCTAATAAATTAACTGATCTCACTTGCATATATTACAAGTTGAACCCACCCACTCATGGAGTAATGCGGGGAACAAATAGTCAGAATACATGCGGGGTGAATCCCAAAAAGTAATGGCAACGATCCACAAAGCCTAAAATTCTCATGAGTCATTCTGCTGCGAGTCGTAAATGTAATTAAAAGTTTCTTCAGCACTGTGTGAACCGGCGACTCTGGAACTGGAATGAAATATGTGTTAACATTTCAAACCAAGTTTCTTTCGTCCCTGCCGCCTCAAACATTTATGGAGAAGCTCACCTTGCTCTCTAAATATCTCGCCTTTGACAGAAAAAGCATAATGTTCCCTCGTATGGAGGACTTAAAATGACTCAAGTATAAATAAATAAATGCATAAATAAATACAAGAATAAATAAATAAATGTATAAATAAATACAAGAAGAAATGTATAAATACAGAAATAAATACAGAAATTAATAAATATAAATTATAACTCAACAGGACATCATTAAATAAATGTATTTCTACATTTCTGTATTTCTTCATTTATTTATATCTCTATTTATGTGTCCACACGTATTTCTTCATTTATTTATGTGTGACATTTATGTGTCCATATATTCAAATGAGCTGGGGCGGTCCCAACCTCATTGTTAAACAGGATTGGTCAAGTCGGGGAACAAATCTGTGGTCGGTTTATCGAGATTCAGCCTAATAAGGATACGCGACGGAGACTTGAGGTCCTGCTCGCGGGACCACTGAGCTCCAGGCGATCAGCGCGCTGTGTGGCCGCCGAGAGAAGCCTGATCTCGGCAAGACTTTTTGAAATGCTCCGCTGGCTCTGACGTCTCCGTAGCGGCTAAACATGAGATATAATTAGGTTTTGGAGGATCTAAAAAGCACAAAGAGTTTATTATTTATTAAAAGATAACGTTACGTCAATTTGACTGAGGGTTAAGATTCATAACTTCATATTGTAGCGACCCTGGGTCAGGAAAGCTACATGACGTATAGTTATTACCGTTTATTCGTAGCCTACGCCAAACAACAGTGAACACCGCAACACATTCTACTCCACTGTAAAGTATTTTACAGTGAATAATTGGAGTAAATTCATGAGCAAGAACAGTTGATGTGGTGACGTCACAAGACCAGAAAGACCGTCCTGCGTCCTCGAGAGTCTGGACTCCCTAGACCAGACTCCAAGAAAACACGAGTCTGTACTCAGTGTACTTGGAATTGATAAACGGCTGAAGTCAAAAAGCTGTCTAGGCTAACTTCTGCTAACGGTGAGCTGAGCGAGCCAACTTCAGCTTCATGTGCCAGGCAGAAGTAGTAGAGAATAACACACCAGGTGCATTACACTCCTGTGACCAATCCTGTTTAACAATGAGGTTCGGACCGCCCCAGCTCATTTGAATATACGGACACGTAAATGTCACACATAAATAAATGAAGAAATACGTGTGGACACATGAATAGAGAAATAAATAAATGAAGAAATACAGAAATGTAGAAATATATTTATTTAATGATGTCCTGTTGATTTATAACTTATATTTATTCATTCCTGTATTTATTTATTTATTTATACATTTATTTAAGCATTTATTTATTAATACATTTATTTAAGCATTTATTTATTTATTTATTTTTACATTTATTTAAGCATTTATAAATTTATTTAAGCATTTATATATTTATTTATACATTTATTTAAGCATTAATTAATTTATTCCTATATTTATTCATGCATTTATTTATTTATTTATTTATACTTAAGTCATTTTGAATCCTCCATACCCTCGGGTGCAAAACCACGACAAAATGGTGTAACGATATTTCCCCAATGAAGCCATCTCGTACAAATGTAGAAGATTGGAGCACATATTATCTTTTTACTCACTGCCAAGCTCTACAGCGCAATAAAAGTGCACAATAAAGCCGATTAACTTTGACTCGACGCTGGAGCGTGGCACTGGAAACAAGAGGAGCAGGAACGAGCTGTGCAGTTACCGGAGAGGAAATAATTACATTAGGAAATCAACAAAATACAGAAAATAAAAGAAACACATGAATTGCAAAGAGGGACGTGGATTATATAAAAACTGCAATCAAGTTATATTATTATGCTACTATTTCTAAAATAAGATAAAATTAGATATCAACTCATCTGTTACATACAGTATTAGAGATTCATTCTGCTGTGCAGTAGCACTGGCAAAATGCAGTACAACTACTTATATAGTTTATAGTTATATAGTGTATGGTTCAACTTTAAGACATACTTTAGTCATGATCAAGTGAAGGAACAACATGACAATTCAAAGAATTAAATTATACAAATTAACACATTTAATTAGAAGTGATAATCCAAGCTATTATTTGAGATGTGAACCCCGACATCGATACCCCTCATTTCAAATATTTATTCTAAATCAGAATATCCTCATATATGAAGTAACATGGGTAGAAACAAAGGACATTTCTGTGTTTTCTATGACCCTACAACTTTCTACTGACAAATTCCCTGACGGATTACAATAAAGAAAAGATCACAGACTACATATTTACTATTCGCTGTACAATTCGTTTTTTAAGACACGTCCACTTTGATAGTGTCACTCTAAATGTCAGCTGGAGAGGCACAGGACGTTTGTCTTGGGCATTTATCTGTTTGTTTAGATTGTATTTCAAACATATCCTGAGAGGGGAAGTGAGAACTTTGTAATGAGTGTTAAATGAAAACAGTTTTCAGAAAAGTTCCACACAGCTTTTTCTACATACTTGCTATCCCCTCTTCTCATTCCCCAAACACCTTGAAAGATAAGCTGACTTTTAATAAATTGGCTACACGTAGAGAGAGAGACGTAATAAGGAAGGAAGAGCAAAAAGAGAGAGAGAGAGAGGGCAATCAAGCTTGGGGCTTATTAGTTCCACCAGTTCACATCCTCCCTAATACCTGTGCTGCTGTGTCCTTTGCATCTTAAACAGTGGTGTTTGCTTTGGGCTGAAACGTGTGTGCATTGCTTCATCACGCAGCCAAATTAGTTCACACATGTGCACACATTGAGGCAATGTAATGTGTGTGTGTGTGTGTGTGTGTATGTGTGTGTGTGTGTGGGGGGGGGGGGGGGGGTTGCAGGAGGTGGTCAAGGAAATAAAGTAAATTAAAAAAGAGAGCCAATATGATGTGCTGTGTGGGTGTGCGCAGCGTGCTGGACTAGAATAAAAAGATAACGGGGGTAATGGAAATGGAGTGCAAAAGCAAGAGAGAGGAACGGAAAGGGGCCCACAAAGGAAGAGGGTGTGAAAGGTTGAGAGAGAGACCGCTTGATACAGTTTCCACCTTGAGAGGAGGTGGAATAACAATGACTTCATTGAAGGGTGTGTCAAGGACAACTGCCACCACACAAGGGGAGCTGATGTAAAAACATTGAACAGAGAGGGGAGGATGTGAGGACACATGAGTATATTGCTCTTTGTGTATGGATGGATATGTACGCACACTTAGTGGGTCAGAAATATCAGACATGGAGTAAACACCTTGACATCAGAGCAGGTCACGGTGGAATCAAATCCACTTCCCATCATGCATGAAAATGGAGCAGCAGCAGAGCTTCATGGATTAAATCAAAGGTGAGATAAGTGGGTAGAGAGGCAGAGGGAGAGGAATCCGAATGCTGATGTCAGGGCCGGCTAATTAAGATCAGCGGATCAGTGAAGCCGGCCCATCTCCTCGTGAGGGATACCCTGACGCCAGGGTGTGTGGGTTAGCGCTCGTTTGTTTGTGCATACACAAACATCGGCTGCATTAACATTCTGACCCGGCACATCATTACAAACTCCAACATCCAGATGGTGAACGTAGAGAAAACTTTTTGAATTTCTCTTCTGCAGTTGTTCTGCAGGTCGTACGAGGTGCGATTGTCGAGTAGCTCAGCCGATTCATCAAGTTGTTGGGACCGAGCCCCCAGGTGTGATCACATAAAGTCCTTAAAGTTGTAAAATACACTTATACCGGAATCCAGAGTTATTTGCGTGCTGCCGTTCTTACGAATGCGGCTGGGGGGCGGAGTTTAAAAAAAACACAACTGCGCTTGCTCAACGGGGTCAAAGATGTGGAAGATCGTAGGAAGGTCCGGGTCATTTTATTCCTCATGCACCACTGAACCACTTTCATGGGAATGAACATGAGCCGGCCTCCAACTATATACCCTGTTCTCATCATACCTCCATGGCAACATAAGGCTAGCAAGGAAAACAACGTAGGCTAATGCTAAAGATAAGCAATGAACAGCTCAAAAAGTCAGTTGAAGTTAGCTTCAGTAATAGATAAACCAAGTCATATCTGCGGCCGTAGCCTGCAGGGTTGATGGCACAGGGCTCCGGGCATAGATGAGACAGCAAGTCCCCATCAGTGTAATGATTCAGTGTTTTGAAGTGTTTACAGTCACAGCTCACAATTGTATTAGCACTAAGAAAAAATGCACAGCGGCACAAACCAGCCATCAATCTATCGCTGGTTAGTAATGAAACAGAAATGTGTGCATCTGGAGAAATAGGAAACACGTATAGTGCTGACAGTTCGGTACTTGTAAAGACCATCAAACACCGCTCTGGTGTACGGCCCCTCTGCACAGCTGAAATAGGTCTCATATAGAGGGGCCAATAAAAGTGGAAGTTTGTATTTATGATGAGGGTGAGAGTCCAAGATGGGGGGAAAAAAAAGTGTGCGTAAGGAAGAACGAGGTCTGGGCATGGAGTCGTTTATTTGAGGTTTGTCACTGTAGCGTGACAGCCGGCACGGCCTCTTGCATTCACTCCTCTGTGGTGTGCATGTGTCTCATCACGTTGCATTGCAGCGCTCTTCACCAAAATAATGAAGGGTTTTCTGATGTCGCACTTCTACGATGGACATTTTGTGAAGATTAAGAGACGAAGACTGTTTGGTTACGGTTGTTCTCAAAACAATGTTGACTGTAGGCACATGTAAACACGACTGTTTTCAGCATCTGAACAATCAACCCGGCCAAATGAGTGTCCGATGAAGACGGTCTCCTTCTTCGTCACTCATAAGAATCCATCTATTCTGCATTATTCCCTCCATTTCCTACCCAATCTTCAACCCCCCCCATCCAAATAATAATCGCCATGTGTGATCCATCTGTTGTTGGACAAACATCAAATGAGTAATATCTGCCAAATATGGTTGGCGAGCCCTCACTTTCGCCTGAGAGGGTGAGCCAGAAACATATCGTGTGCTGAGGCTGTCGCAGCAGATGCTTTGAGACAGTTCAGCTTCAACACACACATACACACAAACACACACACACACACACACACACACACACTCTGTGTCCTCACATTCCTATCCCCGCACATCTGCTCTGTCTGGTTTTCCTCCAGCCTCCTCCTTCTGTCCTGCCCTTTATCCCCTCTCCTCTCCCCTGTGTCCCGCCCTCGCCTTATAAACCCATTAGCTGCGGTGCACACACACACTGCTCTGTTATGTAAAGGCTGTGGCTCAAACACAATATAGAGTCTGGAGAGGGAGAACCGTGGCATTGATGTGGAATAGCCTTCCGAGAGCATTTCTCCTCTGTGTCTAATAGGGTCATAAATAGTTACGATATAACTCCCTTGTTCATACGTAACTTCTGCCGTGCAGTCAGCAGCTGAAACATATCAGCAAGACGACTGATGGAGATCAGAGGAGAGGAGATGACTTTCAAAAGCAGTGACTCATGGAAACCAATGAGAAGTTTAGAAGAAGTACTCCTCGTTGTCCAGCCGAATAGAAGCTCTCATAGACTACTCACACATGAAATATGTGTAAGCTCATGTCTGTATAGAAATGATCCTGCCAATGGTTTTGAATGTTTCAGCTCTTCCTGAATAAAGAACCGTGTCTACCCACAATTTGCATGTGAACTACTTCTTAATGCATCAAGATAACCCTCCCTCATAAATTATATATAAACTCTTTTAAAACCAATAAAAACATATATTTTTTAATGTCTTCACTCAAAAGGGACCGATTTTTGCTTTAAAGTGAAACTTTCCTTTTGCTAAACATTACTTAATAATAATAATAATAATAATAATGCATTTCATTTTTATCGCACTCTTCCTTCAAAGAATCTCAGAGTGCCACACATATAGTAAAAACAAATAAAACCGATTAAAACATAGTTAAAGCAACCCATAAAAATAAAAAAATAAGAATGTAATAGCTGACAATAAATTAACTCAAGGTAAAAATTTCCTTCCTGAATAAAAAGGTTTTTAGGCCAGTCTTAAAAGAGTTCAGTGTCTGAGTTGCCCTCAGGTGGTCAGGGAGACCGTTCTCCCTGACCACCTGAGGGCAACTCCTCCTACACCTACTTAATGTGTTCAGGTCATACTACAAAAAATACGGCTGAAGCGGCAAAACAGGGTGTTGTATTGCTTATGATGATATGTTAATCAGATAAGATGTTTAGGTTGATATACAATCTTCCAGGCAACCAATGGATGATTTTGGTATCGTTTTAAAATCAGCTTGTTGTGACCCAACGTAGGTAATTCATCCTAGCGATGACTAAAGCCAATAGACCCGTTTCATTCCAACAAAGTCTACCTGGGAATGCCTGTGTGCATATAAGCAGTTAAGGCTGCATCCCAGATCAGCCATCACGATTCTGGCAGTGTCCTCGGATTTTAGCAGTGTCAAGCTGTTGAGCAGTTGTTAATGAATGTTATAATTCAGCACGGGAATGAATACAGATGAGATTGTGCCCAGTGTGTTTTATCGCTTTTAGCAGTCTTCCCATTCACCGTGCCGGTATTCACAGTAAGCACCCGGTGTTTTTTTCCGACCACGACTCTTATTACCGCAATGCATCTTTAAAAATAAAAAGTTTGCATGAAATGTCCTCAATGTCCTCTGAGCATTCCTTACAATAAATAAATAATAAACACAAAAAGGATCTACTTTGTGCTGGTGTGGTGTGGATGCTGCTAAGTGTGGTAAAAAAAAAAAAAAAACATCTGTCACAGTACTAAAACCAATATTTAGTACAGACTCCTTTTGCTTATTCAGTCCATTCCTTGACTTTGTTTGTTTGTTTCAGAAACCCGGACAAGGGCCTTCAGTTCCTGATCTCTCGAGGCTTCATCCCAGATACACCCATCGGCGTGGCCCACTTTCTGCTGCAGAGGAAGGGCTTGAGCCGACAGATGATAGGAGAGTTCCTCGGAAACAGCAAGAAGCCCTTCAACAGAGATGTCCTCGAGTGAGTAGCACACCTCTTTTCTTCAGAACGTTGTAGGATCATGTACCGCTCCTCATACTAATCCCCTTATTTTCTTGGAGATCAGGGGTCAGGGTCAACTGTGAGACTCGATCTTATAGAGGATTAAGCCTCTATCGGAGCCAAAAGAAAATCCTCTGCTTTACACGTCACACTATAGTGGGTGTGGAGTCGTGTTGATACCTGAGCCCAATGTACTTTGATAATATACAGTTTTTAACTTCCTTTGTCCATTAGTTGGTCTGACCAGGGTTCTCAAATTACAAGCTCGAGGTCCAGAGGTTGCCTTTCAAAATCCTGCGATCTTTCAGATATCTTGACTTTTAGTCTCAATGCCATTTCTTTCTTCAACAATCAAAACCAGATAACAACTTTATTTTCTCAGACTCGAAAAAAAAGCTTCGCCACAGCCACAAAAAGACAGCATTCAAATGTGTTCACCGGCTGAGTAATACTCCTCGTGATTATAGTTCATAAACATTATAAATGATTTTATTTCACGTGGAGTCATCATGCATTACAGTCTGTTCTTTACAGCAGAACAAAAATAAAAGGACAGAAAATACACATTAAGCCAAAGAGGTTCGAGATGCCTTCTCATTGTACGACTCATCAAATAAATGTGAAGACGCTGCAACGCACACGTGCACACATGACTCACTTCACCCTATATGTTTCATTCCCGGTCATTAACCTGATGGCCATTACTGTCTTTGAAGTTCTTTCTCTTTTCAATCTTTCAAGAAGAATCTCCTTACTTTATCTCAGTTATTGTCTTTTTTCTCATTCTATTATATTCTCTCATTCAGCAACTACTTTGACATTTGCATATCAACCCGGAGGAAGGTACCGCAGATCGGTCTTTATCCTCTCTATTGTCCAAGTTATCAAACCTAGAACACACTTTTAGTCTTTGCAATGGCGGACATGCACGACACAGCACTCAGCCCACTTGTTTGGTAACCCAAGGCTGCCCTCATATAATATCCATATTTTTTTTTATGGATACCTTCATGGCTCCTAATACGTCAGATTAACAAGATTATGCTTTTATTGCCTCAAACCTTTATATACCTCAGCGCAGGTGGGATTGGGATACATAGATGTATAGTTATTCTCTTACAGTGCGTACGTACAGTGGAATTGATGTTGAAGAGGAACATGATAGCAGAGTGCAAAATGTGTGTGTGATAGCACTTTCCATTAAGTGTAGTCACAGGAGAGCGGGTGAGGGATAGCGGTCTAGTGTGAAAAAAGTCACTGGTGTTGATTTATTACGCTTGAATGTGTGTGTGTGTGTGAGTGTGTGAGTGTGAAAGCATGTGGCTTCTGTTTGTGCGTGTGTGAGTGCAAGTATGTGTCTTTCATGTTGCCTCCTGTATTCCTGGATCTTCCTCCTCTCCCCATGAAGCTGTGCCTCCTCCTCTTCTCGTTTCTCTGGGCATAAACAACAATTGTTAAAACATCTCAAGTCAATTAAGTGAAATTGTGGTTATAGATTTGGGATCCAAGAAATGTGGCACCCCGAGGAGTCATTGACCGACAATGTAGTATACTCGTTTAGCAGGAAAAATGAGATCTGTTTTCACACTGTCAGCTAATCATTGGCTGCTCAAGATATGGCTCCATCCAGTCCGCTGTTTCTTTTTATTTGCATTATGTGTGTGTGTGTGTGTTTACCTGCCATTGAGCTTTGTAAACACATCATTTAAGCCCTACTATGCAGACAGGTGTGATGTGTATCCCCCCCTGCCAGTTACAGTGTACAGATCAACAACATGTATGCGTGTTAACCGTGTAACGTGTAAACGCTAAATGCGCATTGCGTGTCCGCCAAGTGGCGTGTGTTTGAGTGTTTGAGAGAAGGAGGTGGGAGGGGGAAGGAGAGGGCTGATGTACTTGGGCTAGAGAGCATCTCGTCTGACGTTACGGGAACAAGGAGTGACAGCCGGGGGAGGAGGGCAGAGAGAGAGAGAGAGAGAGAGAGAGAGGTGGTAGAGCGAGGTAGTGAGTCATGAAGAGGCGCTGAGAGAGACTCGGCAGTTAAGAGAGTTGATCAAGTCAGAGTCACTGAGCTTTACCTTAATACGCATTATGCTGATTATGTTCTCTATTTGCAATCCCTCGTGGAAAATATTACACCATTTATTATTTAAGGGCCAGTTGTATTTGAATTGTGTTAGAATAAGCAGCATCCGGTTTATTGTACTAGCAGCAGTTAGATAACCAAGACAACGGCGATATAGATATAGATAAGAGTTTCAATCAGTTTCATTACATATAGAAGGTGGAAGAGGGTGGGGGGGAGGGGGGGGGGCATGATTATGTAGGAGGGTTGGATTTAGGGTCAAGAAAGAGGATCCAAGATGTAGGGTGGGGGTTGAGACAATGTAGTAGTAGTAGGAGTAGGAGTGTAGTCCCCCTGAAGGGTTATTTGGGAGTTTTTCCTGATCCGATGTGAGGTTTTGGGACAGGGATGTCTATATGTGTACAGATTGTAAAGCACTCCGAGACAAATTTGTAATTTGTGAAATTGGGCTATACAAATAAACTGAATTGAATTGTAGTAGTAGTAGTAGTAGTAGTATAGTACTAGTATGAGTAGTAGTGTAGTAGTAGTAGTAGCAGTAGAAGTCGAAGTAGTAGTAGTTATAGTAGTAGTAGTAGTAGTGTAGTAGTAGTATATTACTAGTATGAGTCGTAGTGTAGTCGTAGTAGTAGTAGTCGCAGTAGAAGTAGTAGTAGTAGTAGTAGTTATAGTAGTAGTAGAAGTAGTAGTAGTTATAGTAGTAGTAGTGTAGTACTAGTATGAGTAGTAGTAGAAGTAGTTATAGTAGTAGTAGTTATAGTAGTAGTAGAAGTAGTAGTAGTAGAAGTAGTAGTAGTTGTAGTAGTACAGGTTAAGTATGAGTAGAAGTTGAATTATTTACAGTTGTTGTATACTTACTGTTGGTCAAGTTGCAGCAGCAGTAGAGGTGACTGGAATAATATACTATATAGGTGTAGTTCTTGTAATACATACTGGCGGTGAAAGTACTAAATGATGCACTTCGTGGTATTTTTGTTGTGAGCAGGTTTTTCAGCGATCTCGTGTCGTAATACACGGTACGTCAGGAAATACGGTCGACTCAGCTATCTGACTCTTTTCTGCTGGAGCAGCATGTGTCACAGTCAAGTGCCCACCTCATTAACTTGCTTTGTTCACAGCAATCCATCTTCATGTGGTGTGTGTGTGTGCCCCAGTGTTTTCGGCAAACAGAAATGAACGCTGCATACTCCCTTTTTTGTGAAATCATTCTGAGACGCATCATCTGTCTTTGAACCATTAACGGGCTGATGATAATAACCGAGAACCAAAAATGTCCTGAACTCGTGTCCTGAAACCGATGTTTGGAGTTCTGTACGAAAGCCGGCGATGAGGGTGTTGAGAAAAAACTTTTATTTCATAGTTTGATTATCATTTCACTTTGTACCTCGACAGAACACCTCACATCAAAGCGAGGAAAACTTCTAAACCGTCCAACTCGTACCTTAAGTCACCCTTTACTTCAAAGCCTCATTTCAACTCTACATTGCCCACGTTGTGTTTATCCACCTGAACTCATTGGACTGGATATTTTTGCTTTTTTAATTAAAGTAATTAAGCCGGGGTAGTCAGGTAATAGGGAGGATGTTCTGCTCTGAGGACTGTTAGCGCGTACGTGTGCGTCTTGGCAGGAGTGGCACGATGAAGATATCCGGATCCAGTCTAATCCCTGGTGCCCGTGCGTGGCTAACACCTGCAGTAAGCAGAGTGGTGCTGTGACTGGGAAGCAGATGATTGGACTTGTTTCTTTAGATCTACATCCACCAATGCAACCAGTAAAGGGGCAACCACTGCCATCATGTTGATATATTGCTGTGAATTTTCATATGTTTTCCTTTTTTTTTTTGCCCTGTGCACAGCTGTGTGGTGGATGAGATGGACTTCTCAGGCATGGAGTTGGACGAAGCGCTGAGGAAGTTTCAGGCCCACATTCGTGTCCAGGGAGAAGCCCAGAAGGTGGAACGTCTTATCGAGGCCTTCAGGTAAATATAACAGCAGTAGCTGCAGTTAGACTCTGGCTTCATCTTGGAATATTCTGCACATGTAAGCTGCCATTTCTAAAATCTATATGTGGGTATGTATATGTGTCTTGTATTTAATTCTAACTGTTCCCTAAACTTTTTTTCCTGATATTACAAACCGGCCGGACACAGCGTTTTTAACCATCTCAGGACTAAATTAATATTGTTTTATTTATATCACATATGCAAGAGATTTGACCATGACACAAGTATTAATATTCAGAAACATTACTGTGTGAGAGAAAATATGCAAAATATCCCTCATTTGTCCTACTGCCGTCATTAACTTCCTCCTATAATGCAAATCTGGAAGTGTTGATATTTGAGCAGATGCAAAAATGTAAATGATATACTGTCACTCAAACATCTGGGCCGAATTTACAGGGCTTTAAGATGCATTTCACAGGTTGTTTGATCATGAAATATCCCTTCATCAAGTTCTGAGGACGTGCTGAGGAGGTACCGATGTGAATCCGTGATTTGTGAGATGTGAGCTCGGGCTTCTTCTCTTGTAGCCAGACAGATACATTAAGAGGGAACATGACAACAAGCTAGTGTGACTAAATGTAATCAGAAAAAAATCCACAGCCATACGCGCAAAAAAAGAGACAGAAGGACATGCACACTTAAGCCCCGAAGAAGCAATGGACCAATCACAGAGTGAGCATGTGAAGGCAAATACGCATCTTGATGACACAGGTGTGATCTGAGCGGTCGAGTCACACGGCCTCATCTCAACAGAGGCTCACTTTTTATTTTCCTTTCTGCTGCAATAAAATGTTAACAATGCAGCCCCCGATCTGGATATCCAGGGAACGTGTCCTTTCGAGCCAACGATTTTTTTTTTTTGCGGAAGGGAGACAATTTGCATTGCATCTGTGGCTCTGTGTGCTAATGATAACTGTTTGGCGACGCCCCTCCGGAGTAACAACCACCTGTCACTGTTATCGAGGTGCCCAATGAGGGGGCGGCATTGTCAGCGGGCATGGAGGTTGGCGCCGGTAATGTTTGGACATCAGGCTGGCTCTGCGTATTGTCAGGAGTAAGAGGGAGGTGAGGGTGAGGAGGGGTGAGGAGAGGTGGGGGGGGGGGGGGGGGGCACGATCCAGGAAAAGGAAGGAAGAAAGCGGAGAAAAAAGGAGAGCGGGAGGAAGGTTTATAAATAACCAGCGTTGCGTAACCGTGTGCCTGCCTCCCCTTCTCCTGGGCTTTGATATGCTCCCAAACACACACATGCACGCACACGCACGCACAGAGATACACACACACACACAGAAAGAGAAAAATCTCTGAAGTAAGTGAATGGGATTTGAAGCAGCGGGGGGGGAAGTGAAAAGCAGCCTCAGTATCTGCTGCGTCAGTGCGCTACTGAAGGAGCAAATATGAGCCAGCTCCCAACGCTGCAGATATATACATATACATATTCAGTTTATATTTTCACATCTGCATTACAGTGTAGTATCCTTTATTTACTCACCCTGCGGTCACAAACACTTTCTCTATTTTCTATTATAGTTATTACAGATAAAGATCATGCAACATGTTTAATCTCGCACCGAGATCCGTCCTAAGAGTACGTCATGACTGTTGGATTAATGACTGTTGGATTAATGACTTTTGGATCGGCAACAAAAACGACATTCGTTTGGAAGACGGCAGCATGTGCCAAATTTGAAGAGGAGCACTCTTTGTCATTTTACCGTGTTGTTGTTGTTTGTCTTTCTGTCTGTGAGAGCACTTAGAAAGCAGCTCAAATTGAGGCTTTTCATTACGTGGTGCTAAAAAGATTTACAGACAAGATCATAATTGCTGGTTGCTGTGGTGCCACGGGGTTTCAGACAGAGATGTGATGAAACGACGTGTGTGAAGCCTTGTGATTACCAGGCTGAAACAAATAGTGTACACCACGAGCACACAGGGATGTGGTTACGGTTACAAGAGGGCACACGCAATAAAACCAGAGGCTCTTCAGTAAAGAACAGAATTATATGTCTAGCTAGCAAATAATAAGTCAAGCTTTCCAGAATAATGTACGAATACCAAAACAAGAGCCACATAACTTGCATACAGCAATATTATGTTATTTTATGTTGTGTAAAAAACTAATTCAAATCTCCAATGTCAAAAACAAACTTTAAAACTCAATAAATACAAAGAGCAACTCAGATCAGCGACTCAGATCAGCATGTATAGCCTTTTGATCTCCTCAAAGCCTCTCTCATTTGGACGAATCGGCTTAGTGATAGTGAAACTATAAAAGTGAGGGTGAGCGAGGTAGGAAATGACTATTATTACAACACATGTATAAACAGGCAAAAATAACACAAGCTCTGTTTTTCCTTTTTGACAATCTTGCACGGTTTAAGCCGTGTTCGGAAGCCTATTAAAAACAGTGTTTTGTGATGGGTCCACACACACACACACACACACACACACACACATAAACTCTCTTACTCTATATATTGCTGATTACTCACACACAGTAGATGTTCTGTTGTATTCATTCTCTAACCAGGAAGTGTCCATGCACTTTACAGGGAAACAAATACTCTCTCCCCTCTGGGCACTTCTTTCTGAAGCGCACACACACATATCCAAACACTAGAAATAGGTGTCTACAAATCTGTTTGACTCACAGTTTGCAGAACCACATAACGCAGAGGAACTCCCATACTGAGCCTTTTATTTTTAGGGGTGTGCATCAAAATGAGCCTGGCCTCTGTCCAGCAGCCAGGCCCATGAATGCCGGAAAATGTTTAAATGTGTCTCGGTGAAGGTTGTGAGGGGTCGACTTTTCTCACGAGCCATATAACCACCGATCCAGTGGGACAGATGTGCTTCTACACATCAACGAGGAAACCACTGTGAGCTTCATCATAGCTGAAAGGCAGCAAACAGCTTCAGATGAAGCCACGAGCAACATTGTGACGAATCAATCTGTAGCGTGTTGAAGGATGCCGTCAGTGTTTTAGGCTAACTTAGTATCTGTGTCTTTTTCCCATCTTGTCTCTTCCAATCTCTTATACTCCTAACCGGCCTCACCTATTCTTTACAACAACATACGTTCCCGTTCCTTCCTCTCCGTCACTCCTCCATGTGTGTGTCCTCTGCCATGACCCTTCATCCCTCCACCCTCCACTTTCTTTACCCTCCACCTGGATTCTTTTCTGTACACCTACAGTCAGCGCTACTGCATGTGTAACCCCGATGTGGTGCAGCAGTTTCACAACCCAGATACCATCTTCATCCTGGCCTTCGCCATCATTCTGCTCAACACTGACATGTACAGTCCAAACATCAAGCCCGACCGCAAGATGATGTTGGAGGACTTCATACGCAACCTACGAGGTAAGTGACGCAGCATCTCAGCGTGTGTGTGGAGGCTCATTCAGGGGGTTGAAGTGACGTTAATTAGATGACATAATCAGCTCGTGTAACGTGGGTTCGTTTTAGGTGCGTTCGTCAGACGTTTTCTAAATATTAATATGACTATTATTATGTTGGGACCATTTCCCAATCGTTTGAATCGTTCAAATCAGTAAAACACAATCGTCTTTTAACAAGATACATCAGTGTAATTGAGTCAGTGTCCAACAGTGTTTGGATCTGTGTCAAATCAAACCTCCCTGCATACCTTCAGGTGATAAAGACAAGGTAATATTTCTCCCCCTGACGGCCTCGCTTTATGCATTCACAACTCATAGCGACACCGACAGAAAGCACCTGTAATTCTTGTCTCCCGTATGCAGACAGATGCTCATTCGCCGACCTGAGCGTCGTAGTTTTGTTCTCCCTCAGTGCAATTAATCAGGGAATCCTGAGGTCGATGCAGAACAACTTTAATGGATTCACCCAGACTGTTCCCCACAATTCAATTAAGTTAAGAAATCAATTTCAACATCTTATGCAAATTAAAATACGCCGCTCTCTCTTGGACTCTCTATTTGTCTTTTGCTCAGTTTACTATGTTTTCTCCGTTTCTTTCTGCATTCTCTTGTCTTGTTTTATCTCGGTCAGAACATCATTCGCTCTGTTTATTTTTCCGTCTATCCTCGTTTATATTCTCCCTGATTCTTCATCCTCTTTTCTTTTCTCCATCACGTCTCTCCTACGCACCGGCGGAAGAATAACTCAATCAACTAATTGACTGAGGTGAAATGCAATTATGCACCAGAAACCAATAGTAATGAAGAACCACAGAACATTCATTATCTCAATTAAAACAGACCGTCAGTGTCAAAGCTATGCCACAACGAGCCAACATAATACAAACCAGCTTCCACCATAAATTAATGCTTAGTGGAAAATGGAAATTGCAATTTCGCCGCTACTGGATAGTGAGGATGGTCTCAGATTGAAACCAATTCCAGTTTTTAAGGTATTTAGTCATACATTATAGCATTGAACGAATTTAATGTTGGACATATTGTTGGCGCCACTTGAAACCAAAGTTACTGTAAATTATCACCAGGTAAATGTGTTCCAAACTGCTTTAATTTAAAACCACAGATCCCACTTTAAGAAAAGTCAACGTATCCGCAAAGTCATGATTTGTAGGACTTATCATCTGGGTACCATGAATGACAGTAAGAAAATAGTACCAATCCATCTTGAAGATGTTGAGATGTTTCACACACTCAGTGAAATAGAAATGAAAAGTCAGGGGGTCACCACTGTCGTGAAGATTCACCCTGTGAGCACCAGAAATGTCAAATTGGCATGTCAATCCATTTATTAATGAAATTATTTCACTGTTTAATCACCGTGCAAAGAGACATAAAGCAGTGAAGTCGTGAGGAGTGTAAGTAAAGATTAAAAAAATATGAAGTCACTTATTTATCTGACACTTTCAATACATACCCCCCGACATCTCCTCCACTCCCTCCGACTCCATCATGTGGAGCGATGTCTCAGCGGTGTCCCATGGCGCCTCACTGTCGCCGCCATCCCTTGTGACGGTTTCATTTTCTCCAAACACATCCTGCCCCCCATTGAAAGCTCAATGCACCGCACGGCACGGCACGGCACAGCTGTGCGGATGTAATGGGGAGCATCTCGAGGGCAACCTTTCAGCCTAATGACATGCAGCTCTACCTGCGTCGAAATGCTCCCGCCTCGAACTGTGTTCCTGACAGAAAATCTTCTCTGGGTGTCAACCTTTCACTTTCGCCAATTAACCTCTCCTCTCACACGGCTTTCTGTCATTACCTCATGGAGACACTGAAAAACAAAAACACAAAGAAGGACGGACGAGGAGAGACAGAGATCTCTGAAGATAACATTTTGTTCCACTCTTTTCAAGTCAAATAACAATGTGTACACAGTTACGTTGTACACGTGTATACACAAAGCCTGCTGTATTGAAACCAGAGTAGACACACAGTGGCTCCTCTACCACGGTGACAACAGCAGTCCCTCTCCATGTTCCTTCTGTTACCGTCTGGTTAAATTATTGGTGATGTGTGTAGACGTTGTGCATGTTCCCATCCTAGGCGTGGACGATGGAGCAGACATCCCCAGAGACATGGTGGTCGGAATCTATGAAAGAATACAACTGAGGGAGTTACGCTCCAACGAAGACCACGTCACCTACGTCTCCAAGGTGGAGCAGTCCATCGTGGGCATGAAAACAGTAAGGACACACAGACACACTTTTGTTCTATACTTGTGAGGACGTAATGCATACGTTAGCAACAACATAGCAACCTAACCTTTTCTTAGCTTTAACTGCAACCATGTTAAACCTGAACCTGCACTAGTTTATATGTTTAGCCACTTGGGGGGATGCGACTGACATTTTACATAGCCACCTGGCAAATGGAAATACATTCTCTTCAACCTCTGTTTTTTGCTCTCAACTTTTCCTGAGGAAAAGCTCTTCAGCTGCTAAATGCTACACAATGTTCACCAGCTAGTCGCTGACTTTGTCTTTCTGCCGTCTGGTGCCGGGCAGGTGCAGTCGACTTGGTTTACAAGACGTTTTGTTCCTGAAAACAACTTCAGCTCGGAAGGACATTGGTACATTAGGAGTGGGCCATAAACAAAGCTGTAGGTCATACAAACTAAATAATGAGCCAAAAGATGCTAAAATGCTACGTCCGTTCGAGAGGAACAGCAGGGTCTCGTCAGGATGTCATGGTTCATCGCTAAAAGCAAACGCTTGAATATTAGGCATAGTTTAACTTGACAGCCGGGTCTAATAAACACAAATATCCTTATATTAAATGCTTAATCCATCGTGGAATACACCTACTACGAACTATTCATACACTGTCATATTCATTGAATGTATTTTAACTCTAAATCTGTCCTTCTGGTCACATGACATCTATTGCACCTGTCCATCCTGGAGAGGGATCCTCCTCTGTTGCTCTCCTGAAGGTTTCTTCCCTTTTTTCCCCCTGAAGGGTTATTTGGGAGTTTTCCCTGATCCGATGCGAGGTTTTGGGGCAGGGATGTCTATGTGTACAGATTGTAAAGCACTCCGAGACAAATTTGTAATTTGTGAAATTGGGCGATACAAATAAACTGAATTGAATTAATGAAGATACAAATATTGCATTACATTACTCACACATTGAAGAAAGTAAAAGAATCATCATAGATGGTTTAATGGTCCTGTAACCATGTTCATCATCAGACAGAAACCTCCCCAATTTAATTGATGGGGATTAAAAACACAGAATCATTGTTTTCATGACAGTGATGCAAATTATTTGATCTATTTTGTACGGCATATTTTATAATCTTCTCGGCTTGCTAGAATATTAAGCAAGATCGATAACGCAAAACATGTCACTCAGTGGATGTCAAGCCTAATATTATTCAAGACCTCATCACTATCACCTAGCCCTGCTTGTGTTAGCAGAGCACATTTATTAGTCATAAATGTCTCATAAGCAGTGCGGTCATTACCTCAGGTCATTACTCCAGCTGGGTACGTCATTAACCACCGCTATCATTAGAGGTTTTTTTTTACTATTAAGGTTGAAAGGTCGGTCAGTGCACATGAGTGATGGTTGTCCACTGGAATGTCCTTTAGTTAGGAGTCAACTACGGACATTCACTGTGTGCATATTCATGTGCAAAGTTTGATGGAAACCTAATGCCATCCTCAGCCTCGTTGGCACTTTGTATTAGTTTTAATTTAATAATCATGAACATGCTAAACAAAGATGTTGAATATGGTAAATGTGATAGCGGATAAACATTAGCATGTTAGCATTGTGTTAATCTTAACTCTAGACTATTAGTCTATCTATACTCCCATCTCTCTGTCCATCTGCTGATGAGCCCTGAACCTTTGGATGAATATCTCTATAAATAATATAAATTGACTTTTAACTGGTTTTAAAGTGAATCTCCATCATTCCCTGTTTACTTTCAGAATGACATTGGAACTATGACATTGAAAAGATTTCCACTGTCTTTTTCCTTTTTCGTGGCTTTTGCCTTTCAGTGTCTCGGTGATGGATGAATAGCCATAGGATGACAGAAGGAGTGTTGTCATCGCCAAAACCATGATGGATTGTTGTGACCGGAACTGCCTATTCCTGTCTATGGCAGCTGTCTGCCATAAAAAGACTTAGATAAAGTTTCCTTTTCGGAAATATTGTAACAGCAGGTGTCAAGAGTTTCTTTAATGTGGATTGAAAACAAAAGGGAGTGGTTTACATTAGAAGACATTTTCCTAATTCTAGGCTTTTTCTTTTTTTTACTCATAATTTGATGTCTTAATGAAAGTAAAGAAGTGATTGGATGAAGAAAAAGAGGCCGTGTCTGTGCCTTGCAAATAGTCCACAGGAAGCCAAGGGAATTCAAACTGGAAATGCACAAAGACAAAAACGATCAGAGGCCACATATGAATCCATTTTATCAGGATGAGAGGAACAACTAGGATCCAAAATGGAGACAAGTAAGAGAGAACACTTCGTGAGAACATTATTTAATCGTTCACCGCCATTTTCGTCGTGTAATCTGCTTAAACATCGAACATCACTTACGTCTAATGGTGCGTTCACACCGGACGCGTCGAAAAAATTCTCTACGCGTCTGACGCAGCAGTCTTGACGCGCATCGAAAAAAGGGTGTTCACACCAGACGCGTCGGGGGCGGAGTCATAAATGAGTCGAGGAACGACAGGACCGCAGCGTACTTCCACTTTTTAGTGGACTGAGCTGCACTCCCACTGCGCTTCTCGCTGCTCTCTCTCTCTTCTCTCTTTGATACGTGTCTCTGAGACTTTTCCACCTACAGCGGCAGATCTCCTCTGCCATGAAACACATATGCCGGCGGTTGGTTGATAGTAAAGTACAACAAATAGCGAGAATAAAAGCAAATACATACATTCAAAACGTACCAGGTAGTCCCACGGCTTCTCCGACCTTGTTCCACGCTTTATCTTTATAGCTCCGGTTTCGGTAAGCATAAAGAGTTGTATCGTAAAGTTCGGGGTGCCCACAGACAGCGACAATAATCTTTTCCTCCATTTTTTTCGACCGGCAGGACGATGACGAGCGGAGCTGCTCAACGCTGATTGGCTGACGCAACTATGACTCACGCGTCTTTGCTGCCAAAGTTGGGAAATTTGAACTCGCGCGTCAACGAGCTGCGTCTGTTCGCTGAGTTCGCCCCGCGACAAACCCTCTGTTCGTGCTGCTTCAAACGCGTCTGACGCGCTGCTCGCTGGAAAATACGCAGCTACGCAGCTTCGACGCAGCTTTGCATTGACTTAACATGTAATCTCGACGCGCGTCAAAATTTTGACGCGTCCGGTGTGAACACACCATAAGAGGAGAAGCCTCTAGCAACACATCTGCAGTGTTTTGTAAAACTCCAACAACTTTATAATGGACCTCCAAGTGTCGCATTACCACCAAATTTGGTGTTAGTTCTTGGTCTTAAGTTCTCAATAACCAAACAGCAAGATGTTTATTGCAAAAAAAATCGAACAATCAATTTAACAGCATCTCATAAAAGGCTTGTTTTAGAGCAGGAAGTCTCTCATCTTACTCTGATTGCTCTAACTAGACATAAAGGTATCTATATAGAAGTACTTAGAGTAGCGTCACTAATCATGTCTTCATACATTTCTTTTTGCTTAAATACTGAAATGAGACTTTTTGGTGGTTAGGTGAGACATTCAGTGCAAGTAAAACTACAAAGAGCAACTGCAGCACAGGGAAGTGAAGAATCCTAACATTGCATCAATACCCATGTTCTCCTCAGGGACACACAGTGGAAACAACATGCTGCCTTATCCCTATCTTTATTTTTATTTTTAAATTGTGTTTTACGGTCAGTCTTCATGTCACTTATGTGTCTCAGCAAACTGTGTTTAATGTTTTTTTTTCTGTGATACTTCATTCTCAGCTTTAAACCCTGTAGTGAATAATGTGTCGTACTCCAGCCAAAAGTCATTTGTGTTCAAAGTCTCTCTGTTTCACTTAAATACTCTTTACCCTGAGGGAAAGGTGTTATCTGATGCTCTTTGCTTCAGAAGGTCTGGAATGACTTTCCAGCTCCTCAGATTCTTCATCTGAGTGATGGAAGCTCCCCATTCACCTGGATGTCTGTCTTCCTCTGCAGGTTCTCTCCGTCCCCCATAGAAGACTGGTGTGCTGCAGTCGACTTTTTGAGGTGACTGATGTCAACAAGGCCCAAAAACAGGCAGCACACCAGAGAGAAGTCTTCCTCTTCAACGATCTCATTGTGGTGAGTATACGATAAAAGAGATTCAGGGTAATAATTCATATTTTTACTATAAATGTTGTTTACGGTATCTTTACACCCACCCCAAAAATGGTTCTTTCTGCTGAAAACATCTTTAAAGCTGCTTATGTTACACTTCCAGCTGCAATGCACCATCACCTACCTTCACTGTGAGCTCTCTCTCTTCCTCGGTGTTGTTTCATCAGTCAGTCCCCTCCGGCCCTTTCTTTTAATAATAGATAGTAGTAAATGCAGTTTTGCAGTTCACTCATAAGCAGATATATGTCCCCTACAGAGAGCTTTAAGGGCCAGTAATACAATTGTTTTTCACAGCCAGATAAGTTAATTTGGTCTAAAGTTGTGTAGATTGGAGAATTATAAAAGGTTTAATGTTGGGCATAATGAATGTGCCCGAGAGGAGGCACACAGGGGTTATCCATCCGAAGTGTTTTACTACTCTCATAATTATGTCAAATTTGGATATCTGTCCAGCAAAAAAGGAGAAGCAGCATCGTTATGTCCCACTCCGTTTCCTGCTTAGGCATTAAAAGTAATTGGTATAGCTGCTGGAAAAGGAGGTTTGAAGGCCGACTCTGAAGTAAGAGGTGGAAGGAGCCATATTCACACATCACAATGGAATTCTGTTCATTTGGCTTTCAAAGTTAACGCTGCGATCTATTCCAGGGAGAGTCATCTTGAAGGACTTTACTGTAAAAATTAAAGTGATGGAGACTTTTCTTCAAATGTGGCCCCTGTTCTAGGAGCTCGAACGTGTCAAGTCGAGTTTAATGTGCCGACGTGATGTATCGGTTTAACACGGCTCGCCTGGTGAATTATGCCCATCAGTAGCGCTGCAAAACAGATTTGCCTCATTGTTTTCTATCTGGAAGGTCATTGGATAAAAAAGCATCAATCACGTGAATAAGCCACAGTGTTGTTTTTCAAAGAGCACTCATGCACAATCTGATACACTTTGAAACTTACTTTGTACATTCAAAATGAACTCTCCAGATATTTAGAATTTCTTTGAAATTGCTCTGTGCTCCGGACCTATCAGTGAGCTCTCTGCCAATCAAATGGTTGCTCTAACTTTGGTTTCTTGTTGTTTGCAGATCTTGAAGCTTTGCCCCAAGAAGAAGAGTTCTGCAGCCTACACGTTCTGCAAAGCAATGGGCCTACTCGGCATGCAGTTTCACCTCTTTGAAAACGAATGTAAGTCATGACATCTTCACTGCAGACAGCTGCCATGAAAAACATGAAAGGTACCTCCAGGTTGAATTGAAAAAGGGCTTTCGGAGTTATGGCCGTATATGAAATAGGATTTGAGATGAAACTGCTTTTTATTTTTGCTTAATTTTTTATATTTGTGATGCCAGCATATCATCATCCTGGACTTTCCCAAATCAAAATATCCTCATGTTATGCACTTACTTTTTAAAATGTAATCAACCCAACCTTCAAATTTAGCATTTTTCTCCAAAAGAAGAACAAAATAAGTTAACAAAACTACATTTAAAAGGCATTTTAATGCCTGTAGTATTAATACCTTGCAAAATGTCTCTTGTTACTCCTCTCTCAATAACTCAATGCCTTCTGTGCTCCCCAGTCTACCCTCATGGCATCACCATCCTCTCACCGTTTGGCTCAGACAAGAAGCAGGTACTTAACTTCTGTGCCCAAAGTGCTGAGGAGCTGCTCAAGTTTGTGGAAGACCTGAAGGAATCAATCTCAGAGGTGTCGGAGATGGAGCAGATACGTATCGAGTGTAAGTGTTTGACTTTTTAGGGGTTTTCCCACATTACAATGAAAGATTACAGGCACATACAGTAGACCGGAGGCTGCCAATCCGTTGTGTGTACATACAGTATGTAGAAGATCCATGAAGTGAAATGTGTGTGTGAATCCTCCTCTGGCTATGCAGCCGGCATCACATTTTGAAAGAAAATCAATAATCTCACATCTTGGAAAAAGTGCGACTACTGTTGAATTGTCAGATACGCTGCGTGGGAATCAATACGTCGTCAGACATCACACGGGAGTCAAAAGGCATCCTTTTGTTTCATGCCGCTTGTGGACTTGTGTCGGTGTGTTTTGGTTCCTTTGGTGCACTGCAGCTCAAACAGACTCGAGGTGGGCAGGACATTGGAGGTGGAGAGAGGCCGGTGTTTCTTTGGGTCTACGTGCATTTGAAATTCACTCGACAATAAGACATGCGCCTACTTCGACCCACTCGGAGGAACAAGAGTACCCAGAGCCCGGCTCCTGGCGGCGGGCCCCTGCTGGTATTTGACGCAACCCTTCGCGGAGGGGGAGGGCCGGCAGCCCGGGAGAGTAAGCGAAAAACAACACATGGAGACAGGTCGACAGGCGGAAGTTATTTATCTCAGTGGAGTGGAGCAAGGATGGACAGCTGTGCACAATTTAAACCAACACACTCAAATAAGAACTCACGTTGAGACACATGTGTTAGAAAGGCACGCAAACACAAAAAAGTTGTTGCAAAGCCAGAAGCTAAATTTAGAATGATTGCTGGCAGTTGCACAGAAAAACAACACATCATCCTTTTTTTTCTCGCAGGGTCGTGTTGTGTTTGCACATTAGCAAACACATGCAGCTGGCACACTTGTGTTTGGGCTTTCCCTCTTTGAGATAGGATGCAGAAATATTACCTATCTTCTTTAAGTCCATGAAAGTATATTTTAAATTGGAGAATAAACTAAAAGGTGCTTATTATAGGTGCAATAGAAATTTCCTTGAAAGAACTGCTCCATTTAAAAATAACCCGTTTCACTCTATATATAATTACTACGACAACACACGCTTATTTGTAGAAACTTATAGTTCCATGTGATATCTTTTACCAGGAGATACACTGCCAGATGGGACTCTTTTTGCTGAGGTCGTCATATTTTTGTCACACAGGCACCGAAATAAAAAAGGGCGGTACATTGTGTACTTCTCCATTAAAGCACTACATTGTTGATGTCATTGGGCATCCCATAATAACCCTTACCTTATTATAATTCAAGTGGTCTGAGAGTAAATGACCTTTCTGCAGATCATATCTGCTCTGTTTTGAGGCCAGTGAAGGGAGACTTCCCTTTGGAGAGAGACGGCGTTCCGATTGGCTGTACGACAAATACAGATGTGCACATGCATCTGCGTGAACGCCTGATTTAACGTCCTTCTCATATCCTGTGGGGGAACAACTGTCAACACTGGAAAGCTACCCAAAAAAGAAAGACAAAAAGAGAGCCATAGCCTCACAGTGGCCACGGCAGTCGCCATTCTCTCTCTCCATCTTTCAGAGCTGAGCCGTGTGTGCGTGGCGGCTACGGGTGGCGGAAGGCCAAAGTCTTATTGGCGACGTTTCCTCTCCATTTCTGAAATGAAATGAAGCAGCACTCACACAGGTGACTGTGTGAAGCGTGTGCGTGTGCCCCTGCTCGTCTTGTCGGAGGGGTTCGGGGGCTTTTCCAGGAAACTGCCTGTTGAATTACAATATGGTAAAAGATTATTATGGATTTCTTGTCTAATTATGGCCAAAAAAAATACCCTGCCTCCCACAGCTTTGAGGTCACATCCGTCAATTTCGCAGCTCGGAATTAGAATGCAGTGCCGTGTTGGAGACAAAACAACATTTAGTCATCGTGATTGGAAATGACACGCAATTACCATCAAGTGTGAAGTGTAATTAGTGAGATGGCAAGTTGCGTTTTGAGATTAGAGCACAGAGTGGGAGGGGAAGGCAACGAGCGCGGGGGCGTTCAGCATTTGAAAGGAAGTCGACTTATGCCGATTAATGTTGTTCCTCTCTAACCCCTCTACGCCTACCACCTGTCCATCCGTGTGTTCTCTCCGTCGCGGCGTGTCAATGATAGATCTTTTTTTTTGTCTCCGGTTCTCTCTGCAGGGGAGCTGGAAAAGCAGCAGGGAGCCAAGGCACACTCGGTAAAGAACAACGGCACGCAGCTCGAGCTGCGCGGCAAACAAGGCTCCCCATCAGGTGTGTGTGTGAGTGTGTGCTGCAGAGACCGTGTCCTCAATTGCGTTGATCTACCTATCTAGTTCATACGAAGTCCAACCACTGCTGTTCTTATGAATTATTGAATTGGAAAAACATATGTTGCACTTTAAAAGGGAGGCGTTATGGTTTAACCAAACGTATATGTATGGTCTGTGTAGCAGAGTGATATAAAGTGCAGTTCTTGCTGTTAAAAAACATTTTGATAAGCAGTGAAAGCTCACATCCCAGACGTTGTGCTGCCACTTTTGTCTCTTTCCCCCCCCCCCCCCCCCATTTTTCCTCCATCCAGGAAACCCGGAGATAGATGAACGAAGCGGACACAATGCAGTGGAGGTAAGTGCTTAGAGATAGGGCCATGTCCCAAATAACAGGTAAGTCGGTACAGGGTGTCAGTACAAAGGTAGGATGAGACAGGATGAAACCCGGGACTAGTCCTATCTCCAGGGCTCGAGGCGTCAAGCCGAAGTGGGCGAAGAGTGGATGAGGGAACGAGTGCTGCTGGGTCAAGTGTGTGTGAGGTCACCCAACCAAACTAAATGTATGAGATGAAAGTACTTAAAAATAAAGATGGTGGGTTAGGTGGAAATTAATAACATCATAACCCGTTCTACCCGTGCACATCAGACTCAGGCTTAAAAATGTTCCGTAAGCCTAAAAAAGGAATAGGTTGCAATTAGTTTCACAAGCTCAGGCGGAACATGTGACTCCTATTGGGTGTTTAAAGGGTGACACAGAAAGAAGCCATCATTGCTGAAAGTGGCTGAGAACGTGTGTGTGTGTGTGTGTGTGTGTGTGCCCACGTGCAGCATCAAGACCTTAACACAGTAGCATGCGGGCGGATGGATTTAACTCTCATTTGACACAGAAGCGTCACCTAGTCTCCACCCCTCTGACCGACCTCTGGGGGAAACTTGTTGCGCGAACATTTGGTGCAAGCAACAGAGCGAGCTGAACTACAGTACCCATGGGGCTTTGCAGTTACCACCGTAGTGGCATCAGATGACCTTTCCCCTCGTCTGGCTTTGGAGTTGAGGGGCTGGAGTGAAAAAGCACACGGGGTCAATGTGACACTCAGTGGCTGTTTAATATCACAAAGCTCCCTCTTAATACTGGAGGCTGTAAATATATATCGGGGTACTCGTTAGAGCAAAAGGACGTTAGCGTTGCGCTAAAAATACTTCAAAATTATTTCAATTTCAAAGCCAAACATGCTTGTAGAATGACAATAACTACAGCAGAGCAAACGCATCTTGGAAAGCAGGAGGGTCAGACGGAGAATCCTGCTCATACCGGAGGAGTGAACGACTGAATCCCACAGCAAGCTTCGATAAATCTGCATATTTTGATAGTAAGGTGTATGAAAATGTCTCGTCTCCCTCGTCTGTGCTGTAGTTTGTGGCTAAAGAGATCCAACGCAGGCAAAGGTGTTATTCACACGTCCCCCTCACTTCTCAAAATCCTATTCATCCGTTGTTTCTTCGCTAATCTACACCCTCGAAGACACAGCCACGTTAACTCGCTGTCAGTCAGCACTACCGAGTGACCGGCTTGTAAACAGATATAAGTGGGTTTTTGACGTTGTTTTTTTGTTTTTTTACCATACAAAGGAAAAACGCAGACACAAAGAAACCCATCATCACAGAAGTGACAGGCAAACACACTGCAGCACACAGCGGCCCTCCTCGTGAGCCCATCCGGCAAATGATTGACATTCAGTTTGGACGGAATTGTTTTGGCAAATACGCTCCTGTGCGAGTCTGGTGAAAAACAATCAATACAGCAATCTCTCTGAGGAGATGGAGTTAGAGTGAGCAGACGATTCGCCGAGCTGAAAGCTCACCAAATGACGCTCCACATCTTGTTTGTTTAGTCTGCACACGTATGAGAATGATAAGTTGTGGTTTGGTGGTTACATAACCTGCAATTATTTCTCGGGCAGGCACTTACTTCCTGAGCTGAGTTATAAATCTGTGTTTCGTAGACTATGTTTACTCATTTTAATGTTTGTTTTTTAGTCCACTTTGGAGATTTTTGAGGGCACCATATAGAGCATAAATCTCACACTTTGGACATTCAAAAACTCATTTGGTCTTCTTTGGAGAAAAAATATATAATCTTTAAAAGCCATATAATTTAAAACTATTGAAAGTCAGCTAAAGTCAGTACAAGCCTCCAGTCTTTATCTAAAGGTCTTCAGAGCTCATTGATAATGTACCGTTAAGTATACGTTCTCAAGGTGAAACACTGGCTGGCAGACTGAATGGGTGCAAATGTTAATGGAGTTCTTTCACACCAGAGTTACATCAGCTCCGCTGTAAGCCCTTTCTTCAGTTCAGATACTTTACGCCATCTTAAAGAGCTTTTGTGGGAAACTATATTCTGATTGACATCCTCACAGATCCTTAAAAGTTCATTTAAAACTAAGATCTTTAGTACAGCGAATCTGAAGAATTACGTAGAACTAAATATGGAAGTAAGTTCGTCAGAGCATCTCCTCTCAACTAATCCTCTAAAGACCTGAGACTTGATCTGCATTTGATTCAAAAGACTTAACAAACAAAAGTCGATGTTGAATTATTTTAGTTTTTTACATCCGTAAATAACATAAAAACGGATTCATTTTAAGTCAAATCATGAAGTTTTTACTTAACCTATCCAAGTAGTTTGGTTACATTTTTCAAAACTTTTTCCCCACCACACATATTGTGCATTTCAGATTGTGCTCATTACATTATGACGATGCTGCTTCTATCTTTGTTTTGGCTCAATGGTTCCTGAGCACAGTGTTGGAAACCTGACTTGTTTCCTAAAATAGGCAACATGAAAAGAATCCAGGAAAGGTAGCCAACTATAAAGGGAGACATATAACACAAATACACTTTGAGGGAAGAAAACTGTCTGCAAAATAAAAACAATCCTTTAACAAGAGGGAAAGAGAGAGTTGAAATGTGACTTACGGAGCTTTTGCATTCTGATGGACATCAAACTTTGGCCAGAAAGTAATTGTGTTTTTTGCTCACCTCCTCTCCTTCCACCTCTCCCTTTTCTTCGTATGACCTCTGTCAATGTTCTGGTTACCCCAACACCCCCCCCCCACCCACCCCACCCCAAGTCTCCTTGTGTCAGCCTGTCACCATAGCGCCACACAGTGGTTCGGAAGGGGCCCTCAGTGTCCCCTTTGGAACCACCGGGCCCCCCTTCTGTAGAGTCGCACCGAATCCCACCACTGTCCTCCTCCCGACCCCAGTCACACACTGACATTGCCAGCATCTAATCTGCACTGTTGCGGGTGGAGAGAGAGAGGGGAGGGGGGGTGGGAGTTAGCAGTAGTCACGATATCTTTACACCTCCGCCGACCCTCCCCCCAACACCAAAGCCCCCACGCATGCCCTGTGTGTGTGTGTGCCGTGCGTTCACCAACCCCACCCCCCGAATAGAAACAGAGGGCTTGAGGGATTGCAGAGGAGGAACCAGCTTTATAACATTTGATGCTGTTTTCTTGGCTGTTTTCTAAACTAGGTGTCAATTCACAACAGGCTTCAGACGTACCAGCTCAGCAGCAGCACGGCTCCGAGTCCCGAGAGCGTGGCCCTTCTTAACCACCAGGGGGCGCTGCTTTTCCAGCAGGGGCCCCAGGGGCGAACCCATGGGCCGGCACCTCCACCTCAGCGCCCGCAGTTGCAGTCGGCAGCGAGCACCCCTGCCCACCACCTCCACCTCCAGCAGCAGCACCACCTTCAGGCGGCCGTCAGCCTGGCTGACCTGGGGCCCGAGACCCTCGTCCAGTGTCAGCAGATCGTCGAGGTCATCATGCTCGACAACGGCGGCCACGCGCGGATGGAGGCCTTCCTCAGCCAGACGCCCACACACCACCACTACCAGCACCACCACCACAGCCACCACCAGCTCAGTCAGTCGGCCATGTCCACCCCGGTCCGCTCGCCAGACTGCTTCCGTGGCAACGACGACCACCAGCCCCCGCTGCCTCCCCCACCACCGCCTTACAACCACCCCCACCAGTATATACCCCCTGACCCCCGCCTCAGTCTGCACCGGACCCCGAGTGGCTCTCGGAGCATGGTGTAAATAGATGAATTAGTATTATTTCCCTCAAACACACACTCCCACACACACTCCCACACAAACCCCGCCCCCTTCTCTACCTATTTAACAGTACATAATGTACATATATACATACAAATGAAAGAGCTATAATGAAGAAAAGAATATCTCACTTATATGCATATATTTAAGGAAGAAAAATAACTAAAAGAAAAAATCAAGGTTTTAAAAGAGAAAAAGTTCTACTTGATTTCACATGTATTTTGAAATATTATGTAGTTTTAACAAATTTATATAACTTTTTGTCGGTTTTAACCTGCTAGAGAAAACACAGATATTCAGTGTGGATTCCTTCTAGTTCACCACCGCCATCGGCAGAAATGAACTGTGATGGCTGGACACCTCCCGCTTCTGTTCGCTCTCATCACCCCGAACCTCATGCCTATGTGCTGTGTGTGCGTGCGCGTGCATAGTTGACACTTACCGAAAAATGCGTGCCAAAATACATAGCCTCCACTCAACACTGACTCCTTTGCACTTGACTAAACGCTAGGGCTAGAAGAAAGAAGAAAAAGAAAAAACTTCCATTGCTTTGAAAAGAAATAGTCCCTTCACACTTCTCCCACAAGGAGCATACAAAAAAAAAGAACAACAAAAGTGAATATCCGCTCCTCTGTTGTGTTGTGGCTCTCTATCATCAGAAAACACTCGTGCTCTATTGTCACTTTCCAGAGATCATTCAATCTACAGGGAAAGCCTGACAGGAAATGAAGGCAACCAATCACACGGCTCGCTGCCGTGCCACACAGTCAGCCCTGGATGGTCCTGTTGATTGTTGTTCGTCTTTTACTCTTCATATTTATTATTGCCGACGCTTTTTTGCCACATGTTAAAGGCGGGGAAAGTCTTTTTTTTATATATATTTTGGAATCGTTTCGCCTGCTGAAACGTCTCTCCGACTTTTCTCAAACTACAACCATTTTAGCATTTAAAAAAATATAATATATGTACGTCGTACTGTCATCTGTTGTTTATGAAAACGCTTCTTAGCTTTTTTTTTTTTTTTTGTGGAAATCACCATGAATTTCCATGAATAGATGCTTCTGCTACAACTGTGAAACGTCAACATCTGTGTTTATTCTGATTTGCGTGGAGCATATTCCACCTTTGTGTGTTTTCTGTCGGTGGATAAATGCAAACATCGAGTCCACCCACAGAGCATCCAGACACTGTCTCTTCATGTCGCTACCACTCCCGGGTTTTGGTTCAGCTCCTAGTGACTATTTTCTCCTCCCTCATAACCTTTCAGTCTGACATTAAAAATGCAAAAACTACAGACACACACACACACACACAGAGAGAGAGCTTGGATTGCAAATGCTGGCATTAATGATATTGTTCGTGCTGTTGGCTCGTCTGCTTTAAATACGAACGGGACAAAAATAATGCATTATCGGATCTCTTTCTCTTTCCCCCCCAGCCCGGATTGTAAATACCACGTTCAACAAGCGAGCTACCTTTAGCCCCTTCGAAATGCAAATTGCCCTGTCACACGTCCTTCATTCTGAAATAGGTCAGCGACTGTATTAGCCTAAATTCCCCCATCTTTTAAACATAAGCCCCAACAGGGTGACATGGATGTTAATTTAGCTCTGCTCTCATCTGACCCCACCTTTATGATTTGTTGATTTATAATCACAGAGGCACTGCAGGGAGGTCTTTATCTTATCTGTCTGTTCTTTTTCCACTCATAATTTACCCCGGAGGTTGTCGTGTTGTTGTGTGTGTGTGTGTGTGTGTGTGTGTGTGTGTGTGTGTGTGCGTGTGTGCGCGTGTGTGTGTGTGTGTGACATGCTCACAATGGCATCCCAACTTTCCCGAAAAACAAATGTGGTAATTCTTGTGTTATTATGTTTCACAACAACGGAAATAATTCGCGCTTTCAAAATGAATGAAGAGCTTTTATGACCATTTTTGTCATTTTTTTAGTGGCTATAAAACAAAACATTAACGGTTATGCAATACATTTCAGTAAATACAACCAGAAGTTCTAATGTTGTGGATGTTACACTGATGGATGATGATTGTATGAATGCTGAGGCATTTGGTTAGATCAACATTCACATAATAATGTGATTCTTCTCTCATGCATGTCATCGGTTTGGAGGACTACTGAACTCTCGATTCCCAAAAGTTTAGAGTTGTTTGTGCGTGATTGAATTTGCTGTGAGCACGCTCTCGGGAAATGAAGATGAAAGATGTGTCATTTGTGATTGACATTTTTTTCACACATTCACCCCTTCGAACAGAAAAATGGATTTACGATGGCAAATGTGAGGCTTCTACTTTGCCAAACGGCGGCCACTTTTCTTCTTCTGTCATTCACAACGCTTTCTTTACGGTTGCACAATGTTCCCTTCTTGACAATGTGTGGAAGCATTTTGAGAGATAGACATCCTGGGTGTGCAATACAGGAATATGAGGCACACTGAAAGTCATGAGTTTTTGATTGAAAGGAAACCAATGTAGCATTTTGAGAGTCTAGCTTATGACATGGAAGCGCAGTAGTGGCTAACTTTCTTCACTGAAAAACTGATAATTTTAAAAAAAGGGCTCTGCCATACCAGTGCAGCGCTTCATGAATGACATATGGATCTTGTCTGGCTCTTCAACACTGTGTTTGCTTATACTAGTGAAACAAAAGAATTACATAAGTGAACATATTTTTGTTGAGACAGGTGGAAACTGAGTGTAACAGATATGAACCATCACCTCCCTCAGTTGGCTCTGAATCCCTCTGTCTTTGCAGTATATCAACATGCTATTAAAGATGATTTAAATCTATTCACAACAAGGCGTTGCTTTGGTTCTTGGTTGTAAATGTTTGATTCTTCACAAATTTAAAGCCAAGATCAGTCTATTTATTTAGACTTCCTGTGAAAATGTTCTTTTTTTTTAAAGTATGCATTTCAGCATGACACATACTCATATTAGCCAACACTTTCAGTGTAATTTATATCTATATATATATATATACACAACAGGTTTGAACTAAATAATGTATATCAAACTAAAACATTCCGACCATACATACGATAATGAATCTATTTTTCACAACAAAGGATGATATATGTGTATATTATCACCTAACTCTGTTCTATGAAAATGTTCAGTCTTTTAGCTGACGATCCCATCAGTGGCATTTCTGCTGTCTGCTGGATGTGTTAATAGATAACTTTTAAAAGGATTTACTGTAATGTGTTAGTAGTCTGTGTAACATGTGCTTCTGCTGCCCCCAAGTGGCCAGAAAGTTTTATTTATTTATTTATTTATATGCGTGTTATTCGCAAAACTCAAAAAGTATTGAACCGAATCGCATGAAATTTGGTGGGATGATTGTTTATTATCCGGGGAACAGTTGATTAGATTTTGGGATCGATCGGGTCAAAGGTCAAGGTCAAAGGTCATGAACAGGTCAAAATCTTTCGCAGAACTCAAAAAGTATTGAACCGAATCGCATGAAATTTGGTGGGATGATTGTTTATTATCCGGGGACCAGTTGATTAGATGTTGGGATTGATCGGGTCAAAGGTCAAGGTTAAAGGTCATGAACAGGTCAAATCTTCTTGAATCACATGGAATTTGGTGGGATGATTGGTTATTATCCGGGGACCATTTGATTAGATTTTGGGTTCAATCGGGTCAAATGTCAAGGTCAAGGTCATGGAAAGGTCAAAATCTTTTTTTTACCAATTTCTATCCAATTGGCATGCAAATAATGCCAAAATGTTCATAATTCTATGCCCAATCTTGTGATATGCGAAGGTATGCGCTCTACCGAGTGCCCGTTTTAGTTAATTATTGTATTAATAATACCATCATCATCCATGGCATTAGGAGTGCTGCTCTGAACACACCTGGCTCTACATCAAAGTCAGACCACACGCGTCAGGGTTTATCCCAACAGGACAACCTTTCACCAGCACTGGGCTAACGCATTACATCACATCCCGTGAGCCAGCAACTAGTGTATGTGTTTACTGACATGAAATAACATCCCTCAAACAACTCATGTGACATATTCCCAAAAACGACAAAACAAAGCATTTCATGGTCTCAAGGTGGTATTCAAATAAAACAAGCTACCATGAAGGCTAATACTTGAAATTATACAACTTAATTTTAAAATCTCAAATCGGTGTTAATTAGCAAACTGCCTAAGGTAAATAGTCTTTACAACTTCACGAATGTTTTCTTCTTGTCATGATTTATGTACTCCTGAATCAGCAAAGACAACAAATATAACTGGATGGCCCAAATATTTATTGCCGGACAAAATATCACAGTGGCTGTCTGGTTGGTTCTTTAAGCTACAACAAGCATATCATCTTTGACACATTACAGTTTTACACCTCCAATCAAGTTTGATCAGATTTGTTTAATGTTTCTGTACAACAACATTCAAGACGTATGTGGTTAGTTTATAGACAAAGACAGTGATTTTGTTGACTAGTTGAGAAAATGTACACGGATGATTATTTATACAGTAATGGTATATATTTAGTATATGTGCACAGAATATTCAAACGTTCACTCTTTTATGGCCAAAGGACACCTATCCTCTACATTTATCAAAATTGAAAAGCCTCACCTTCTTCTGTCATTTGCCAAATTTTTCTAGCACCCTTTGAAATGGATGAACACATCACAGTTAAATGCTGTACAAGAATCCATCTGTCCACTTGTCAAATTTCAGTGTTGACTAGGTCGTGGCAGACGGGAATTATTTCCACCTGAACAATCCTGGCTAGACATGAGCTTCAGCCATGCTCGCTGTGTGTGCACATCCTTTGTTCTTTGATGGCCTTTCATCCTCACGGGATGTTGTCATCTTCTGCCAACGCTGGTTGAGTAAAGACACATTAGAATTTAATGCCGAACTGTATTAATTTAAGTTGGACTAAATAGTAGAAATTAAGTGTAATAAGTGAAGAAAATATATATATACAGGACTGTCTCAGAAAATTAGAATATTGTGATAAAGTTCTTTATTTTCTGTAATGCAATTAAAAAAACAAAAATGTCATGCATTCTGGATTCATTACAAATCAACTGAAATATTGCAAGCCTTTTATTCTTTTAATATTTAATACTTTTTTAATTGCATTACAGAAAATAAAGAACTTTATCACAATATTCTAATTTTCTGAGACAGTCCTGTATATAGCATAAAATAATATTTATAGCATTTCACATGATTTCATTAACGGAAAACCAGAGGAAATATGATATTTAAATGTAGACACTGGAATTTTGAAATGGTAAATAAAAAGCTCCTTAAGCTGGAACAAGTTGTGTTCACATTCAAAAGATACCATCCCATCAAAAGACAGGATAATGTCTTTAAAAACAGTGAGCCATGTAAGAGGTGTGTACCTGTTTGATGCTGCCCTTGGTGAAGCAGAACATGTAGATGACATAACCTGGGATCAGTATCATGGAAGAGCAAGCCATAAACCAGCCAATCACTTGGCCCCACATTGGGTACACATACTTCCCCAAGGTCAGAGGGGTCATCTCAATGGCACTGAAGGTAAACACCCCCTAAAATACACAATTGTTATATTCAGTACACGTAACTTTATTGCTTTTCCAGTATACTAAATACAGAATGAGAAAAGCAATGGAGAAGTATATGTTGGTTGAAAGACATCTCAAGTGAAACTGGGCCAAATTCAAACAAATAAGTAGATGTTTTTAGATGTGATGTCACTTTGTTTAAAACAGCTTCACAATAGTATTATTTGTTATCGACCTAACACTCAAATATAGTCACAAACAAAGCAACAGTGACTTATAACCTTGAGTTCGAGGCTAGAGCCTCGAGCCATGCTAGTGGCAGCTAGCGGCTAACAGTGAGAATGTAGCCTACTTAGATGCAGTTGTGCGAATTACTCACGTCAGCATATGAACATATTCACAATAACCATGCTGACAGCTGTAATGTTTACCGTGCTCACCCACCATCACAGTTAAGAATGTTAGCATGCTAATAGCTAACAACGGATAGTTCAGTCAAGACCAAAATGGTGGACCAATTGGCTAAAATGTTCACGTTTTGGTCAAATGTAGCCCAGTTTTAGCCTAAATGTCAGAATACCCTTGATTGCATTTCCACAGGGTGCTTCAATACACTTCCTTTCTCACTAGAGTAGTGAAGATAAAGGCTTGACATTTTACAAGTTGAAGCACAAATCACCACACGGCAGAGAGAGAAAAACAATTCAGCATTGTCATAAATTCTCTACCTATTGGCATTGGCTGCAGCTTGAGAGATCGCCGTGAGGGAGAAGGATGCACGTGCTGGAGTTTGACTCACATTATAGATGCTAAATTGATAATCATTCACCGCCTACCAGGCAGATCAGCGGAGTGAAGAACTTCCAACAGAGCTTCCACCAGCCACATGGCCGATAGCCGATCATGTCCTCGATGTTGTCATAAAACCTGTCAGCTCCTGGAGCATGAATACAGGAATACAAAGAAGAATCTCAATGTGGAGATAATGAGTAGAAGGACAAAGCCGTATGGGGTGAAAGAGAGGCAAAGCTGATTGGAGCATATTATCACAGAAAGTAGAGCAGATAGATGTAATTTCCTGTTGGAGCGACAGTAAAATCAAAAGGCTTGATTAATTTGGTGACTTGGAACAATAGAGTCTCAGCTCTGCTTTTTTCATCTGTGATTATATTTGATTTCACCCTCCAGTGTTTGGTTTAGGCGTAGACTGCATCGGATGGAGTTCCTACCATAAAACCAGGATATGGACACAGTTTCGAAGAAGACGAGGAAAAGAAGACACATCCCACTGGCGGAGTAGTAATCAAACAGCTTGAACACGTACAGACCACCCTGGAAGATTTCAACACACACACACACACATGCACAAACACACACATGCTTTTGAAGCTGAATATTAATAACCCTCTCTTTATTGAATAGAGTATCCATTATGAATGTATACTGCAGATTGTTATAAGGTTACTTTTGTCATTATGCATGAGGCGGGAAGGGTCTCTTGTTCCCTGCTGTTGGAAAAGGTATGTATTCAGGTGTGTGTGTGTGTGTGTTGGGTTATAATACAAGCACCTTCTCATATCGTCAAACATCCACACACACTTAGGTTAATGTCAGAAGAATCAACATGGACCAAAGGTGTGTGATACACAGAGGGGGACACAACTGCACCTGTGTGATGTTGGAGATGCCGATGATGAAGGAGATAAAGCAGACAATGAGGATGAAGATCTTCTTCCTCTTCCTCAGCACCAAGGGATATTCATCCAACAGAGCTGTGACGAAGCCTTCCACTGTGCAGAACTAAGACATCCAACATTTAAAAGAGACCCGGGTAAAATTGTACTGCAGTTTTTCATTAAAAGAACACCACAGTGATTTGACATCGTTAAAATCCAGAGATATCCTCTTCTTAATTTAATTAATCAATGTTCTATGTCAAAGCTATGCGCCGTCATGAGAAATATATATTGATCCTCTAGTGTAAACTGGGTTACGTTAGTGTTGCATGTCCAAAAATAATAAATTAAGAATAAGATATGATTAATGAATAATAGATATGAAAAAAATCTATTAAAAAAATCGATAACAACGGTGTGAATAAAAATGGTTAAATGGTATAAATAAGAATATTAGTTAAATTTAGGATAAATAAATGCAATATTAATGCCAGAGTAAATTGCACAAATGAAGACATAAATCAAAAGAATCTAATAAATAAAACTATCTGTTTCAAGTTTCAAGTTCAAGTTTCAAGTTTTTATTGTCACATCCCCTTTTATACAAGTATAATCGGTTTGTGAAATTCTTATGTGCAAAACACCCGACAGCAGTAGCAGACTAAAAAAAGAATAAGAATGAGAATAAACTATACAATAGTTCATCAGCAGGTGACGCGCGTGCTGTTTGTACCTGACTGTCCAGGCCCAGCATCATGAGCATGGAGAAGAAGAGGATGGCCCACAGAGAGGACATGGGCAGCTGGGTGACAGCTTGAGGATAGGCGAGAAACGCCAGAGCTGGACCTAAATGTCACGCAGAAGAAATACCATCTTATTTACAAATGCTTAATCTTATGGCATTATCCTGTAAACTACTGACATTAATAACCATGAACATATTCACATATTTCTAGAAAACATAGCAAACAGGAAACTAACAGCAACATTTCCATGGTTGCTAAATACAATACGTTTACGGCAATGTGCAGAAAAGGACTGAAAGAAGATTAATTTATCTGCAATTTTCTTTTTTCCACATAACCTAAAATACCCAAAACCTGCAGCAAGTTTTAAAACGTTCCTCCGCTGTTCATAGAGAAGGCTATTCAATTCAATTCAGTTTATTTGTATCGCCCAATTTCACAAATTACAAATTTGTCCCGGAGTGCTTTACAATCTGTACACATAGACATCCCTGCCCCAAAACCTCACATCGGATCAGGAAAAACTCCCAAATAACCCTTCAGGGGAAAAAGGGAAGAAACCTTCAGGAGAGCAACAGAGGAGGATCCCTCTCCAGGATGGACAGAACAATAGATGTCATGTGACCAGGATGGACAGAACAATAGATGTCATGTGACCAGAAGGACAGATTTATAAATGAATATGACAGTGTATGAATAGTTCATAGTAGGCATATTCCACGATGGAGACCTCCACGATCCATCAGGCAGATGGAGGTAGAGAATTTTGGTTTGTTTTACTCCCACTGGAACATGGAAGATGCACATAGTTCCGAGGCAAAGATGATCAGATGCAGTCTTGCAATGACAAACAGTGGACACAATGCTGTACCTGATGCTGCTAATTCCTTCACAGGTTTCTTGGTGATTTGGGCCATGAAGCCCACAATGGAGAAGATGACTAAGCCAGCAAACATGCTGGTGCAGGAGTTGATGAAGCACACGATGATGGAGTCCCTGAAGAGAATAGAACCAAGCTCACAGTTGTGACGGAGGAAGAAGGTGGGATGTGGGAAGCTTGTGACCGCATGCTCCTACCTGTATACGTCGTTGTGGTACGTGTTGTAGCTCCCCAGCGCGATCAGCGAACCCAGGCCCAGTCCGTAGGAGAAGAAGATTTGAGTTGCTGCATCCAGCCACACCTGTCAGACGCACGCATGCGGCCATGTTAGTGTTTGTTTGTCGACGGCCATGTTTGAATGTCTTGCAAACCGTCTACCTCGGACTGGGTGAGCTTATTGAAGTCAGGCGTGATGTAAAAGAGGATCCCGTCTATGGCTCCGGGCAGAGTGACCCCGCGAAAGAACAGGATGATCAGCATGATGTAGGGATAGGTGGCTGAGAAATACACCACCTAAGAGAAAGAGAGAGAACAACTTGTTTTTTATGTATGTAAATTCAAATAGATTACGGTTCTGTCAACAGACGGGGTTTGCCAACAACTCTTTTATACAGTTATAACAAAAGATGCAATAACCCACAGTAAACAGTTAAAATAGTCAATAATCTAGAATATTTTCATGGCTTTTCTTTGTCAGAAGAGCTGGAGCATTTCGGTCGTCGTTTTGTTTTTTTGGGGAGTTTTTCCTGATCCGATGTGAGGTCCTGGGACAGGGATGTCGTGTGTGTACAGATTGTAAAGCCCTCTGAGGCAAATGTGTACCTTGTGATTTTGGGCGATACAAAATAAACTGAACTTAATTGAATTTAGGATGTGGCCCGCAACTCAGTAGCATAATCATTATCCTTAATTAATGATGTCCGTCAAGGCCGGGGCCTCGGGGAATTAATTTGTTCTCACTGCTCTCAGACACTTCACATTAAAATCCAATTATCCGGTAGCAGTGAATGTGAAAATGTGTTTCTGCTCACATACCTCACTTGGACTTGCTGTAATAAAAAATATAAACAGGCAGTAGGCAAACTGGTATATTTGTTCTTCTTTTGCTATCCCCTTTAAATAGTCCAGCAGATTGATTGTGGACAAAATAATTACAGCATATGCAGTCAACATCTGAGAAGAATAAATAAACAAATACTCAGACATATGTCTCTCAAATAATAATATAAATATTCAGATATATGTTAACTCACAATGTGACACTCTAAACACAGTAAAGGGACGTACATGGATTTATGTGATCAATGCATGATTCCTCTTTTTTCTAATTCTGGGATGGATCAATAGACTTATATTAGACGGATATTATCCAACTGAGCTGTGAACTGAACTATGAGCTGTGGCTCATGTCATGATAGATAAACACATAGACACTCAAACAACTGGAAAGGAGACAGGACTTAAATGCTCAGTGAACAATCACATACATTACTTTGTGAAGCCAGATTGCATTGTCTGCCCCGAGGACAGACCTAATGAAAAACACACGTACTAAAAGCTAATTCCTTCTGGAGGGGCTTGTAAACAAATGGACTAAAGGATTGACAGATAAACCTCCACTAACTACTCGTCAAAGAAGCATGCAGGATGATGAGGATCAAATATATTACAATTTGTTCAAAAGGGTACGTGAACTTTTGTCCAAAATTTCATGGAAATCTGTTTGACAGTTGTTGAGAGATTTCATGAAGTCACTTCATGCTATTTTTCTCATGGATTATAGTTCATGTTTTTTGCTGAACAATGCTGCTCTACTCAACCAACAGCAACACCAGCTTTGCCTCCAGAGATGCTCTTTGTCTGGTGCTGTTTGCAAGATTCAAAATTTAAAGTGTAAAAAATGAAAGAGAAAATGGAATGAAGTCAAAAGAATGGAGAGAAACTGAAGCGCCAAGTCTGACCTTCCCTGTCCACTCCACTCCTTTCCAGATTGAGAAATACACCAGGACCCAGGCCAGCGCCAGAGTGCCCACTAAGGGCCAGCGAACCTCGCCTGGCTCCTCCAGACCGTTGGTTAACTGGTGCATGTTACGCCTGCAGGAGCACACAGAGGAGATGAATGCACACACAGATAGCATATAGTTGTATAGGGCCTCTTGTACACACACACACTCATAATGCGTGGCGGCAACATCTCTCGCCGACTCACTCCCAGAACTCTGTGACAGCACTGGTCAGGTTGGTGGTGTCGGTCAGACTGTGGTTGCAAAAACATTTCTCTGTGTTCCAGGGGTTATCACAGCTTTGCCACGGCAGCTCCTGCACACAAAACATATGCAACGTGTACAATGACATATTTCTGCTTTTCTTCTGTCTCTTTGACTAGAAACTGTTTTTTTTATCCCTGCTTCTCAAACCCCCAATTTCCCCACCCCAAAAAAGCCTCAAGCACTGCTGAGGCATTTTGTAGGCAATAAACAAGACCCAAATATCTTTTCTGGATGTACATGAGGCGATGAAAGCATGGACAAAAGTAATAGGGTGTAAAAACTTTAAAAAATATAATATACAATTCGACATTGAGACCGCAATAACCAATTGCTCAGCCACTTGAGGGCAACAGAAACCAGCTGAAATGCTATCCCGTGATTGGTCAGTAAGTGGCTTCATGAGACTTGTTCATTACTGCTGCTGGAAACAGCTGATGGGAGCCATGAGGGTGAAACCAGAACCCAAACAAGGAGCTGAAAGACACAATCGTCTTACCTTTGAGGTCTTTGACAAACTTCTGTAAACCGGTCAGATTCCACAATAAGGGGAAATGTAAAGCAACCTACTCTACTTAAAAGTCCAATGTAACGTTATTGTCATAATTGAATTATCTGCCATTTATGTTGTTGATTATTTACTTTGTTTAAAAGGTCATAATAGTGACAAATTCCCAACCGATTTTCAATTTACTATCAAATATGACAAGACAGCAAATCCTCACATTTGAGAAGCTTGAACCAGATTTTTAGGTAAAAAATTCTTAAAAACAGGTGTTTTTTAAAATTATTAAATGGTTACCAATAGATTTGCTCTCGACAGACGGATTAGAATAATTTGAGATGTACTTAAAATATTATAATGTTGAGTTACGGTTTTCTCCCTATTGACTGATAATGCAACATACCGAACCAAAGGAGTTGAATAAGTAGTAGAGTGCCCAGGCGATGATGACAATATAGTAGATATTTAGCCAGAAGGACAGGACCACTGCAGCTATACCAACACCTGTAGAAGGAAAAGACATCAGAATGCTACTTTAGGCCTACTATGTTTTACCGGTCACCTAACGTGCAAAGAAAAATGTAATATAATATGTAAAGGCTCTCCGCAGCAGATTTCCCCTCAGACAGCTTCCCTCAGCATGCTTGTTGCGATCCTCATCATCCTCATCATTGTTATTTCTCACGTTAACTTGCCCTTGGCTTTGAGTATCAGTTAGCACAGCAGGGCGCACGTATCACCGCTGCTGTCTGTGCTGGCGGGAGATCAAATGTGCTTCACTCAAGTGTTCCGCTGAGCAGTGGGATAATTGCTCCAAAGAACTTGCTGCAAAAGATGCTTAAATAAATGAATACAAAATAATTTGTGTGTCATATCCATGTCCACTTTTAGAAAAAGTGCAATGGAACGAAGAAGAGAGCCTGATGTCAAGCAAAAATAGTTAGCAAAATGTTGCCTGGACAGTATAAACCAGGGGTATTCAACTAAAATGTTAAGAGGTCCAGTTAGAGAAATTTTCTTGAAGCAAAGGTCCAGAAGATCATAATGTCTAACTATTTAGTGTGATATATATAGCCTGGTAGTTGTATCAACATTTGCATGTAATCAATACCTTTCAAATCAAGTGAATTCAGTACGATTAAAACACTTTTTAACAATATTTATTATCATGTAACATAGAACTGGACTACAGATATGTATAATGTTCTCATGAACTAAATAAAAATAGGGCTGCATTTTAAAATAAAATAAATACAAAATGAAAATTGTGCATGTAATAATAAATAATAATAATCAAATAAAGTGCTTAACTTCAGAAAAATTAAATAAAGGGAGGAAAAGCTTAAATTTCCCCATTTGTTTCACAGTCTCAAACAATTTTACAGATAATAAATCTCAACACATCTTAACAATTGAACAGTTTTAGAGCATCACTCTTGCATCCCACTCCCCACTTGTTTGCTCAGTGTGAGAATTGAGCTCTAGCTTGTCCTGCCAGGACTTTAAACCTGGGCTTGAATGGAGTCAGGGCCATCCTCATGCACATGTGGAGGTGCTCATTGGTGAGCCTCGAACGATATTTATTTTGATGATATTCATCGTGGAGAAAGCTGCCTCGCAGTTGTAGGTGGAGCCAAACATGGTCAAGATGTATATGGCAACTTTCCTCAGACCTGGAAAAGCTGTCTCAGGGACCGTTTGGAGCCAGAAAGTGGAAGGTCAGTTCTTAGAAACTGCTCTTTCAGGGACACATCTGCTTGGAGATCAACCAGTTGCATCTGGAGGCCCAGGATTTACCCATTTAAAGTGCTGTGTGACTTCCTTTGAGAACCCCCTGACATCAGTGATGATAAATGGGTTCTGAATGAACATGGTGAGCTGCTGTCCAAAGCTGAAGCTGTCAAAACGGTTGCTGAAGTTTACGATCAGCTTATCAATGAAGTCAACAAAAGAAGACGCATCTCTCTGTCCCTGAACCTGTTCCTGCACTGCTGGGAAGTGTGCACAGTCTCCCTGCAGGTCTTCCTTGAACAACTCAAGTTTCTTTTGAAAGGAGCGGACAGCGGTCATCAGTTCACAAATTGAATTGTCCTTGCCTTGTAGCCTCAAATTCAGTTCATTCAGATGTGCAGTGATATCAACCAAAAGGCCACATTATCCATCTGTTTATCATTTCCTAAAAGAGAGAAAACTGTGTTGCTTTCTGATGTGTTAGCTCTGCCAAAAAGATGCTACTTCCTCCTGATGGACCAAAAGCGCTAAGACCCTCCCTTTGCTGAGCCATCTCACATTATTGTGCAGCAAAGATCATCAGCATTGGCATCAACTTCTCTGAGGAATTCCCTCAGCCTGCGATGCTGGGTGGAAGAGGATGCCCTGAGAAAATTGATCATTTTCATCATTGTATTCATCACTTCAGCATGCTCATCTGACAGGGAGGCACAGAGGACAGATTGATGAATGATGCAATGGTAAGCTATGAGCTCTGGATTGTCCTCTTTCAGTCTTGCTACAGCTCCTTTCTCTCTCCCTATCATAGCAGGGGCTCCATCTGTGGCTATTGAAACCACTTGTGTTGGTTCTATTCCTCTCTTCGTTAACATCTCCTTAATGGCCAGGTAGATATCTTCTCCTCTTGTACTGGTCTGATGGAGAGTGACACCTAATAGGTCTTCACAGGATGCTGTCTGGTCTGTGTTGTAAAACCTGACGTACACTAACAGCTGAGCATTGTCACAGATGTCAGTGGACTCATCCACAGCTAAGCCTACACATGGTGCCTTATGTATGGCTTCATTTAGCTGGGTTAGCACATCCTGAGTTAATATTTCACTTTTCTTTGTGGCAGATGATGCTGACATGGGTATTTGCTTTATCTTATCACAAAGCTCTTGTTTTGGTTTTCCGTCAAGTAATGTTTCAGCGACGACACTCATGCATTCTTTGACAAGCCCTCCATCAGTAAATGGCTTTTTGTGTTGCCCCAAAATCCAAGCAACTCTGAGGGAACACTCATGAGCACGTTGTTGGGCAGTGAACGTGTGGCTCAGGATCCTGGTGGACTGTTCATATTGGGCTGTGAGACCACTTATTTTCTGTGATCTCACTTCGGATTTGAGTGGGTATGTTTGTTCAAAACCTTTATGTTTTGTCTCATAATGGCGTTTCACATTGCCACTTTTAATAAGTGCCACGGTTTCTGAACATATAAGACACACTGGTTTTGTGCTGCCTGTGGGAAGTATGAACAGAAATGAGTCTGTCCATTCCGGATTAAATGCTCTATTTTCGCTGTCAACTTTTCTTTTTGGAGAGCGACATTTGTTCCTTATGTTTCTCTCCCTTTCTCTGTCTCACTCGCCTTTTTCTCAACTTTCTCCGGCGCAGTTGTCCGTTTCTCTCCCTTTCGCTGTCTCACTCGCCTTTTTCTAAACTTTCTCCGGCGCAGTCGTCCGTTTCTCTCCCTTTGTTTTCTACATGTATCGCTATCTTTCTTTTTCTTTCTACCGTCTTTTAAAGTGTAACCTGCCTCTACTTTCTCATCTGTCTGCGTAGCGCTGTCTGTTGAGACGTAATGTTTACCGCCGAGAATGCATAGATTTGATTGGCTGAGTGGTATCACGTGGGATGGCTTAACTCGCATGCAATTGGTCTGTGCGTTTCCGCATCCGCTAAACCACTACCGTAAAGACTGCAAAAGCTGCGCCGCGCCGCCGGGTAAAAAAATTAAAACACCCCGTCAGGTTTTAAATCATAACCTTCTGTTTTGGCTGGTGGTCCGGGTCCGGATGGGACGGCCTCTGGGTCCGGACCCGGACCGCGGTCCGCCAGTTAGTGACCTGTGGTATAAACCAAGCAGATTAGTGCTAATAAAGAAATACAAACATGGTAAGTGCATAATCTTGGTGACATTCTGATCTGTTAGGATTATCAAAATCATGTCAGTAAGTCAACATATGTGTATTTTTAAGTGATGAAACGACAAATGTAAATACGTGTCTCCCTATTTCTATATCCTCATCTCACCTTTCATCATAGGGAGGAGCTTCCACACCCCCAGCCCGCCCACTGAGGTGAACTGCCCCAGAGCCGTCTCCAGGAAGAAGAGAGGAGTCCCAGCAAACACAAGGGTCAAAAAGTACGGGATCAGAAAGGCCCCTGATGGATCATCACAAAGTAGGTCAACAAAACATGTTTGGTGGGATAAAGTAGATGGATCAAAATGGTTTTCAAAAGGCTTTATCTGCAACACTTATATAAACATGTTAGAATAAAACTGCATTACAACACACAGTTTATGATAATATAACTTTATTTTAAAATAATTGGGTTTTTTTTCTCTTCAATTTAGCCTGAAAGAGAAATTAAATATGCTGTAATATTGTGCAAGAATGACATCTCCCTTTCACGACTCCTGCCTGAAGATCTACTTTATGAGTATAATATGATTAGCATTTTATGAAAAAGCGCTAGAAGACAGCCTTGTTTAAGAAGATTGTAGGCTACAATTTGCATGCAGGAGACACACATTTTCAAGAGAATATACAGTCGCCCGGACAGAAAGTTTCAGAACTGATTAATAACTGTAAATGTTAATGGGTTGCTAAAGACGTAACCTCAGTCAAATAACCTATGGAACACATTCCTCCATTTGTTTTATTGATTTATTGAATAATCTTCCATTAGTAGCCTACTTCTCAAGTAGAAGTAAATTCAAAGTTGATTGGCCTCAGGGTAGAAAAAAAGGCCTAATGGAGCATTTCACTGGAAGGGTTGTAGGGGCAATTGAGAAGGAGGAAGAGAAGGTGGGATGCTTGTGATCGGCAAAGAGGGAGAGAAGAGACTGGCAAGTGGTAGGCCTATTCTTAGATTTAGCAAATGCATTTGGATTTGGTCCACATAGTCTAGTCTCTTCATCAGTAGCCTACATCAAACTACTACAGTAGACTACCATAGTCCTCATTACCAGAGTCAAAGGCCATCCTGGAACAATTTCATGTAGCCTAGAGTTGTTACTATGACGGTGGTTATCATTAGGAAAGATGCTTCAGGGAGGGTAGCACAATGATAAGACAGCCATCAATACCACAGCACCATGTAAGATGGACACTGAGTAAAAGTGCACTGCAGCCAGTTCCGGTGAACGGCTTTCGGTTTAAAGAAAGGTTTCTAAGATGGCTGCATGCGAGATGGCCTCACTGGTTTCTTTGTTAGGTTGAGCATGGTGGCTAGCTTGATTGTAGTTGCCTAGCATGCTGGTTAGCTTGACTGTAGTTGGTTAGCATGCTGGATAGTTTGACTGTAGTTGGTTAGCATGCTGGCTAGCTTGATTGTATTTGATGAGCATGTTGGCTAGCTTGATTGTAGTTGGTTAGCATGCAGTTAGCTGATCAACAAGGGGAAATAACTTGCTATAGAGGGTTGAATTGAGCCTATGGGTGCACGTAAAAAGAAGAGGGTGGTTCTGGGACACTTGGTCAGGGCTAGAGGCCAAGTGAAGTCTCGGAAATACGGTAGGATGTGCAAGTGATCATTGTGTCATCAGAATGAACTGTAAACTGATCTTATCTGTCTCGTCAGTCTTACTAGAGCACTCACCTCCACCATTCTTGCCACACAGATAAGGAAACCTCCAGACATTTCCCAGGCCAATGGCATATCCCACGCATGACAGAAGGAAATCAAACCTTCCCTTCCAGCTGCCCCTGTCAGGCAGCTCTTCTGTCTTTTTCTCTTCATCCGCAGGGTGCGCCACAGGATCCAGCTCCTCGAAGGGAACTGCTTGTCTGATCTCTGTTGGGGAGTTTAAGTCCACTGTACTCTGCCCAGTCTTCCCCATGTTGGGACCACTACAGAGCAGTGGGGTCAGTAAGTCACTCTGTAATGGTGATGAATTAAAGTCTCTGTTGGGGTCCGACTGTGCCTTTAACTCTGAGTTTGGTTCTTGACTCGACAGAATGAGGACAATGTGCGGACACTAAGTTGAGCAGGAGAGCTGTAGACAGAGGGAGAATACATAAGTTTATGCAGAGGTCTTATTCCAAATATACTACTACTTAAATTACACTGTATTGATATTTGGGCATTTTGATGGTCTTTTACAGCCATTTTAACTTGGGAAACTACATGTAATAACACACTATAAAGGTTATTATTACCTTCGCATTCTGAGAATGCGGAAGGTTATGCTTTGATCGCTGTGTATTTATTTATTTATTTGTATGTGTGTGTGTTATTCCCATAACTCAAAAAGTATTAAACCGAATCGCATGAAATTTGGTAGGATGATTGGTTATTATCCGGGGACCATTTGATTAGATTTTGGGATCGATCTGGTCAAAGGGCAAGGTCAAGGTCATGAAAAGGTACCAAAAATGTGGCTGCGGCGAAGGTATGCGCTCTACCGAGTGCCCGTTCTAGTTTGATTTGAAGTGATATATTTTGATACAAGACAAAACACAAGCACAGAACTTGCACCTTTGGCCTGATATGAGCAAAACACAAGCACAGAACTTGCACCTTTGGCCTGATATCTCTCCATACCACCACCAGTACCAAAAAAAGCCAAGGACAAGAAAATCATGAAGGGAAATACAACAAAGGTTGTCCTTTCCACAAAAGTCATATTCAAAGTATTTACCACTCACATATTAGTCTACCCGTAATGTAAATGGAAGTCCATTTTTTATTCATCTTCATGAGGCCATTCATTGCTTGTGGAATAACCCCTCAGGAAGTTAATTGGGAGGAAGTTGTCCATGATTACCAATATTGATTGACCCAGAAATTGACTGAATCACTTTGTGCCATTAGCCAATATATTCCATGAAAGAAAAAATATATATTTCAAGGAAATTTCACTGCTTATTTTCACACGCAGAGGAGCTGTGAAACAGCAGGGTCTCGCTAAGCTTTCTCATTGTATTACTCTTCTGTTTGCTGTATTTAATTATCTTTGCTCTTTTCTGCCTGATTCATTGTGCTCGCTGATTTTTTTTTTTTCAATTGCAATTCCTCATAATGAAAAGCCTTTGCATCATTTAATAGATGCATCATTTATGCCTTCTAGCCTTTGATAATGTTGATGAAAAGAAGTATTGGCAAAGTGTGTTGGAAAAAGTCCAAAAAAAGTTTGATACATTTGAAATAGTAACCTTGATGTTTATCATTGATTGAAAATATTCTCTCAAACTTTGGAATGAGTTATTCTCCACATTGTCTAAGAAGTAATCCAAACTTCAATCGGGTATCGTAGTGTGAAATGATCAAACGGGTGCTCGCAGGTTGTTGCCTCGATGAGTATCTGCTTCAAAAGCATACCGATAATACCAAACACATCACACATTCCCTTTGAGGGTGTCATCCATTTCGATTCAAAGTAAATCCTGCTGTTTTTTTGACAGTGGAGACTTTTAAGATGCCATTTCTTCATTATGATATTTGGTAGCAGAAGAGTTGAAACAATTGCTAACATCGTGGCAGTCTGTTGAACTAAAACCAGAACAACTTAACCCTGCGATTTGTGGACACAATCTTACTCAATGACAACAAAGTTTAAAAGCAGAGGATGGAGGAAGGGGGAAAAAGGTGATTCCTACCTGAGAAAATTCCAAGTCCTCTGTCAGGTCATGAGCTTCAGTGCTCTGCAACGGCACCACAAAAGTCTTGAAACTTCAATTTAGCATCCAAAGGGGAAGAAATTCATCTTTGAGTCAACTTTGAAAAGCTTCTAGCCGGCTCTCCGGGCCCAAGGGAAGCCACACTGTATTTGCTGTTTTTGATTTCCAACTCTTTCCTGTATAGCCTTCTGTACTTCGGAGGACCTGCAGCTGCTATCGAGTGCTCGGTAATAAAGTTCGACCTGTGCGTCTGCTTTGATTACTGCTCAGTGTCGACTAGAGAGGTCCCGAGGCCATGGGGGATATGTCAATCGCCCAACTCTGGTGGGGAACTCTAGCAGCAGCAGTGTGTGTGTGTGCGCGTGCGTGTGTGCCTTGTGCATATGTGTTTGTTGCGGTAGCCGAGTTTAGCTCTTGCCAGCGCCGTTACCATGGCATTTCCCAACAGAGAAGGGCCTGATCAGTGAAAGAGCTTGTGGAGTTTTGGGGAAATGAAACAAGCAATGGCTGCTGGCAAGGACCCTGGAAATGTATGATCACAAATGTGGTCATGCCAGAATCCGACTTGTATATCAGCAAATAAAGTGGCATAATATTAATACTCAGTGTCCTCACTCAAATGATTGGACGAAAGGTCGGAAGGATCAAAATGTATGAGTGCAAAATAATCAGAATTTCTCTTCAAAGTCTTACATAGTGCAATTGATATTTCTGCTAGGTTCCACAAACAGCTGCCAAATGGATCATGGTGCCCAGGACGTCATGCAGAACAACCCACATACACACAGACAGAGTGGAGGGGAATTCACAGATTGTGACCCAGAGAGTTCACTGCAGTGTGCCACTCTATTATATCTGAACTATATCTGCCACGGGTTGCCTCTGAAACAGCCGCTGCATTTCAATAATCTTGTGATTAGATGGCAAATAATCCCTCTGATTGCTTGAAATCAATGGTAGCCTCTTGAATTTCCAAAGAAAATGTTCTCAGTAAAACTATTGAAATATGTATCTGTGATATACTGAATGTAACATAACACAATTAGGGAATGGCCAGTAATGTCAGTTACAAAGCAAAATATAGTGTGGATGTTGCTTCATTAGAATTTGGTGTAATAATCAGGGTTTTCATTTATTTTTACATCACACTAATTCATTGTTTTAAGAAATAGGAATGATTTTGGAAACATGTAGTTTCACTTTATTGCTTGTTTACACGAGTTAATCCAGACTTTATGAAACCGTGTTGCTAATTTAAAAGCAAGTGCACTCACATTGATGCTGTGAATGTTGTCTTTTTAATTACTATAGTGACAGTAAAACAATGTCTTCATGAATATTAATGAAATGAGATATGGGGCATGATCCTCTCTTGTTTGTCCTGGCAGGTAACCTCCTCACATTAATATCTGCTCCAGATATTCTAGCCAATTAGAACAACTACGGAATATTCCCACAATGCAATTGGGCCCAATTTCCATTGCTTTGCTGGTGAGTGGGGACAGTTGGTAGATACTGAGTTTAAAATGTGAGAGATGTAATCATATTAATTACACCCAGAGAAAGCCGCTTCTATCAAGAACAGATTCGGTCTGGTCTCTGGTGGGGGTTATTGTCCATGTGGACCCAAATGATGATAGCTGGCTGGATTGGAGTTGTCAAAGCTGGTTTTCATCAATCTGTGTTCAGCGCCCCCCCAATCAATGCAGCCTGATTATGATTCCTGAGCATCCACAGCCGAGAATAAAAGGGAGCGATTGTAGGTGACAGAGGCGGAAACACTAAAATGCGTACAGTCTTTAAGCTGGATTTAATGTTTGTCAGAGTTTAGAAGATTATGTCACAACTGGATTGGTCATATTTCCTCCTTAGAAGAGTTATGTTCAGATGGGGAATGAACGAAATGTAAAAATGCAGAATGAAGATAAAGGCATGGAGAGTCGTCTAGGAGAGAGACAGAGAGGAAATGTGCTGATAAAAAGCTTTTCACTGATATTATTGTGCTTTGGCCAAAGTCCTATTCAACAACATTACATTCCTGCAGTATTACCTGTTGGCCTGAATTTAAGATCTTTTTTCTTGCAAATAACGTCTTCCGAAGGTTTCTTAATATAGAGCAATTAATGCATACAATACTCCATACAAATGCAGTGTGAAATAGAAAAGATGCACCAAGACACACACTTGCTCCACCTTGACCTATTGTTACTGTTCCTATGATCACATATTTTAACTTTGCATTAACAGCATTTGAGCCTGCTGCTGCTTTTAGGAGGTGTGGTATATTGTGTGTTTCATCCATTGTTGTATTCTAAATGACTTTACTTTGTGATGAAAACTTAAATATGGATGGATACTTCTGAGATGTGCTGATGCTGCAGCAGCACAGTCATGTGTATGCATGAGCTCTGGTCCTGTCACTGAGTAATGAGTGCCTGGAGCAACATCCAAAGAATAAAAAAAGAATACTGGCCCATTTACAATATTTAAAGTATATCATGTGTGCTGGTTTAGAAAAATGATAATCGTGAACTCTCAATATTTATTGGAACAATGTTTAGAATAATACATTTGCTATAGATTTATTGTATTCAACAGTCTAACAGATCATACACTTTTAAACACCACATAAATGCTGGAAGTTGACAGTAATAGAAATGCATTAAATATCTAGCCTTGACTTCTTCACTGTTCTACATATGCATTTCACGTATTACATAAGAGAGATGCACTGATGACACACATTCCTACAAGGAATCATTCAGGACAGATGTCTTTGTGTTATCATTTCAGGGGGCTAGGACTGAGGGGGCAAAGCGTTAAGGAAACATAGGGCTGAGAGAACATATGGCTGAAAAGAGTTAAAACAGACGGAAACAGGCAGTCGTTTAGAGAAGAAGCTGCTGCCTCGGAGAGAGCTGCCTTTAATGCACAGCACGTTTCCTGGTCTGCGAATCAATGCGGTGGTTATTATAAAGCAAGGAACACCCAGAGGCCATTTGAATGCATAAATAGGAGGCTCATATCGGCAGCATCACCCTGTAATGCAGTGCGTGGGACAATGCATACTGCATACCTTTACCACAGGTTAAGGACTAAGGCGGGAGGGGCAAGGCACACAACAGAGAGATGAAATTGTGTTAATGAGAGAGAAGAAGTGAAAAGATGAAAGATGATAAGAGAGGCAGGGGCAGGACCAATGCTAATAATGAGCAAAGCAAGAGAGAGAGAGAGAGTTGTGAGGGAGAATACAAAGATAGGGAGATACAGATGGGTAACGTTGATGTGTCGCAGCATAGGAGCCGGGTAGATAACAGGGATACAGGATGAAAAGATACAAAGAAGGTGAAAAAGTCGGCGCGAAAAAATGTTTCATCCCTGGAGATGGAGTAAAAAAAACTGAATGAGATAAAGGAAGTGACACGGGGCATTGGAATGTCTTCATCTGCAGCGTGCCTGATACATCAGTCCGGTGGAGATTCATTGGAGAGGGAACTTATTTCTCCCTGGAGATCTATCAGCGACCTCATTCCCCATCTCATGCCGCTGGCCCTCCATTACCCCCGCATCACGTTTTATCATTCCACGTGTATCAGATCCTGGTGACCTTGTTAAACGCAAAGTCATTGTCCTTAATATGCCCCACAATAAATCACGTCAAGACATCGTCACCCAAAAAGCAGAAGCACAATCTGCCTTACGGAAACTTTTACAATCTGTTACCGTGTTGCCTTCATCTCAGTATAAAAGATAAGGTCAGGCTTTTTATTTCCCCGTTCCCCCGTGGGAAAAGGTGCTCGATCAAGAGCTTCATTAAACGTTGATGGTGGTATACATGGGAGGGGCTCGATGGCCATAAACGCCATGGCGGAATGATGCGATGATGTCATTCATCGACATGTATTCAGGAAATAAATCGAATGCTTGCGGTCTGAAAAGTTGGGACACTGATGAGAAAGAATGACGACTGGAGGTGGCGGAAGAGTTGTTGTATCCATTAAGTGCAAATTAGATGACAGAGATGAAGCATGTGTCCAGACAAAATATCACATACGTATGGTCAGACAAGGACACTGTAACCTTCCTCGAGCTGGTTACATAGTTAGGTAAACATCCATTAGTATAGATGCTCCAATTGTAAATACCACTTGTGAACATATATGTCTATATATAGATATAGATATATCTATATATGTCCACCCACAGGCAGCCTGCAGCTTCTAATTTAAGCACAGAGCCATCAATGGTCAAAACGAGGTCACGACCTTCTGTCACTTGAAGAACATCTGATCGCTTCAATTTGTTGATTTGTATCAGGAGGAGACAAACTGGGTCATTTTCTGTCTTCTGGGGAAGTCGGGAGGCAGTCAAGGGCTGAGGAGAGGTAGGAGGATGTCAAGGGCTGAGGAGAGGTAGGAGGCAGTTCAGGGGCTGAGAAAAGGTGGGAGGTAGTCAAGGGCTGAGGAGAGGTGAGAGGCAGTCAAGGGCTGAGGAGAGGGAGGAGGCAGTTCAGGGGCTGAGAAAAGGTGGGAGGTAGTCAAGGGCTGAGGAGAGGTGAGAGGCAGTTCAGGGGCTGAGGAGAGGGAGGAGGCAGTTCAGGGGCTGAGAAAAGGTGGGAGGTAGTCAAGGGCTGAGGAGAGGTGAGAGGCAGTCAAGGGCTGAGGAGAGGGAGGAGGCAGTTCGGGGGCTTAGGAAAGATGGGAGGCAGTTGAAGGGCTGAGGAGGAGGCAGTTCAAGGGCTGAGGAGAGGTAGGAGGCAGTTCAAGGGCTGAGGAGAGGTAGGAGGCAGTTCAAGGGCTGAGGAGAGGTGGGAGGCCACCGACCAGAATTGTTTGTTAATTGAATGTCGGTTCAGATCACACAGATGAGTGAACTTGGTTTTGTGATGGAGTAAATTCATGTTCACCAAGTACACATCCTGTAAAATCACATGCACACACAAGCACGGGTTATTTAATGTTTCGCATGTATGACAAAAAGACGGAAGAAAGACCCACAGAGCTGTGTAATATTTTTGTTTTCCTACTACATGAAAAGAAAACGTGAGACTTGTTCACCGAGTATCGTGAACTCGTATTGAATGTTTATGCTCGCTGGTCATGAATCAATACGGAGAGAATGAAAAGAGACACACGGGACCAGAATGTTAAGCATAGAGATATGTTTAATGAGGTCCAGCACTATTGTAACATATATCATGAATTGATATTATATATATATTCATGAAAACAAAAGTAAAGTTAGCAGTAAACAAACAGTGAATGGATATGACAGCTCCATGGCAGTAAAACCAATTCAGCAAAATCAGAGTTTTGACTGCATTATACATGTGATGAGAAACTACAATTTGCAATAGTGGGCGAAACATAGTTTTAATGAGCATGAAGAATGAATGGCATAAAAAAAGATGATATCTCTAATTCTGCTGCGTCGGATTTAGATTTTTAACTGGAGTATTCTAAGAGTGGAAGGCTTTGTCGTTGAAGTATTATTTTAAGCAATTTACAAAAACGGATTATAGTTTAGAAAAATGGCATTAAAAAAAAGAAGGTAAATACTCATATAAAACACCATTAAAAAGTCCCTGAATACTTAATACTGAATGAAATGTGTAAACACTTTAAAAAGGGAGCACATGATCGTAAAATTGTCGTCACAGAATTGAACCATTTAACGGTGACGTCCGAGCCATCAGACCTCGCCGGGTTCCCCCGCCGCCATCTCCTCCTTGGCTTCCTCCTCTCGGCTGTCCGGCTGCGCCTGAGCCTTGAAGATGACGCGTTTACACAGCGTGAGGATGGGCTTGTGAGGCCGGGCCTGGCGCAGGTCACGCGATGGTGTCGTCATGTTATTGGGATTCTGAGTTGTAGGAGTGATATGAAATTAAAACGTTAACGTCATGCGACTTAGTCAAACACCTATCACAGTATAATAATTGAGTTCTGAACGAATATTTATATTTGAAATTGACTAAATTCACCCACCTTGCACAGTGCGACAAATATAAACACTGGGATACACATCAGAGGAGTGATGATGAGGAGGGAGCTCAGGAGGCTGCCCTGGGTGCCGATTGCATAACCGTACACTGTGAACTCGCTGGCGTTCCCCACTTCATACAGTATCGTAGCCTAGGTGACAAGAAGTAGAAAGGCTTTGTGTAGCCGTGTGCTTTGTTGTGCCTGACAAATAAATCACAACCAATAGAAAGAAGTGGAATGGAAACAGACAGGACGTGAATAACATCAAATTCTCTCTAAATTGAATTAAATGGTGAATAAATGATGGTTAAAAACATTTTCAATCGGGTAATAAGGGGCATGCAATTACTCAACTATTCTTGCTACTTGCAAATGCGTAGCTCCTGCTAATAGTTCAATAATCCTTAGGAAAGAGCTAATCGGCTCATGTAAAACTGTCAAAATTATGTATGAAAATTATTGAGTGGAACATTAAATTTGGCAAAATAAATGCAACATGAAGTGTTGAGCATCACAGACTTCATCCATAACCTTCTGCAGTGAACTGTGATGCAAAAAGAGGTCAATAGTGATGTGTCCTAGATTGTAAGTGATACGTGCCTAAACATAGAGAAATACCCGTACGCTACTGTAACCGACGACTGGTTCCCGTTACTAAGAATACGTCTGCTGTACTTTCTGATCTCGTACAGATCATGCAGTAAAGTGTGTTTTTAACCTTCTACAGTAAAAGCAGCAGTCTCTTCTTTCCCATCAGTGAGCTCATGCATAACTACTGATGTGGCACAATGAAATATGTGAAATGCTCAGCAAAGAGAGAAAGGCCAGAGGAGGGGACACTGTGTTCAGGTGGATGAATAAATACAAAACACGAGTTAATGGACATTAACGCAGAGACACAAAGTGAATGAGATGTGACACAGGTGCGAGTGTCTCACCCAACAAATGAGCGGCGTGATGAACATCCAGCAGTACTTCAGCACGGGAACCGGTCGGTACCCGATCATGTCCTCAATGTTGTCATAGAAACGGTCCGCACCTGCAAAGTCACAGAGGGAAGGTGTTCGTCAATCACAGGGCATGAAAAGGTTTTTGCTTTTACCAGAAACTAAACACCCGATGAGATGCTGAAGCTTAAGCTGAGTTGACTCTTAATGTGTGTTTGTTTGTTCGTAAAAAAACAACCTGGCAATTTTATTAAATACTTGGGTGTTTCTATTTTACGCAAGAAGAAACCCGAGGCCACTGATTGGTCAGGTGCATGAGCTGGCCGATGGAGCAACATCCACACACTCTTCTGGCCGTTCCAAAGTCGAGGCTTAAATCAAAGGGAGACCGTGCTTTTGCCGTTAGAGCCCCTCGACTTTGGAACGACCTACCAGAGAGGATAAGGCTCGCAGAATCAGTAACTTCTTTTCAATCACTTCTTATAACCCATTTTTATGGAACAGCTTTTAAGTGATCTAGTCCTTTTATGCAGAACTTTGGTTCCCTTAATTTAGTTTGTCTGTTTTTTTATTTTATTTTAATATATATTTGTAAATGTTATATTTGTTTCTTACTATTCCATTTGTTTTGCCTTGTAAACATTGTTTTTAAAGGTGCTATATGAATAAAGTTATTATTATTATTATTATTAACACAGACTCACTCACACTCACACTCTGATATCTCACTCTGCATCAGAAGACGTGTGGCTGACTTTTGTTCCAAAGAGCACATTTCAAGGTCCCAGATATCGAATGTTGTAATATGTTGTCATGTCTCGTCGGTTATGTTAAGTTTTAGGTTTTAGTCCTGTTTTCCATGTCCGCTTTTATTTTGTAGTAACTGTCCTCTCTCGTTTCAGAAACTTTATTTCCTGCCCCGGTGTTTCCTCGTTAGTGTGATTGCCTGCTCCACCCCTGATTGTGTCCACCTGTTCCCCATTTCCTCATGTATTTTAAGCCTGTGTCTACCTGTGTCTTGTGTCAGATCGTCTTGTCTCAAGTCTCGTCCTGACCCGTCTAGTCTAAGAAATTGTTGTTCATGTTAGTGTAGTCTTTTGTCCTGGTTTGCAGTTTCCAGCAGAGTTGTGATTTTGTTTATACTTTGATCAAGTCTTTTTCCCAGCATAGCTGTGATTTTCTGTTTTTTCTAAACCCAATCTTAGTTTCCTGCTCAGCAGCAACTTTAAGTTGTACTTTGTTTTTTGGAATTGTTAAGGGATTTCCTGAATGTGTTTGTATATCTGGATGATATTTTGATCTTCTCTCCTGATGAGAAAACCCACATCAAGCACGTGGAACAAGTTCTACAATGGCTATTGGACAACCAGCTGTACGTAAAGGCTGAGAAGTGTGTCTTTCATGTCAACAAGGTGTCATTCCTGGGCTTCATCATTGAGGAGGACAGCATCAAGATGGACCCTTTTAAGGTCAGTGCGGTGGCCAATTGGCCGACACCCAGCTGCAAAAAGCAGGTTCAGCAGTTCTTGGGTTTTGCCAATTTTTATAGACGTTTTATCAGGAACTTCAGCCCCCTTGCATGGCCTGACTTCTAATCATATACATTTTGAGTGGAATTCCCAGGCGGAGGACGCTTTTCAGAACCTCAAGAGGAAGTTCACATCCGCCCCGATCCTCATTGTTCCTGATCCTCCGGCAGTTTGTGGTGGAGGTGGACGCCTCCAACGAGGGGTTGGGGGCTGTCTTATCCCAACGCTCGGTCAGCGACAACAAACTCCACCCCTGTGCTTACCTGTCACGCAAATTTTCCTCAGCTGAGTGGAACTATGATGTAGGAAACCGCGAACTGTTAGCAGTTAAAGCTGCCTTAGAGGAATGGAGACATTGGTTGGAGGGAGCCGAGCACCCTTTTATAGTCTGGACTGATCATAAAAACTTAGAATACATCAGAAAGGCTAAAAGACTGAATGCTCGGCAGGCTCGATGGACTCTATTTTTTTAATCGTTTCAACTTTACGTTGTCTTACCGACCTGGCTCTAAAAATATCAAGCCTGATGCACTGTCTAGGATATTCGCCCACATGTCTAATGCCAAGGAGCCGGAACCCATCCTTCCACTTAACCGTGTGGTTGGAGCGGTGACTTGGCAGATAGAAACTGTGGTCAAGCAGGCTAATCGTGAGGTTCCAGCACCTAGTGGCTGCCCTCCGGACCGGCTGGTCGTGCCGGAGACGGTGAGGTCACAGGTCATTCACTGGGCTCACACTTCCTTGCTTACCTGACATCCTGGGGTGAAGCGGACTGTTTGTGATCAAGCAGAGGTTTTGGTGGCCGGCCATGGAGAAGGAGGTGGGAGAATATGTTGCTGCCTGTCCCACCTGCGCAAGGAACAAGACTTCATCCTCGTCTCCGATGGGACTCCTTCATCCCCTTTCCATCCCCAGCAGACCGTGGTCGGATATTTCCCTGGATTTTGTTACGGGACTCCCTGTTTCCCAAGGGAACACTGCCGTGTTGACGGTGGTTGACCGCTTTTCCAAGATGGTACATTTCATAGCTTTACCTAAATTACCCTCAGCTAAAGAAACGATGCAACATGTTTTTCGAGTGCATGGATTTCCCAGGGATATAGTGTCTGATCGGGGCCCACAGTTCGTGTCCCGTTTCTGGAGGGAATTCTGCTCTCATTGGAGCCACGGTGAACCTTTCTTCTGGGTACCATCCCCAATCCAACGGGCAGACGGAGAGACTCAACCAGGAGTTGGAGACCTGCCTACGCTGTTTGGTGTCCCAGAACCTGGCCTCCTGGACTGATGTGGGTAGAGTTTGTCCACAATTACCTCCCTTCCTCGGCAACTGGACTCACTCTGTTCCAGGGTGCCTATGGTTATCAGCTCCCCCCTGTTTCCGGAGGGGGAGAAGGAGGTAGAGGTACCGTCGGCTCATGCACTGATCTGCCGATGTCACCGGGTCTGGGCGGCAGCTCGGAAGGTCCTCACTCGCAACGCGGCCAGGATGAAGAGGATGGCCGATCGACGGCGAGATCCGGCCCCGGAGTACAGGACTGGTCAAAACGTCTGGTTATCCACCAAGGATTTACCCCTTTGTGTGACCTCCAAAAAGCTGGCTCCCAGGTTTGTGGGCCCCTACACCATCTCCAAAGTGGTTAATTCTGTGTCTGTCCGGGTCCACCCCACGTTTCACGTTTCCAACAAACATGCCTTCAGTTTCTTGAAAGGAAATAGCTTGTTTTGAGAAAAGTGTGCAATGCAGATACTCAGAGATGAGGTGTGAAGACTAATATGAGAAGAGACGAGTTCTCAACCCACAGGTTGTAATTTAGCCAGTCATGCGGCCGATAATGAAGTGGTAGGAAGCGGTGGGAAGCCAGAATAATGGCAGAGGAAGATGGAGGATATGGAAATATTTGAGGTGTCGACAACCGACTGATCCTGACACGTTTGAGCTAAAGAGATGACCTTTGAAACGTGAATTAAATGTTGTCGTTAAATAGAAAGGGAGGAAAAATGGCAGCGAGACACGAGAACTGAACATCCACCAAAGAAATGGCCAGTCAGATAGTTTCCGGCGTTGCTTTAGGCTTCAGTCCAGTAGATGGAGCACTCGTCCCTCTGCTCGAAGATAAGGTCCACAAACAACCACTGAGAAGCTGTGGATTTCATCCATTGGCTGAGTTCAATCAAAGGTGATCATGAAAACACAGAGGAATGTCTCATGTTCTGCTTAGACTCTTATAGCTATAGTATAGTAGTTAGACCCCTGTAATCCAGTATGCTTGTGTCAAACTAATCAGAAGAAAACAAGGATAAGAGGCTGTGTGAGGTTGCAAAGAAAACATGTCGAGAGAATACATGTGCTGCGTATGCAAAGTAATTGGGGTCATATGTTATGAGGAAGTAATTTTAAATATTGTAAGACAAAAAGAATAAGTAGAGGATCCGGTAATTTTTTTCTATCTCATCCCTTTTCTTCTTCTCTTGGTAGAGCTCAGGATGAAAACAAATGTGGATGGAGATGCTGGTTTCTCAGATGTTGTAACAGGAAGTCGATTACACGGATTAAATCAATGCTGCTGTCGGAATGGCAAAAGCCCAAAGAAATGCAATGGACTTCCTTATGGAGGCATATTTAGGTCTTAAAGTGAGTAAATAGTGTGTGTTTTGACTTACCGTACACCCAGCCAATGACGAGCGTCTCAAAAGAGGCGATGAAGAGGAGACTGGTTCCACTGACGCCGTAGTTGTCAATGAGTGTGAAGAGGTATATCCCTCCCTGAAACATGAACAGAAAAATGCATCAACGAACAAGATGTGTGTGTTTTTAAAAAATCTTTACCAGTTCGGCTACTTCCTGTGTGTCAATAGAGAAGCACGACATTCCCATATTTGTCATACATCCTGAAATCTAACCATTTAATTGCTGATGTGAATAGAATTAAGTGTCGCATATAGTGTTTATTCTGTTAACACTTCACAATTCTCTATTGTTTTATGCCCACTTTTTCAAAATTGATAACAATTAAAAATAAAACTGCAAGGTTATGGTTTGTTAATCAACAAGTTTACAGCCACACATGCTCATGTTTAGCAGGTATGTTTACCATGTCCGTTGGCTTAGTCTAGAATGATAGCATGTTGATATTTGACAATTACCACGAAACAGATATACTAGCAGCTCATCTAAAGGTATTTGGTAAAATAAATATTGTTATTACTTGATTATTATGCTTAATAAAAAGTATCCTACCACCGCAAGTTGCTCTGCCGCTTACCTCACTGATGAGCGGCAGCCCCAATAGAAAACAGACGACGGCTATGACCAGGGTCAGCAGCTCTCGGCCGCCCCGCCTCCTCAGCTGGTGTGGGAACAGGTCCGTGAGGGCCGTTGCCATGCTCTCCACACACACAAACTGTGGGCACAGAAACACATCAGCCGAGGAGGGAATGCAGCGCGGTGCCGAGACACTGCATTACATGCAGTACCTGACTGTCCAGGCCCAGGAAGAGGACCATGAGGAAGAAGAGCACGGCCCAGAAGGATGAGCCCGGCAGTAATGACAGAGCCCTTGGATATGCCAAAAAGACCAGACCCGGACCTGCAGACAGGCACATGAATGCATTCATCAACACATGAGAGCGAACATAAACATAATTACGTGGAAGAGAAATATTGGCTCAACCCCCAACAATAGCCTCGTCAGCCCTCAGTTTTCTCACGACCCCTTCAGGGCCCCAGATCCCCAGATTAGGAATCATTATTTCAACATAACTATGAATAAAACAGGATTTTAAAAAAAAGGAAACATTCAAGTGAAACATCTTAAGGTGCCATCTTGTGGACATTGTTGATTTGTGTTGACAGAATTACTGCAGAGCCACAATGCAATGGGCAACTATTTTGATGATAGAACAATGTAAAAATCTTTTTAAGCAAAATCCCAAAAAGTGTTGTTGCTAGCTTCTCAAAAAGGAACATAATTTATGATTCAAAGATATTTATTAGTTGCAGCACGAAGCATTAAAAACAACTTATCAAGGCCAGCAGTGAGACGAAAGATGCGGATGCTGAACGAGGGAGGAAAGAACTCACCGGCAGAAACCACTTCCTCCATCGGTACCCCCATGTCATGGGCCATGAATCCCAGCACTGAGAACACGACGAAACCAGCAAAGATACTGGTGGCACTGTTCAGGCAACACAGTGCCAAGCAATCCCTACAACACACCGACAACAAGAAGCCTGCGCTGTCAAGGAGACGTGGAACGCTCAATGTGCTGCGTGCGGGGACACGGACCTGTAGCAGTTATTGTTGTATTTGTTGTAGCTCCCCAGAGCGGTCAGCACTCCCTGGCACACGGCGTAGGAGAAGAACACCTGAGTCCCAGCGTCGTGCCAGACCTGGAAGCGGATTGGAAATAGATTCATGAGATGTGGACATTAGTAAATAACATTTGAGGTCAAAACAAATAATCAGAACTGTACGATGACAAACAGCTTTGCTTTATGCCGGTGTTAATTACAGGCAATATCAGCGATTGAGTCCTTGAAATGTACATTATATGCTCAAAGATGTTGTTAAGAATATAAAAATACATACTTAGTACCCCATGTCCCTCACTTTGCATTAAGGCCCCGAAGCACCAAACCTTGTGTCCTTCTATGGCATTAGGGCCCTGACCAGAGAGAACAGCTCATACTCATGCTCACCCACATGCTTTGGAACATACTGACACTGCTGGATAAGAAACACAGATACTGTAGGACAAACACTTCTTGACCTCGGCCAGAAGATGACACATCCACACAGCCTCTGACCTCACCCTGACCGCTCAGTCGTAGAATTGAGATTTAATAAGAGCCGTACCTGTCACCGTCAAAGAATTTGTTGATGTAAGCAACAGATAGTTTCAATGCCTTTTTAGTTTCTATTATATTAAAGAAACCAGCACCTCAATAGTATAAACTGCACAGCTCCTGCTTTAGATGGAGAACAACATACACACACACTGATTATGATGATGGCGAGAAGATCGTGAGCCAAGAGGGTGGGACCACCCTGAGCTCCATCAGAAGGTGTTCAAAGTCTAAACCAGGAACACCTCCATCTGTTTTAACCAATCACTGCTGCTGTCGTGAGCCCAGAGGGTGGGACCACCCTGAGCTCCAACGATGAGACGGACAAAGATTAAACCGAGTGACGTCTCCATCTATATTATCTAATCACGCTTGCTCTTAAAGATATAAAGAGTCATGTTCTCCTGGAGAACTGCAGTCTGTTATTGAACGATGCTTTGAGCTGACTTCATCCAGGCCCGTGCTGCACGTTAAATATTGTGTGTCTTTGGACTTTTTGTTCTACCACACTTAATTAAATCCACTTTGTTTTGAATTTTACTTTGCCGTCCTGGTCATCTTTTCCCAACCTTCGACAATGTTTTGTTATTTGTCAGTGAGCGTCATCGTGCACCACATATGTGTGCATTCAGGATGAGGGATGGGAAGAAGGTGGCGGGGTTTGTTCATATGGATGTCGGTCTGCAGGGCCTCATTCGGCATCTGGTTCCCATCAGAGGCAACACAGCACTGAGAGCCCTTTACGAAAAGTATGCGCCCCCTTGTCCGGGCCCCCGCGGTGGGACTGACTCATCAGTGAGTCTGTGAATCCGACACTGGACACAGAGGAAACTGTCGCATCTTCAGAAACACGCGACTTATTGATTTTTTCCCGCCGCTCTGGACAGAGATTCACACGCACATAAAGGAAAGGAGACGCAGTGTAAACAGGCCCCAGATGCAGACCAGGCCCGTGTTTGCATGCACTGATTAGAAGCAGATCTGTTTTCAGATCTGTTTTTTAAGAGCATGTGGGATGGCATAACTCTGCTTTCTGGCGCGTGATTGCTAACACCTGCCTTCCACATCGAGCAAAATGACATTCTCTCAGCGTTTCCCACCGCTTCGTTCCACGATTGCATTCTCCAAAAAAATATGTTTATGTCTCACTGACGAAGCCTTGAGCTGACACACATCGGAGTTTGTTTTTAGGTCTCAAATTACTTTAACCCAAACACAGGGGCGTTTGTAGGATTCAAAGAAAGGGGGAGGCTAAGCCCCAAGGGGAGGGGTATGGTAGGCGATGTTTGCGCAATTTTTTGGGGGGGGCCCCGGATATCTAATGTGGCAGAATTTTAGGGTCATAGTGATATTTTATACTCATTTGGACACCATCACTGAGATAACTAGAACGGGCACTCGGTAGAGCGCATACCTTCGCATATCACAAGATTGGGCATTGAATTATGAACATTTTGGCATTAGTTGCATGCCAATTGGATAAAAATTGACCGCGCTATGGTAAAAAGAAGATTGTGACCTTTTCATGACCTTGACCTTTGACCCGATCGATCCCTAAATCTAATCAAATGGTCCCCGGATAATAACCAATCATCCCACCAAATTTCATGCGATTCAAGAAGATTTTGACCTTTTCATGACCTTGACCTTTGACCCGATCGATCCCAAAATCTAATCAAATGGTCCCCGGATAATAACCAATCATCCCACCAAATTTCATGCGATTCGGTTTAATACTTTTTGAGATATGCGAGTAACACGCATACAAATAAATAAATACATAAATAAACTAGAACGGGCACTCGGTAGAGCGCATACCTTCGCATATCACAAGATTGGGCATTGAATTATGAACATTTTGGCATTAGTTGCATGCCAATTGGACAAAAATGTATCGTGCTATGGTAAAAAAAAGATTTTGACCTTTCCATGACCTTGACCTTGACCTTTGACCCGATTGATCCCAAAATCTAATCAAATGGTCCCCGGATAATAACCAATCATCCCACCAAATTCCATGTGATTCAAGAAGATTTGACCTGTTCATGACCTTTGACCCGATCAATCCCAAAATCTAATCAACTGGTCCCCGGATAATAAACAATCATCCCACCAAATTTCATGCGATTCGGTTCAATACTTTTTGAGTTCTGCGAAAGATTTTGACCTGTTCATGACCTTTGACCTTGACCTTTGACCCGATCGATCCCAAAATCTAATCAACTGGTCCCCGGATAATAAACAATCATCCCACCAAATTTCATGCGATTCGGTTCAATACTTTTTGAGTTCTGCGAAAGATTTTGACCTGTTCATGACCTTTGACTTTGACCCGATCGATCCCAAAATCTAATCAACTGGTCCCCGGATAATAAACAATCATCCCACCAAATTTCATGCGATTCGGTTCAATACTTTTTGAGTTCTGCGAAAGATTTTGACCTGTTCATGACCTTTGACCTTGACCTTTGACCTGATCGATCCCAAAATCTAATCAACTGGTCCCCGGATAATAATCAATCATCCCACCAAATTTCATGCGATTCGGTTCAATACTTTTTGAGTTTTGTGAATAACACCCATACAAATAAATAAATAAATAAATACACGGCGATCAAAACATAACCTTCCGGCATTTTCAATGCGAAGGTAATAAATAAATACACGGCGATCAAAGCATAACCATGAGCATTTTCAATGCGAAGGTAAAGATTAACTACTTCAGTGTCAAAATGCCATTCAATGGAAAAACATATTATAATAATATATATTAATGCAAAGAATAGAGAGATGTCGATGCTTTTTTCTTGTATTTCGGATTTGCTCGTTCCCACTCTCGCTCACTGGAGACAGTTTCTAAATGAAGCCCCCCTAAAATAGGCCTAACGACGCCCCTGCCCAAACATGTTGGGATTCTCCGCATAAGTAGATGTTCTTACAAGAGCCACTCTGTTCACTACTTACAGGAAAACTCACGCTCACATGCATGCATGCACATCCACATGCCCACAGAAGAGAAGAGGAAGGGACTCCCGTCCTCAAAGACAAAGGGGGGTGTCTGACGGTTAACCCTCTGGTTATCAACTTTGACCCCTGAAGCGCTGCTCAAGAGTGATAAATGAAGCAGCGTGAGAGGGAAGTAAGAGGGGTGGTGATCTATTCTGTGGGAGAAAGAGTTGCGTCTGGCAGAAACAGAGGCTGTTATTGTGCAAGAGAATGCATCCAGAACTCACCCTGGGTTTGTTTTTTAATCCCCCTTTCAGTTAAAAAAGTACGTCGTAAAGCTGAGTGAATAACAGCTCTGCCGTAAGAATGTAATACTTATGTTATGTTTGAATACAATCTGTTATTTGCAATGATAGTAAGTTTCAGGTTGAAAATAGTTATTTTGACTTTTTTATGAAGGTAAATATGCCCTCGAAAAGTGACCGTTTCACCTCCTGTGTGATGAGCTGACTGTGTACTCAAGGAAGAAGAAGCTTTCTAATCCTATGACAGAAGTTCTCAATGAAAGAGGATCCTGGTTTGTTGTTCTTGTTAAGACTTTGTCTTGGGACCGGAAACCAGATTCGTAGCAAAGAGAAATGGGGAAGAGAGAACAATGCGCTGTATTCATCCTGTTGGGACAGAGCAATGTAACGGAGGTCGGAGAAATGAAGACAGAGATGATGCTCTCAGTTCTAAAGGCCTCTTTCTGTCCGTGTACTTAAGCAAATACAGGATGTATATACACCGTGATTTATGTTTGTAATGCTGTATTTCAAAAGCAACCGTTGATGGATTATGATTGAGAGTTCTCACACTTGGATCAGCAAGCTTGCTCAAGTCCGGGAGGAGGTAGTATTTCAGGCCATCCCCGGCTCCTGGGAGCGTCACTCCTCGGATGAAGAGGATGAACAGCATCAGGTAGGGGAATGTAGCAGTGAAGTAAACCACCTGCAAACACAAAATACATACACACAAGTTTGCATATGGACACTCAAACACTCTTTTCATTGACACCGCAGAAGGTAGTTCCGTAAACATTTGATACACACGCTTTGAGGGCAAACTTCAAGTTAATCGAGAATGTCGAACCAAAACAAAAAGCTGAAAGATTAAAACACTTCCAGAGCATGAACGTGACACTCCTTAGGATTTCACTCTTGTTTGATAGTTCACTTACTTACTTTAACTGCAAGTACTTTTTACATATCACAGGTTCCAGAGTTTCTTTCAAAGACACCCGTATCAACAGCTGGAGCCATAAGAAGGCTCACTGTGTCAGAAGCATATGTTTACAGTGCACCCAAACAATCTGTGGACCGAGAGGTGGTCTGAAATGTCAACGCTGCACTTATGATCACACAAAACAAATGGGGGGTTGGCAGACATGGTAAAGCAACTCTGACGGAATGCTGAGATTTAAGTTACTTGGAAATTGCACAATTCAAAATGCCTCTGAGGCAAATTTGTAATTTGTGAGAATGGGCTATACAAAATGAATTGAATTGAATTGAATCTTGTCTTCTTTCGTGTATGTGTTTATGCGTGTGTATGCACGCCCTAGCTTTGTCTGATTGTAATTGTATGTATGCGGCCTAATATCGGGCACAGTGCTGGTTGTGGATTCAAAAGAAGTACCCGCCTTTCCGGTCCATTTGATTCCTTTAAAGATGCAGAAGTAACAAATAACCCAGGCCAGCAGGAGACACAGAGCCAGGTCCCAGTGAACCTTCCCCAGGGACATGTCATCGGAAGTCCTTAACACACGGTTACTGTGGGCAAGAGATCGTCAATAAGAATATGAATCCCACAACACGCAGACTGATGGGTGTATGGATGTGCAGTTTAATCCACTTTGTCCCTTCTGTCATAAGCCTTCTCCGACTGCAGATAAACACAGCTTGTTACTCACGCTCCATGAATGCATCGGACCTTTTAGTGTGTGCACTCGAACGGGAATCATTTCAAATGCAGCAAAAAGAACGACACATCTCAATGAATGAATACAGATGTGGAAATCAGTCTATTTATTGTGGATGAATTCACTTCATGTCATAAAAGTTGCAGTTAACAGAACACATATTGTTCTCGTCAGCTGAGTGATTTCCTAAATCCTCCCAATCAATCGGGAGATTGTCATGTGAAGAGCACCAGCCATGTTTCACGAGTCCAAAAAAACTGAGACCCCTTCCATTTTTCTATGATAGCGATAATCATCAATAGCATCATGTTCACTAAGCGCCCCAACAGTACAGATGGCCGCTCGGTATCGGGCAGGCCAGACTGGAAGCTGGTGCTGAGGAATGTTCCTGATAGGCACAATGTAAATGTTCTTATTTTAATATATATATATAATGTGTGTGTGTGTGTGTGTGTTTCTTACTGCCAGAACTCCTCCTCCGGGGAGTGGGACGAGTCACCATCACTGAAAATATTAATAACAAATACAAGTAAGGTGATTTCAAACGTTAGAATAGTTCTAAACAATGCTTCGTTGGCTATGATTTAGGGCAGCAAAACTTCTTGGTTAAGTTCAGGAAAAATAAACAGAACCTAAAGTAGACAACATATACTCATAGAGTATCTAATGTGTGCCCGGGTCACGTGCACATTGCATTATTGTCTACCGACACCCGGGTGCTCATAGAGCATCTGCCTATGAATTGTTGTGATAGTTCACCAGGTAAAGATGCAACTTACCTGATAGTGAAATTTTGAAAGTAGTCAGGTGATGTGGATGTGAAGTTGTCTAGGAACGACCAGTTTGAGTTAGGCTGAAGCAAATCGGTGTTCGCAAAGAAGCTGGAGTGACCGTGACACAACTCTAAGAGATGGAGGAGAGAGAGAGAGAGATGAGGGTGAGTTGCATGTCGTATGCTTCAAAATGGTAAACTCCATCATAGACAGACGTGTTCAAACACAGACGCGTTCGAACAAAACAATGAGCGCCGTTTCTTCCCACGGCATGACTCACCGGTGTTCCACCAGTTGTCACACGTGGACCAGGGCAGCGGGCTTTGGAAGGAATGAAACAGGTAGAAGATGGCCCAGGCCAACACCACGATGTAGTAGATGTTCAGATAGGCCACAATCACTTGGGCCGCAATCCCCAAGCCTGAGGGCGACAAAGGGACTCATCACACACTTTCACACAGCGTTTGGTTTGCTTCTGTGTCGCAAACATTGAGATATACATGTACGTACATATTCTCCTTCAATTCTTACCATTATTTTACTTTGGAAGCGTTTCATTTAGTATAAAAAAAAAAAATCAACCACCAGTTCTGGCCACAAACAATAAAAGGTTCTTATCTTAATGTATTCTTCCAGTAGCAATGAATAAAAACATGCATCTCCTGCACGTCAACAAGACGCATCGCTGAGTAACTCAACAAAAATCTGTCCGAGCTTCGTCTTTACCCTCGAACATGGGGCATATCTTCCTCCAGGCGGTCACCCCCCCCTCACTGGTGTACTGGCCCAACGCCGTCTCCAGGAAGAACAAAGGGATGCCACAGAAGAAGAGGAACACAAAGTAAGGGATGAAGAAGACACCTGGAAATAAACACATCTGTTAAAAAGAGTTGCTTGCATGTGATGTAAAGAAGGGTTTCCACAAATATTGAAAAAATAAATACACATTAAGCCACAAATCCAACACGTATTAAAGGTTGATTGTGTAACTAGCTAAATGGGACAAAAGGGCTTATTTGTAATTTACAATGGGATTACACTATTTTCCATGTTACTTGGGGAAATTGTCAAGGACCCTGCCTCAAGGATCATGGACAGGGACAAAAGAACCAAATCCAAACAATATTATATGTTTGAGATTGGTTTCTATACATAATTTAAAATGTGATATTATGAAATGTTTTCTGACACTGTGGACAACAATGGAAACCATGTCTGTGGTGAACCCAGCGTGCCATTACGATGATGACGCCTATGCTTTTTAAGAAACAGATAGATCTAGGTGACTAAGTGATAGATCTAGGTGTCACCTCCCCTCCTCTCTCATTCCTCTCAATATGCACACATTAACATATGCAGACATATATACACGTGTGTACAGGCATTCAAGTACGTGCACACACACACATACAAACACACACCCACACAGACGCACAGCCACACATATGTTCAGCTTCCATCTATTACATATTACAGCCAGCAATAGTCCCCCTCACCTCCTCCATTTTTGTAGCACAGATAAGGGAAACGCCAAACATTCCCGAGACCAATGATCTCTCCCGCCATGGAGAACATGAACTCCATCTTGTTGGCCCATTTCCCTCGCGGCTGACCCCCTGCAGGAGTCTGTGTAGCCGTTCCCTCAGTCATGGTCTCTCCGTCTATACACACATACACACACACAAACACACACACACACATAATAATAATAATAATAATAATAATAAACCATGTCTGTTATGTTCTCTCCGGCTCTCGTCCAGTGGCCTCTACAATGTAATTGGTAGTTTCCATAATGATCGCAGTAAGTTTAGCTCACACAGCAGTCTAGTAAAGCTTCTGCTCTGGTTCTGTCAGCGCCACTGACACACCCATCCAACCAACCCACTACTTTCAAGACATGACTCTACAAACTTCTGCCGGTGATTGCAAAAGCCACCGTAAGAACATAGTAAGGAAGTTGGAGCGTCTGAAGAGTTGTGAATGCACGCACCTTGCTCGCGGGCTGGCAGTGGCGCGCGCCTTCAATGAGATCCCGAGACTGAGGAGCCGAAGTTTGAAGAAAGTCTCTCCTGCAAAAGTGGGCGTGTCCAGATGGAGACCACACACAATCACGATCTCACACGCGCACACGCGCACATGCGCACGCGCACACACAAACACACGGTATTATTGCCTTACGCAGAATAAGCTGTCCTTATGGACGCTCCCTCACCACAATGTAAAATAGGCATACCCATGTCTTCATGCATGTATTTTCACAGTTATTTATCCAAAATACATATTTTTCAAAGCCTCCATGAAGAGTGTGTCACAGGGTATAGACAGAGACAAGAGCAGCATCTTGTAAAT